>NC_086444.1:816840702-817163202 GCF_028390025.1 Pseudophryne corroboree
CCGCAGGAGACAGGGCACAAAAGTAAAGCTTTTACAGGTCAGGTGGTGTGTACTGGCTCCTCCCCCTATGACCCTCCTCCAGACTCCAGTTAGATTTTTGTGCCCGGCCGAGAAGGGTGCAATTCTAGGTGGCTCTCATAAAGAGCTGCTTAGAGAGTTTAGCTTAGGTTTTTTATTTTACAGTGATTCCTGCTGGCAACAGGATCACTGCAACGAGGGACAGAGGGGAGAAGAAGTGAACTCACCTGCGTGCAGGATGGATTGGCTTCTTGGCTACTGGACATGAAGCTCCAGAGGGACGATCACAGGTACAGCCTGGATGGTCACCGGAGCCACGCCGCCGGCCCCCTCACAGATGCTGAAGCAAGAAGAGGTCCAGAATCGGCGGCTGAAGACTCCTGCAGTCTTCTTAAGGTAGCGCACAGCACTGCAGCTGTGCGCCATTTTCCTCTCAGCACACTTCACACGGCAGTCACTGAGGGTGCAGGGCGCTGGGGGGGGGGCGCCCTGGGAGGCAAATGAAAACCTTTAAAAAGGCTAAAAATACCTCACATATAGCCCCAGAGGCTATATGGAGATATTTACCCCTGCCTAAATGTACTAAATAGCGGGAGACGAGCCCGCCGAAAAAGGGGCGGGGCCTATCTCCTCAGCACACGGCGCCATTTTCTGTCACAGCTCCGCTGGTCAGGAAGGCTCCCAGGTCTCTCCCCTGGACTGCACTACAGAAACAGGGTATAACAGAGAGAGGGGGGCAAAATAAATGGCAATATATTAATATAAAAGCAGCTATAAGGGAGCACTTAATCATAAGGCTATCCCTGTCATATATAGCGCTTTTTGGTGTGTGCTGGCAGACTCTCCCTCTGTCTCCCCAAAGGGCTAGTGGGTCCTGTCTTCGTATAGAGCATTCCCTGTGTGTCTGCTGTGTGTCGGTACGTGTGTGTCGACATGTATGAGGACGTTATTGGTGTGGAGGCGGAGCAATTGCCAAATATGAGGATGTCACTTCCTAGGGGGTCGACACCAGAATGGATGCCTTTATTTGTGGAATTACGGGATAGCGTCAACTCGCTTAAGCAGTCGTTTGCCGACATGAGGCGGCCGGACACTCAATTAGTGCCTGTCCAGGCGCCTCAAACACCGTCAGGGGCTGTAAAACGCCCCTTGCCTCAGTCGGTCGACACAGACCCAGACACAGGCACTGATTCCGGTGGTGAAGGTGACGAATCAACCGTATTTTCCAGTAGGGCCACACGTTATATGATTTTGGCAATAAAGGAGATGTTACATTTAGCTGATACTACAGGTACCACTAAACAGGGTATTATGTGGGGTGTGAAAAAACTACCAGTAGTTTTTACCGAATCAGAAGAATTAAATGACGTGTGTGATGAAGCGTGGGGTGCCCCGATAAAAAACTGCTAATTTCAAAGAAGTTATTGGCTTTATACCCTTTCCCGCCAGAGGTTAGGGAGCGCTGGGAAACACCTCCTAGGGTGGACAAAGCGCTAACACGCTTATCAAAACAAGTGGCGTTACCCTCTCCTGAGACGGCCGCACTTAAAGATCCATCAGATAGGAGGATGGAAAATATCCAAAAAGGTATATACACACATGCAGGTGTTATACTACGACCAGCTATTGCGACTGCCTGGATGTGCAGTGCTGGGGTAGTTTGGTCAGAGTCCCTGATCGAAAATATTGATACCCTGGACAGGGACAATATTTTACTGTCGTTAGAACAAATAAAGGATGCATTTCTTTATATGCGTGATGCACAGAGAGATATCTGCACACTGGCATCACGGGTAAGTGCTATGTCCATTTCGGCCAGAAGAGCTTTATGGACACGACAGTGGACAGGCGATGCGTAGAGGAGTTATTTGGGGTCGGTCTATCGGATTTGGTGGCCACGGCTACGGCCGGGAAATCCACCTTTCTACCTCAAGTCACTCCCCAACAGAAAAAGGCACCGACCTTTCAACCGCAGCCCTTTCGTTCCTTTAAAAATAAGAGAGCAAAGGGCTATTCATATCTGCCACGAGGCAGAGGACGAGGGAAGAGACAGCAACAGGCAGCTCCTTCCCAGGAACAGAAGCCCTCCCCGGCTTCTACAAAAGCCTCAGCATGACGCTGGGGCTTCGCAAGCGGACTCGGGGGCGGTAGGCGGTCGTCTCAAGAATTACAGCGCGCAGTGGGCTCACTCGCAGGTAAATCCCTGGATCCTGCAGATAATATCTCAGGGGTACAGGTTGAAATTAGAGACAGAGCCACCTCGCCGTTTCCTGAAGTCTGCTTTACCAACGTCCCCCTCAGAAAGGGAGACGGTTTTGGAAGCCATTCACAAGCTGTATTCTCAGCAGGTGATAGTCAAGGTACCTCTTCTACAACAAGGGAAGGGGTATTATTCCACTCTTTTTGTGGTACCGAAGCCGGATGGCTCGGTAAGGCCTATTCTAAATCTGAAGTCCTTGAACCTGTACATAAAGAAGTTCAAGTTCAAGATGGAGTCACTCAGAGCAGTGATAGCGAACCTGGAAGAAGGGGACTTTATGGTATCCTTGGACATCAAGGATGCGTATCTCCACGTTCCAATTACCCCTCACACCAGGGGTACCTCAGGTTCGTTGTACAAAACTGTCACTATCAGTTTCAGACGCTGCCGTTTGGTTTGTCCACGGCACCTCGGGTCTTTACAAAGGTAATGGCCGAGATAATATTTCTTCTTCGAAGAAAAGGCGTATTAATTATCCCATACTTGGACGATCTCCTAATAAGGGCAAGGTCCAGAGAACAGCTAGAGATGGGTTTAGCACTATCTCAAGAGGTGCTAAAGCAGCACGGATGGATTCTGAATATTCCAAAATCCCAATTAATGCCGACAACTCGTCTGCTGTTCCTGGGGATGATTCTGGACACAGTTCAGAAAAAGGTTTTTCTTCCCGAAGAAAAAGCCAAGGAGTTATCTGACCTGGTCAGGAACCTCCTAAAACCAGGAAAGGTGTCTGTACATCAATGCACAAGAGTCCTGGGAAAAAATGGTAGCTTCTTACGAAGCAATCCCTTTCGGCAGATTCCATGCAAAGGGATCTGTTGGACAAATGGTCAGGGTCGCATCTTCAGATGCACCTGCGGATAACCCTGTCGCCGAGGACAAGGGTATCCCTTCTGTGGTGGTTGCAGGAGGCTCATCTATTGGAGGGCCGCAGATTCGGCATGCAGGATTGGATCCTGGTGACCACGGATGCCAGCCTGAGAGGCTGGGGAGCAGTCACACAGGGAAGAAATTTCCAGGGAGTGTGGTCGAGCCTGAAAAAGTCTCTTCACATAAGCATTCTGGAACTAAGAGCAATCTACAATGCTCTAAGCCAGGCGGAACCTCTGCTTCAAGGAAGACCGGTGTTGATCCAGTCGGACAACATCACGGCAGTCGCCCATGTAAACAGACAGGGCGGCACAAGAAGCAGGAGGGCAATGGCAGAAGCTGCCAGGATCCTTCGCTGGGCGGAGAATCACGTGATAGCACTGTCAGCAGTATTCATCCCGGGCGTGGACAACTGGGAAGCAGACTTCCTCAGCAGACACGACCTTCACCCGGGAGAGTGGGGACTTCATCCAGAAGTTTTCCACATGCTATTAAACCGTTGGGTAAAACCAATGGTGGACATGATGGCGTCTCGCCTCAACAAAACACTGGACAGGTATTGCGCCAGGTCAAGAGATCCGCAGGCAATAGCTGTGGACGCGCTGGTAACACCTTGGGTGTACCAGTCGGTATATGTGTTTCCTCCTCTGCCTCTCATACCAAAGGTATTGAGGATTATACGGCAAAGAGGAGTAAGACTAGTGGCTCCGGATTGGCCAAGAAGGACTTGGTACCCGGAACTTCAAGAGATGGTCACGGACGATCCGTGGCCTCTACTTCTGAGAAGGGACCTGCTTCAGCAGGGTCCTTGTCTTTTTCAAGACTTACCGCGGCTGCGTTTGACGGCATGGCGTTTGAATGCCAGATCCTAAAAGGAAAAGGCATTCCAGAAGAAGTCATTCCTACCTTGATAAAGGCAAGGAAGGAAGTCACCGCGAAGCATTATCGCCGTATTTGGCGAAAATATGTTGCGTGGTGCGAGCAGCGGAGTGCTCCGATGGAGGAATTTCAACTGGGTCGTTTTCCTACTTTTCCTGCAATCAGGATTGTCTATGGGTCTCAAATTGGGATCTATTAAGGTT
This sequence comes from Pseudophryne corroboree, assembly GCF_028390025.1. Taxonomy (NCBI): domain Eukaryota; kingdom Metazoa; phylum Chordata; class Amphibia; order Anura; family Myobatrachidae; genus Pseudophryne; species Pseudophryne corroboree. Next base: position 816,844,933 of record NC_086444.1, read on the forward strand.
CAAATTTCGGCCCTATCAATATTCTTCCAAAAAGAATTGGCCTCAGTCCCTGAGGTCCAGATTTTTATCAAAGGAGTACTGCATATACAGCCTCCTGTGGTGCCTAAGGTGGCACCGTGGGATCTAAATGTAGTTTTAGATTTCCTCAAATCCAATTGGTTTGAACCACTAAAGAATGTGGATTTGAAATATCTCACATGGAAAGTGACTATGTTACTGGCCCTGGCTTCGGCCGGGAGAGTATCTGAACTGGCGGCTTTGTTTTATAAAAGCCCTTATTTAATTTTCCATTCGACATAGGGCAGAGCTGCGGACGCGTCCGCATTTTCTCCCTAAGGTGGTATCAGCGTTTCACCTGAACCAGCCTATTGTAGTGCCTGCGGCTACAGACGACTTGAAGGACTCCAAGTTGTTGGACGTTGTCAGAGCCTTAAAAATATACATTTAAAGGACGGCTGGAGTCAGAAAATCTGACTCGCTGTTTATACTGTATGCACCCAACAAGTTGGGTGCACCTGCTTCTAAGCAGTCGATTGCTCGTTGGATTTGTAACAAAATTCAACTTGTACATTCTGTGGCAGGCCTGCCACAGCCTAAATCTGTTAAGGCCCATTCCGCAAGGAAGGTGGGCTCATCTTGGGCGGCTGCCCGAGGGGTCTCGGCATTACAACTCTGCCGAGCAGCTACGTGGTCAGGGGAGAACACGTTTGTAAATTTTTACAAATTTGATACCCTGGCAAAGGAGGACCTGGAGTTCTCTCATTCGGTGCTGCAGAGTCATCCGCACTCTCCCGCCCGTTTGGGAGCTTTGGTATAATCCCCATGGTCCTTTCAGGAACCCCAGCATCCACTTAGGACGATAGAGAAAATAAGAATTTACTTACCGATAATTCTATTTCTCGGAGTCCGTAGTGGATGCTGGGCGCCCATCCCAAGTGCGGATTATCTGCAATACTTGTACATAGTTATTGTTAACTAATTCGGGTTATTGTTTAGGAAGCCATCTTTCAGAGGCTCCTCTGTTATCATACTGTTAACTGGGTTTAGATCACAAGTTGTACGGTGTGATTGGTGTGGCTGGTATGAGTCTTACCCGGGATTCAAAATCCTCCCTTGTTGTGTACGCTCGTCCGGGCACAGTACCTAACTGGAGTCTGGAGGAGGGTCATAGGGGGAGGAGCCAGTACACACCACCTGACCTGTAAAAGCTTTACTTTTGTGCCCTGTCTCCTGCGGAGCCGCTATTCCCCATGGTCCTTTCAGGAACCCCAGCATCCACTACGGACTCCGAGAAATAGAATTATCGGTAAGTAAATTCTTATTTTTCACTCGTGCTTTGGAGATGATAGCGAGAGGACGTGGCTGCATTCTCTCAGTTTCTGTGTTCACTGTTCAGTGTGCTGCAAATATCTGTGCTCAGTGTGCTGCAAATATCTACGTTTTCTGCCTGAAAAAGCTCCATATCTGTGCTGTATTGTAGGAGGACAGTGCAGAATTTTGCTGACCACCAGTATATATATATAGCAGTACGGTATAGTAGTCCATTGTTCTACCTCTGTGTCGTGAAGTATACTATCCATATATGTGCTGCATTGTAGTTGTGCACAGTATATAGTAGGAGGACAGTGCAGAATTTTGCTGACCACCAGTATATATATATAGCAGTATGGTACAGTAGTCCATTGCTCTACCTCTGTGTCGTCAAGTATACTATCCATATCTATGCTGCATTGGTAGTTGTGCGCAGTATATAGTAGGAGGACAGTGCACAATTTTGCTGACCACCAGTATATATATATATATATATATAGCAGTACGGTACAGTAGTCCATTGCTCTACCTCTGTGTCGTCAAGTATACTATCCATATCTGTGCTGCATTGTAGTTGTGCGCAGTATATAGCAGGAGGATAGTGTAGAATTTTGCTGACCACCAGTATATATATATAGCAGTACGGTACAGTAGTCCATTGCTCTACCTCTGTGTCGTCAAGTATACTATCCATATCTGTGCTGCATTGTAGTTGTGCGCAGTATATAGTAGGAGGACAGTGCAGAATTTTGCTGACCACCAGTATCTATATATAGCAGTACGCTACAGTAGTCCATTGCTCTACCTCTGTGTCGTCAAGTATACTGTCCATATCTGTGCTGCATTGTAGTTGTGCGCAGTATATAGTAGGAGGACAAAGCAGAATTTTGCTGACCACCAGTGTATATATATATATATATATATATAGCAGTACGGTACAGTAGTCCATTGCTCTACCTCTGTGTCATCAAGTATACTATCCATATCTGTGCTGCATTGTAGTTGTGCGCAGTATATAGCAAGAGGACAGTGCAGAATTTTGCTAACCACCAGTATATATATATAGCAGTACGGTACAGTAGTCCATTGCTCTACCTCTGTGTCATCAAGTAAACTATCCATATCTGTGCTGCATTGTAGTTGTGCGCAGTATAAAGTAGGAGGACAGTGCAGAATTTTGCTGACCACCAGTATATATATATAGCAGCACGGTACAATAGTCCATTGCTCTCCCTCTGTGTCATCAAGTATACTATCCATATCTGTGCTGCATTGTAGTTGTGCGCAGTATATAGTAGGAGGACAGTGCAGAATTTTGCTGACCACCAGTATATATATACATAGCAGTACGGTCCAGTAGTCCATTGCTCTACCTCTGTGTCATCAAGTATACTATCCATATCTGTGCTGCATTGTAGTTGTGCGCAGTATATAGTAGGAGAACAGTGCAGAATTTTGCTGACCACCAGTATATATATATATAGCAGTACGGTACAGTAGTCCATTGCTCTACCTCTGTGTCGTCAAGTATACTATCCATATCTGTGCTGCATTGTAGTTGTGCGCAGTATATAGTAGGAGGACAGTGCAGAATTTTGCTGACCACCACTATATATATATATATATATATATAGCAGTACGGTACAGTAGTCCATTGCTCTACCTCTGTGTCATTAAGTATACTATCCATATCTGTGCTGCATTGTAGTTGTGCGCAGTATATAGTAGGAGGACAGTGCAGAATTTTGCTGACCACCAGTATATATATATATATAGCAGTACGGTACAGTAGTCCATTGCTCTAACTCTGTGTCATCAAGTATACTATCCATATATGTGCTGCATTGTACTTGTGCGCAGTATATAGTAGGAGGACAGTGCAGAATTTTGCAGACCACCAGTATATATATATAGCAGTACGGTACAGTAGTCCATTGCTCTACCGCTGTGTCATCAAGTATACTATCCATATCTGTGCTGCATTGTAGTTGTGCGCAGTATATAGCAGGAGGACAGTGCAGAATTTTGGTGACCACCAGTATATATATATAGCAGTACGGTACAGTAGTCCATTGCTCTACCTCTGTGTCGTCAAGTATACTATCCATATCTGTGCTGCATTGTAGTTGTGCGCAGTATAAAGTAGGAGGACAGTGCAGAATTTTGCTGACCACCAGTATATATATATAGCAGCACGGTACAATAGTCCATTGCTCTCCCTCTGTGTCATCAAGTATACTATCCATATCTGTGCTGCATTGTAGTTGTGCGCAGTATATAGTAGGAGGACAGTGCAGAATTTTGCTGACCACCAGTATATATATACATAGCAGTACGGTCCAGTAGTCCATTGCTCTACCTCTGTGTCATCAAGTATACTATCCATATCTGTGCTACATTGTAGTTGTGCGCAGTATATAGTAGGAGAACAGTGCAGAATTTTGCTGACCACCAGTATATATATATAGCAGTACGGTACAGTAGTCCATTGCTCTACCTCTGTGTCGTCAAGTATACTATCCATATCTGTGCTGCATTGTAGTTGTGCGCAGTATATAGTAGGAGGACAGTGCAGAATTTTGCTGACCACCAGTATATATATATATATAGCAGTACGGTACAGTAGTCCATTGCTCTACCTCTGTGTCATTAAGTATACTATCCATATCTGTGCTGCATTGTAGTTGTGCGCAGTATATAGTAGGAGGACAGTGCAGAATTTTGCTGACCACCAGTATATATATATATATATATATATATATATAGCAGTACGGTACAGTAGTCCATTGCTCTAACTCTGTGTCATCAAGTATACTATCCATATATGTGCTGCATTGTACTTGTGCGCAGTATATAGTAGGAGGACAGTGCAGAATTTTGCAGACCACCAGTATATATATATAGCAGTACGGTACAGTAGTCCATTGCTCTACCGCTGTGTCATCAAGTATACTATCCATATCTATGCTGCATTGTAGTTGTGCGCAGTATATAGCAGGAGGACAGTGCAGAATTTTGGTGACCACCAGTATACATATATAGCAGTACGGTACAGTAGTCCATTGCCCTACCTCTGTGTCGTCAAGTATACTATCCATATCTGTGCTGCATTGTAGTTGTGCGCAGTATATAGTAGGAGGACAGTGCAGAATTTTGCTGACCACCAGTATATATATATATAGCAGCACGGTACAGTAGTCCATTGCTCTACCTCTGTGTCGTCAAGTATACTATCCATATCTGTGCTGCATTGTTGTTGTGCGCAGTATATAGTAGGAGGACAGTGCAGGATTTTGCTGACCACCAGTATATATATATAGCAGTACGGTACAGTAGTCCATTGCTCTACCTCTGTGTCATCAAGTATACTATCCACATCTGTGCTGCATTGTAGTTGTGCGCAGTATATAGTAGGAGGACAGTGCAGAATTTTGCTGACCACCAGTATATATATATATACATATATATATATAGCAGTACGGTACAGTAGTCCATTGCTCTACCTCTGTGTCGTCAAGTATACTATCCATATCTGTGCTGCATTGTAGTTGTGCGCAGTATATACTAGGAGGACAGTGCAGAATTTTGCTGACCACCAGTATATATATATATATATATATATATATATATATATAGCAGTACGGTACAGTAGTCCATTGCTCTACCTCTGTGTCGTCAAGTATACTATCCACATCTGTGCTGCATTGTATTTGTGCGCAGTATGTAGTAGGAGGACAGTGCAGAATTTTGCTGACCACCAGTATCTATATATAGCAGTACGGTACAGTAGTCCATTGCTCTACCTCTGTGTCGTCAAGTATACTATCCATATCTGTGCTTCATTGTAGTTGTGCGCAGTAAAGAGTAGGAGGACAGTGCAAAATTTTGCTGACCACCAGTATATAATATATAGCAGTATGGTACAGTAGTCCATTGCTCTACCTCTGTGTCGTCAAGTATACTATCCATATCTGTGCTTCATTGTAGTTGTGCGCAGTATATAGTAGGAGGACAGTGTCGAATTTTGCTGACCACCAGTATATATATATAAATAGCAGTACGGTACAATAGTCCATTGCTCTACCTCTGTGTCGTCAAGTATACTATCCATATATGTGCTGCATTTTAGTAGGAGGACAGTGCAGAATTTTGCTGACCACCAGTATATATATATATATATATATATAGCAGTACGGTACAGTAGTCCATTGCTCTACCTCTGTGTCGTCAAGTATACTATCCATATCTGTGCTGCATTGTAGTTGTGCGCAGTATATAGTAGGACAGTGCAGAATGTTGCTGATCACCAGTATATATATATATAGCAGTACGGTACAGTAGTCCATTGCTCTACATCTGTGTCGTCAAGTATACTATCCATATCTGTGCTGCATTGTAGTTGTGCGCAGTATATAGTAGGAGGACAGTGCAGAATTTTGCTGACCACCAGTATATATATATATATAGCAGTACGGTACAGTAGTCCATTGCTCTACCTCTGTGTCATCAAGTATACTATCCATATCTGTGCTGCATTGTAGTTGTGTGCAGTATATAGCAGGAGGACAGTGCAGAATTTTGCTGACCACCAGTATATATATATATATAGCAGTACGGTACAGTAGTCCATTGCTCTACCTCTGTGTCGTCAAGTATACTATCCATATCTGTGCTGCATTGTAGTTGTGCGCAGTATATAGTAGGAGGACAGTGCAGAATTTTGCTGACCACCAGTATATAGATATAGCAGCACGGTACAGTAGTCCATTGCTCTACCTCTGTGTCGTCAAGTATACTATCCATATCTGTGCTGCATTGTAGTTGTGCGCAGTATATAGTAGGAGGACAGTGCAGGATTTTGCTGACCACCAGTATATATATATATAGCAGTACGGTACAGTAGTCCATTGCTCTACCTCTGTGTCATCAAGTATACTATCCACATCTGTGCTGCATTGTAGTTGTGCGCAGTATATAGTAGGAGGACAGTGCAGAATTTTGCTCACCACCAGTATATATATATATACATATATATATATAGCAGTACGGTACAGTAGTCCATTGCTCTACCTCTGTGTCATCAAGTATACTATCCATATCTGTGCTGCATTGTAGTTGTGCGCAGTATATAGCAGGAGGACAGTGCAGAATTTTGCTGACCACCAGTATATATATATATATATATATATATATATATAGCAGTACGGTACAGTAGTCCATTGCTCTACCTCTGTGTCGTCAAGTATACTATCCACATCTGTGCTGCATTGTATTTGTGCGCAGTATGTAGTAGGAGGACAGTGCAGAATTTTGCTGACCACCAGTATATATATATAGCAGTACGGTACAGTAGTCCATTGCTCTACCTCTGTGTCGTCAAGTATACTATCCATATCTGTGCTTCATTGTAGTTGTGCGCAGTAAAGAGTAGGAGGACAGTGCAAAATTTTGCTGACCACCAGTATATAATATATAGCAGTATGGTACAGTAGTCCATTGCTCTACCTCTGTGTCGTCAAGTATACTATCCATATCTGTGCTGCATTGTAGTTGTGCGCAGTATATAGTAGGAGGACAGTGTCGAATTTTGCTGACCACCAGTATATATATATATAGCAGTACGGTACAATAGTCCATTGCTCTACCTCTGTGTCGTCAAGTATACTATCCATATATGTGCTGCATTTTAGTAGGAGGACAGTGCAGAATTTTGCTGACCACCAGTATATATATATATATATATATATATATATATAGCAGTACGGTACAGTAGTCCATTGCTCTACCTCTGTGTCGTCAAGTATACTATCCATATCTGTGCTGCATTGTAGTTGTGCGCAGTATATAGTAGGACAGTGCAGAATGTTGCTGACCACCAGTATATATATATAGCAGTACGGTACAGTAGTCCATTGCTCTACCTCTGTGTCGTCAAGTATACTATCCATATCTGTGCTGCATTGTAGTTGTGCGCAGTATATAGTAGGAGGACAGTGCAGAATTTTGCTGACCACCAGTATATATATATATAGCAGTACGGTACAGTAGTCCATTGCTCTACCTCTGTGTCATCAAGTATACTATCCATATCTGTGCTGCATTGTAGTTGTGCGCAGTATATAGCAGGAGGACAGTGCAGAATTTTGCTGACCACCAGTATATATATATAGCAGTACGGTACAGTAGTCCATTGCTCTACCTCTGTGTCATCAAGTATACTATCCACATCTGTGCTGCATTGTAGTTGTGCGCAGTATATAGTAGGAGGACAGTGCAGAATTTTGCTGACCACCAGTATATATATATATACATATATATATATAGCAGTACGGTACAGTAGTCCATTGCTCTACCTCTGTGTCGTCAAGTATACTATCCATATCTGTGCTGCATTGTAGTTGTGCGCAGTATATACTAGGAGGACAGTGCAGAATTTTGCTGACCACCAGTATATATATATATATATATAGCAGTACGGTACAGTAGTCCATTGCTCTACCTCTGTGTCGTCAAGTATACTATCCACATCTGTGCTGCATTGTATTTGTGCGCAGTATGTAGTAGGAGGACAGTGCAGAATTTTGCTGACCACCAGTATATATATATAGCAGTACGGTACAGTAGTCCATTGCTCTACCTCTGTGTCGTCAAGTATACTATCCATATCTGTGCTTCATTGTAGTTGTGCGCAGTAAAGAGTAGGAGGACAGTGCAAAATTTTGCTGACCACCAGTATATAATATATAGCAGTATGGTACAGTAGTCCATTGCTCTACCTCTGTGTCGTCAAGTATACTATCCATATCTGTGCTGCATTGTAGTTGTGCGCAGTATATAGTAGGAGGACAGTGTCGAATTTTGCTGACCACCAGTATATATATATATAGCAATACGGTACAATAGTCCATTGCTCTACCTCTGTGTCGTCAAGTATACTATCCATATGTGTGCTGCATTTTAGTAGGAGGACAGTGCAGAATTTTGCTGACCACCAGTATATATATATATATATATATATATATAGCAGTACGGTACAGTAGTCCATTGCTCTACCTCTGTGTCGTCAAGTATACTATCCATATCTGTGCTGCATTGTAGTTGTGCGCAGTATATAGTAGGACAGTGCAGAATGTTGCTGACCACCAGTATATATATATAGCAGTACGGTACAGTAGTCCATTGCTCTACCTCTGTGTCGTCAAGTATACTATCCATATCTGTGCTGCATTGTAGTTGTGCGCAGTATATAGTAGGAGGACAGTGCAGAATTTTGCTGACCACCAGTATATATATATATAGCAGTACGGTACAGTAGTCCATTGCTCTACCTCTGTGTCATCAAGTATACTATCCATATCTGTGCTGCATTGTAGTTGTGCGCAGTATATAGCAGGAGGACAGTGCAGAATTTTGCTGACCACCAGTATATATATATAGCAGTACGGTACAGTAGTCCATTGCTCTACCTCTGTGTCGTCAAGTATACTATCCATATCTGTGCTTCATTGTAGTTGTGCGCAGTAAAGAGTAGGAGGACAGTGCAAAATTTTGCTGACCACCAGTATATAATATATAGCAGTATGGTACAGTAGTCCATTGCTCTACCTCTGTGTCGTCAAGTATACTATCCATATCTGTGCTGCATTGTAGTTGTGCGCAGTATATAGTAGGAGGACAGTGCAGAATTTTGCAGACCACCAGTATATATATATATATATATAGCAGTACGGTACAGTAGTCCATTGCTCTACCTCTGTGTCATCAAGTATACTATCCATATCTGTGCTGCATTGTAGTTGTGCGCAGTATATAGCAGGAGGACAGTGCAGAATTTTGCTGACCACCAGTATATATATATAGCAGTACGGTACAGTAGTCCATTGCTCTACCTCTGTGTCGTCAAGTATACTATCCATATCTGTGCTTCATTGTAGTTGTGCGCAGTAAAGAGTAGGAGGACAGTGCAGAATTTTGCTGACCACCAGTATATAATATATAGCAGTATGGTACAGTAGTCCATTGCTCTACCTCTGTGTCGTCAAGTATACTATCCATATCTGTGCTGCATTGTAGTTGTGCGCAGTATATAGTAGGAGGACAGTGCAGAATTTTGCTGACCACCAGTATATATATATATATATATATAGCAGTACGGTACAGTAGTCAATTGCTCTACCTCTGTGTCGTCAAGTATACTATCCATATCTGTGCTGCATTGTAGTTGTGCGCAGTATATAGTAGGAGGACAGTGCAGAATTTTACTGACCACCAGTATATATATATAGCAGTACGGTACAGTAGTCCATTGCTCTACCTCTGTGTCGTCAAGTATACTATCCATATCTGTGCTGCATTGTAGTTGTGCGCAGTATATAGTAGGAGGACAGTGCAGAATTTTGCTGACCACCAGTATATATATATATATATATAGCAGTACGGTACAGTAGTCCATTGCTCTACCTCTGTGTCGTCAAGTATACTATCCATATCTGTGCTGCATTGTAGTTGTGCGCAGTATTTAGCAGGAGGACAGTGTCGAATTTTGCTGACCACCAGTATATATATATAGCAGTACTGTACAATAGTCCATTGCTCTAACTCTGTGTCGTCAAGTATACTATCCATATCTGTGCTGCATTGTAGTCGTGCGCAGTATATAGTGGGAGGACAGTGCAGAATTTTGCTGACCACCAGTATATATATATATATATATATATATATATATAGCAGTACGGTACAGTAGTCAATTGCTCTACCTCTGTGTCGTCAAGTATACTATCCATATCTGTGCTGCATTGTAGATGTGCGCAGTATATAGTAGGAGGACAGTGCAGAATTTTACTGACCACCAGTATATATATATATATAGCAGTACGGTACAGTAGTCCATTGCTCTACCTCTGTGTCGTCAAGTATACTATCCATATCTGTGCTGCATTGTAGTTGTGCGCAGTATATAGTAGGAGGACAGTGCAGTATTTTGCTGACCACCAGTATATAGATATAGCAGTACGGTACAGTAGTCCATTGCTCTACCTCTGTGTCATCAAGTATACTATCCATATCTGTGCTGCATTGTAGCTGTGCGCAGTATATAGTAGGAGGACAGTGCAGAATTTTGCTGACCACCAGTATATATATATATATATATATATATAGCAGTACGGTACAGTAGTCCATTGCTCTACCTCTGTGTCGTCAAGTATACTATCCATATCTGTGCTGCATTGTAGTTGTGTGCAGTATATAGTAGCAGGACAGTGCAGAATTTTGCTGACCACCAGTATATATATATATATATATATATATATATACATATAGCAGTACGGTACAGTAGTCAATTGCTCTACCTCTGTGTCGTCAAGTATACTATCCATATCTATGCTGCATTGTAGTTGTGCGCAGTATATAGTAGGAGGACAGTGCAGAATTTTGCTGACCACCATTATATAATATATAGCAGTATGGTACAGTAGTCCATTGCTCTACCTCTGTGTCGTCAAGTATACTATCCATATCTGTGCTGCATTGTAGTTGTGCGCAGTTTATAGTAGGAGGACAGTGTCGAATTTTGCTGACCACCAGTATATATATATATAGCAGTACGGTACAATAGTCCATTGCTCTACCTCTGTGTCGTCAAGTATACTATCCATATATGTGCTGCATTTTAGTAGGAGGACAGTGCAGAATTTTGCTGACCACCAGTATATATATATATATATATATATAGCAGTACGGTACAGTAGTCCATTGCTCTACCTCTGTGTCGTCAAGTATACTATCCATATCTGTGCTGCATTGTACTTGTGCGCAGTATATAGTAGGACAGTGCAGAATGTTGCTGACCACCAGTATATATATATAGCAGTACGGTACAGTAGTCCATTGCTCTACCTCTGTGTCGTCAAGTATACTATCCATATCTGTGCTGCATTGTAGTTGTGCGCAGTATATAGTAGGAGGACAGTGCAGAATTTTGCTGACCACCAGTATATATATATATAGCAGTACGGTACAGTAGTCCATTGCTCTACCTCTGTGTCATCAAGTATACTATCCATATCTGTGCTGCATTGTAGTTGTGCGCAGTATATAGCAGGAGGACAGTGCAGAATTTTGCTGACCACCAGTATATATATATAGCAGTACGGTACAGTAGTCCATTGCTCTACCTATGTGTCGTCAAGTATACTATCCATATCTGTGCTGCATTGTAGTTGTGCGCAGTATATAGTAGGAGGACAGTGCAGAATTTTGCTGACCACCAGTATATATATATATAGCAGCACGGTACAGTAGTCCATTGCTCTACCTCTGTGTCGTCAAGTATACTATCCATATCTGTGCTGCATTGTAGTTGTGCGCAGTATATAGTAGGAGGACAGTGCAGGATTTTGCTGACCACCAGTATATATATATATAGCAGTACGGTACAGTAGTCCATTGCTCTACCTCTGTGTCATCAAGTATACTATCCACATCTGTGCTGCATTGTAGTTGTGCGCAGTATATAGTAGGAGGACAGTGCAGAATTTTGCTGACCACCAGTATATATATATACATATATATATATAGCAGCACGGTACAGTAGTCCATTGCTCTACCTCTGTGTCGTCAAGTATACTATCCATATCTGTGCTGCATTGTAGTTGTGCGCAGTATATACTAGGAGGACAGTGCAGAATTTTGCTGACCACCAGTATATATATATATATATATATAGCAGTACGGTACAGTAGTCCATTGCTCTACCTCTGTGTCGTCAAGTATACTATCCACATCTGTGCTGCATTGTATTTGTGCGCAGTATGTAGTAGGAGGACAGTGCAGAATTTTGCTGACCACCAGTATATATATATAGCAGTACGGTACAGTAGTCCATTGCTCTACCTCTGTGTCGTCAAGTATACTATCCATATCTGTGCTTCATTGTAGTTGTGCGCAGTAAAGAGTAGGAGGACAGTGCAAAATTTTGCTGACCACCAGTATATAATATATAGCAGTATGGTACAGTAGTCCATTGCTCTACCTCTGTGTCGTCAAGTATACTATCCATATCTGTGCTGCATTGTAGTTGTGCGCAGTATATAGTAGGAGGACAGTGTCGAATTTTGCTGACCACCAGTATATATATAGCAGTACGGTACAATAGTCCATTGCTCTACCTCTGTGTCGTCAAGTATACTATCCATATATGTGCTGCATTTTAGTAGGAGGACAGTGCAGAATTTTGCTGACCACCAGTATATATATATATATATATAGCAGTACGGTACAGTAGTCCATTGCTCTACCTCTGTGTCGTCAAGTATACTATCCATATCTGTGCTGCATTGTAGTTGTGCGCAGTATATAGTAGGACAGTGCAGAATGTTGCTGACCACCAGTATATATATATAGCAGTACGGTACAGTAGTCCATTGCTCTACCTCTGTGTCGTCAAGTATACTATCCATATCTGTGCTGCATTGTAGTTGTGCGCAGTATATAGTAGGAGGACAGTGCAGAATTTTGCTGACCACCAGTATATATATATATATAGCAGTACGGTACAGTAGTCCATTGCTCTACCTCTGTGTCATCAAGTATACTATCCATATCTGTGCTGCATTGTAGTTGTGCGCAGTATATAGCAGGAGGACAGTGCAGAATTTTGCTGACCACCAGTATATATATATAGCAGTACGGTACAGTAGTCCATTGCTCTACCTCTGTGTCGTCAAGTATACTATCCATATCTGTGCTTCATTGTAGTTGTGCGCAGTAAAGAGTAGGAGGACAGTGCAAAATTTTGCTGACCACCAGTATATAATATATAGCAGTATGGTACAGTAGTCCATTGCTCTACCTCTGTGTCGTCAAGTATACTATCCATATCTGTGCTGCATTGTAGTTGTGCGCAGTATATAGTAGGAGGACAGTGCAGAATTTTGCAGACCACCAGTATATATATATATATATATAGCAGTACGGTACAGTAGTCCATTGCTCTACCTCTGTGTCATCAAGTATACTATCCATATCTGTGCTGCATTGTAGTTGTGCGCAGTATATAGCAGGAGGACAGTGCAGAATTTTGCTGACCACCAGTATATATATATAGCAGTACGGTACAGTAGTCCATTGCTCTACCTCTGTGTCGTCAAGTATACTATCCATATCTGTGCTTCATTGTAGTTGTGCGCAGTAAAGAGTAGGAGGACAGTGCAGAATTTTGCTGACCACCAGTATATATATATATATATATATATATATAGCAGTACGGTACAGTAGTCAATTGCTCTACCTCTGTGTCGTCAAGTATACTATCCATATCTGTGATGCATTGTAGTTGTGCACAGTATATAGTAGGAGGACAGTGCAGAATTTTGCTGACCACCAGTATATATATATATATATATATAGCAGTACGGTACAGTAGTCCATTGCTCTACCTCTGTGTCGTCAAGTATACTATCCATATCTGTGCTGCATTGTAGTTGTGCGCAGTATATAGCAGGAGGACAGTGCAGAATTTTGCTGACCACCAGTATATATATATAGCAGTACGGTACAGTAGTCCATTGCTCTACCTCTGTGTCGTCAGGTAGACTATCCATATCTGTGCTTCATTGTAGTTGTGCGCAGTACAGAGTAGGAGGACAGTGCAAAATTTTGCTGACCACCAGTATATAATATATAGCAGTATGGTACAGTAGTCCATTGCTCTACCTCTGTGTCGTCAAGTATACTATCCATATCTGTGCTGCATTGTAGTTGTGCGCAGTATATAGTAGGAGGACAGTGCAGAATTTTGCAGACCACCAGTATATATATATATATATATAGCAGTACGGTACAGTAGTCCATTGCTCTACCTCTGTGTCATCAAGTATACTATCCATATCTGTGCTGCATTGTAGTTGTGCGCAGTATATAGCAGGAGGACAGTGCAGAATTTTGCTGACCACCAGTATATATATATAGCAGTACGGTACAGTAGTCCATTGCTCTACCTCTGTGTCGTCAAGTATACTATCCATATCTGTGCTGCATTGTAGTTGTGCGCAGTATATAGTAGGACAGTGCAGAATGTTGCTGACCACCAGTATATATATATAGCAGTACGGTACAGTAGTCCATTGCTCTACCTCTGTGTCGTCAAGTATACTATCCATATCTGTGCTGCATTGTAGTTGTGCGCAGTATATAGTAGGAGGACAGTGCAGAATTTTGCTGACCACCAGTATATATATATATAGCAGTACGGTACAGTAGTCCATTGCTCTACCTCTGTGTCATCAAGTATACTATCCATATCTGTGCTGCATTGTAGTTGTGCGCAGTATATAGCAGGAGGACAGTGCAGAATTTTGCTGACCACCAGTATATATATATAGCAGTACGGTACAGTAGTCCATTGCTCTACCTCTGTGTCGTCAAGTATACTATCCATATCTGTGCTTCATTGTAGTTGTGCGCAGTAAAGAGTAGGAGGACAGTGCAAAATTTTGCTGACCACCAGTATATAATATATAGCAGTATGGTACAGTAGTCCATTGCTCTACCTCTGTGTCGTCAAGTATACTATCCATATCTGTGCTGCATTGTAGTTGTGCGCAGTATATAGTAGGAGGACAGTGCAGAATTTTGCAGACCACCAGTATATATATATATATATATATATAGCAGTACGGTACAGTAGTCCATTGCTCTACCTCTGTGTCATCAAGTATACTATCCATATCTGTGCTGCATTGTAGTTGTGCGCAGTATATAGCAGGAGGACAGTGCAGAATTTTGCTGACCACCAGTATATATATATATATATATATATATATATACATATAGCAGTACGGTACAGTAGTCAATTGCTCTACCTCTGTGTCGTCAAGTATACTATCCATATCTATGCTGCATTGTAGTTGTGCGCAGTATATAGTAGGAGGACAGTGCAGAATTTTGCTGACCACCATTATATAATATATAGCAGTATGGTACAGTAGTCCATTGCTCTACCTCTGTGTCGTCAAGTATACTATCCATATCTGTGCTGCATTGTAGTTGTGCGCAGTTTATAGTAGGAGGACAGTGTCGAATTTTGCTGACCACCAGTATATATATATATAGCAGTACGGTACAATAGTCCATTGCTCTACCTCTGTGTCGTCAAGTATACTATCCATATATGTGCTGCATTTTAGTAGGAGGACAGTGCAGAATTTTGCTGACCACCAGTATATATATATATATATATATATAGCAGTACGGTACAGTAGTCCATTGCTCTACCTCTGTGTCGTCAAGTATACTATCCATATCTGTGCTGCATTGTACTTGTGCGCAGTATATAGTAGGACAGTGCAGAATGTTGCTGACCACCAGTATATATATATAGCAGTACGGTACAGTAGTCCATTGCTCTACCTCTGTGTCGTCAAGTATACTATCCATATCTGTGCTGCATTGTAGTTGTGCGCAGTATATAGTAGGAGGACAGTGCAGAATTTTGCTGACCACCAGTATATATATATATAGCAGTACGGTACAGTAGTCCATTGCTCTACCTCTGTGTCATCAAGTATACTATCCATATCTGTGCTGCATTGTAGTTGTGCGCAGTATATAGCAGGAGGACAGTGCAGAATTTTGCTGACCACCAGTATATATATATAGCAGTACGGTACAGTAGTCCATTGCTCTACCTATGTGTCGTCAAGTATACTATCCATATCTGTGCTGCATTGTAGTTGTGCGCAGTATATAGTAGGAGGACAGTGCAGAATTTTGCTGACCACCAGTATATATATATATAGCAGCACGGTACAGTAGTCCATTGCTCTACCTCTGTGTCGTCAAGTATACTATCCATATCTGTGCTGCATTGTAGTTGTGCGCAGTATATAGTAGGAGGACAGTGCAGGATTTTGCTGACCACCAGTATATATATATATAGCAGTACGGTACAGTAGTCCATTGCTCTACCTCTGTGTCATCAAGTATACTATCCACATCTGTGCTGCATTGTAGTTGTGCGCAGTATATAGTAGGAGGACAGTGCAGAATTTTGCTGACCACCAGTATATATATATACATATATATATATAGCAGCACGGTACAGTAGTCCATTGCTCTACCTCTGTGTCGTCAAGTATACTATCCATATCTGTGCTGCATTGTAGTTGTGCGCAGTATATACTAGGAGGACAGTGCAGAATTTTGCTGACCACCAGTATATATATATATATATATATAGCAGTACGGTACAGTAGTCCATTGCTCTACCTCTGTGTCGTCAAGTATACTATCCACATCTGTGCTGCATTGTATTTGTGCGCAGTATGTAGTAGGAGGACAGTGCAGAATTTTGCTGACCACCAGTATATATATATAGCAGTACGGTACAGTAGTCCATTGCTCTACCTCTGTGTCGTCAAGTATACTATCCATATCTGTGCTTCATTGTAGTTGTGCGCAGTAAAGAGTAGGAGGACAGTGCAAAATTTTGCTGACCACCAGTATATAATATATAGCAGTATGGTACAGTAGTCCATTGCTCTACCTCTGTGTCGTCAAGTATACTATCCATATCTGTGCTGCATTGTAGTTGTGCGCAGTATATAGTAGGAGGACAGTGTCGAATTTTGCTGACCACCAGTATATATATAGCAGTACGGTACAATAGTCCATTGCTCTACCTCTGTGTCGTCAAGTATACTATCCATATATGTGCTGCATTTTAGTAGGAGGACAGTGCAGAATTTTGCTGACCACCAGTATATATATATATATATATAGCAGTACGGTACAGTAGTCCATTGCTCTACCTCTGTGTCGTCAAGTATACTATCCATATCTGTGCTGCATTGTAGTTGTGCGCAGTATATAGTAGGACAGTGCAGAATGTTGCTGACCACCAGTATATATATATAGCAGTACGGTACAGTAGTCCATTGCTCTACCTCTGTGTCGTCAAGTATACTATCCATATCTGTGCTGCATTGTAGTTGTGCGCAGTATATAGTAGGAGGACAGTGCAGAATTTTGCTGACCACCAGTATATATATATATATAGCAGTACGGTACAGTAGTCCATTGCTCTACCTCTGTGTCATCAAGTATACTATCCATATCTGTGCTGCATTGTAGTTGTGCGCAGTATATAGCAGGAGGACAGTGCAGAATTTTGCTGACCACCAGTATATATATATAGCAGTACGGTACAGTAGTCCATTGCTCTACCTCTGTGTCGTCAAGTATACTATCCATATCTGTGCTTCATTGTAGTTGTGCGCAGTAAAGAGTAGGAGGACAGTGCAAAATTTTGCTGACCACCAGTATATAATATATAGCAGTATGGTACAGTAGTCCATTGCTCTACCTCTGTGTCGTCAAGTATACTATCCATATCTGTGCTGCATTGTAGTTGTGCGCAGTATATAGTAGGAGGACAGTGCAGAATTTTGCAGACCACCAGTATATATATATATATATATAGCAGTACGGTACAGTAGTCCATTGCTCTACCTCTGTGTCATCAAGTATACTATCCATATCTGTGCTGCATTGTAGTTGTGCGCAGTATATAGCAGGAGGACAGTGCAGAATTTTGCTGACCACCAGTATATATATATAGCAGTACGGTACAGTAGTCCATTGCTCTACCTCTGTGTCGTCAAGTATACTATCCATATCTGTGCTTCATTGTAGTTGTGCGCAGTAAAGAGTAGGAGGACAGTGCAGAATTTTGCTGACCACCAGTATATATATATATATATATATATATATATAGCAGTACGGTACAGTAGTCAATTGCTCTACCTCTGTGTCGTCAAGTATACTATCCATATCTGTGATGCATTGTAGTTGTGCACAGTATATAGTAGGAGGACAGTGCAGAATTTTGCTGACCACCAGTATATATATATATATATATATAGCAGTACGGTACAGTAGTCCATTGCTCTACCTCTGTGTCGTCAAGTATACTATCCATATCTGTGCTGCATTGTAGTTGTGCGCAGTATATAGCAGGAGGACAGTGCAGAATTTTGCTGACCACCAGTATATATATATAGCAGTACGGTACAGTAGTCCATTGCTCTACCTCTGTGTCGTCAGGTAGACTATCCATATCTGTGCTTCATTGTAGTTGTGCGCAGTACAGAGTAGGAGGACAGTGCAAAATTTTGCTGACCACCAGTATATAATATATAGCAGTATGGTACAGTAGTCCATTGCTCTACCTCTGTGTCGTCAAGTATACTATCCATATCTGTGCTGCATTGTAGTTGTGCGCAGTATATAGTAGGAGGACAGTGCAGAATTTTGCAGACCACCAGTATATATATATATATATATAGCAGTACGGTACAGTAGTCCATTGCTCTACCTCTGTGTCATCAAGTATACTATCCATATCTGTGCTGCATTGTAGTTGTGCGCAGTATATAGCAGGAGGACAGTGCAGAATTTTGCTGACCACCAGTATATATATATAGCAGTACGGTACAGTAGTCCATTGCTCTACCTCTGTGTCGTCAAGTATACTATCCATATCTGTGCTGCATTGTAGTTGTGCGCAGTATATAGTAGGACAGTGCAGAATGTTGCTGACCACCAGTATATATATATAGCAGTACGGTACAGTAGTCCATTGCTCTACCTCTGTGTCGTCAAGTATACTATCCATATCTGTGCTGCATTGTAGTTGTGCGCAGTATATAGTAGGAGGACAGTGCAGAATTTTGCTGACCACCAGTATATATATATATAGCAGTACGGTACAGTAGTCCATTGCTCTACCTCTGTGTCATCAAGTATACTATCCATATCTGTGCTGCATTGTAGTTGTGCGCAGTATATAGCAGGAGGACAGTGCAGAATTTTGCTGACCACCAGTATATATATATAGCAGTACGGTACAGTAGTCCATTGCTCTACCTCTGTGTCGTCAAGTATACTATCCATATCTGTGCTTCATTGTAGTTGTGCGCAGTAAAGAGTAGGAGGACAGTGCAAAATTTTGCTGACCACCAGTATATAATATATAGCAGTATGGTACAGTAGTCCATTGCTCTACCTCTGTGTCGTCAAGTATACTATCCATATCTGTGCTGCATTGTAGTTGTGCGCAGTATATAGTAGGAGGACAGTGCAGAATTTTGCAGACCACCAGTATATATATATATATATATATATAGCAGTACGGTACAGTAGTCCATTGCTCTACCTCTGTGTCATCAAGTATACTATCCATATCTGTGCTGCATTGTAGTTGTGCGCAGTATATAGCAGGAGGACAGTGCAGAATTTTGCTGACCACCAGTATATATATATAGCAGTACGGTACAGTAGTCCATTGCTCTACCTCTGTGTCGTCAAGTATACTATCCATATCTGTGCTTCATTGTAGTTGTGCGCAGTAAAGAGTAGGAGGACAGTGCAGAATTTTGCTGACCACCAGTATATATATATATATATATATATATATATATATAGCAGTACGGTACGGTAGTCAATTGCTCTACCTCTGTGTCGTCAAGTATACTATCCATATCTGTGATGCATTGTAGTTGTGCACAGTATATAGTAGGAGGACAGTGCAGAATTTTGCTGACCACCAGTATATATATATATATATATAGCAGTACGGTACAGTAGTCCATTGCTCTACCTCTGTGTCGTCAAGTATACTATCCATATCTGTGCTGCATTGTAGTTGTGCGCAGTATATAGCAGGAGGACAGTGCAGAATTTTGCTGACCACCAGTATATATATATAGCAGTACGGTACAGTAGTCCATTGCTCTACCTCTGTGTCGTCAGGTAGACTATCCATATCTGTGCTTCATTGTAGTTGTGCGCAGTAAAGAGTAGGAGGACAGTGCAAAATTTTGCTGACCACCAGTATATAATATATAGCAGTATGGTACAGTAGTCCATTGCTCTACCTCTGTGTCGTCAAGTATACTATCCATATCTGTGCTGCATTGTAGTTGTGCGCAGTATATAGTAGGAGGACAGTGCAGAATTTTGCAGACCACCAGTATATATATATATATATATATAGCAGTACGGTACAGTAGTCCATTGCTCTACCTCTGTGTCATCAAGTATACTATCCATATCTGTGCTGCATTGTAGTTGTGCGCAGTATATAGCAGGAGGACAGTGCAGAATTTTGCTGACCACCAGTATATATATATAGCAGTACGGTACAGTAGTCCATTGCTCTACCTCTGTGTCGTCAAGTATACTATCCATATCTGTGCTTCATTGTAGTTGTGCGCAGTAAAGAGTAGGAGGACAGTGCAGAATTTTGCTGACCACCAGTATATAATATATAGCAGTATGGTACAGTAGTCCATTGCTCTACCTCTGTGTCGTCAAGTATACTATCCATATCTGTGCTGCATTGTAGTTGTGTGCAGTATATAGTAGCAGGACAGTGCAGAATTTTGCTGACCACCAGTATATATATATATATATATATATATATATATAGCAGTACGGTACAGTAGTCCATTGCTCTACCTCTGTGTCGTCAAGTATACTATCCATATCTGTGCTGCATTGTAGTTGTGTGCAGTATATAGTAGCAGGACAGTGCAGAATTTTGCTGACCACCAGTATATATATATATATATATATATATATATACATATAGCAGTACGGTACAGTAGTCAATTGCTCTACCTCTGTGTCGTCAAGTATACTATCCATATCTATGCTGCATTGTAGTTGTGCGCAGTATATAGTAGGAGGACAGTGCAGAATTTTGCTGACCACCATTATATAATATATAGCAGTATGGTACAGTAGTCCATTGCTCTACCTCTGTGTCGTCAAGTATACTATCCATATCTGTGCTGCATTGTAGTTGTGCGCAGTATATAGTAGGAGGACAGTGTCGAATTTTGCTGACCACCAGTATATATATATATAGCAGTACGGTACAATAGTCCATTGCTCTACCTCTGTGTCGTCAAGTATACTATCCATATATGTGCTGCATTTTAGTAGGAGGACAGTGCAGAATTGTGCTGACCACCAGTATATATATATATATATATATATAGCAGTACGGTACAGTAGTCCATTGCTCTACCTCTGTGTCGTCAAGTATACTATCCATATCTGTGCTGCATTGTAGTTGTGCGCAGTATATAGTAGGACAGTGCAGAATGTTGCTGACCACCAGTATATATATATAGCAGTACGGTACAGTAGTCCATTGCTCTACCTCTGTGTCGTCAAGTATACTATCCATATCTGTGCTGCATTGTAGTTGTGCGCAGTATATAGTAGGAGGACAGTGCAGAATTTTGCTGACCACCAGTATATATATATATAGCAGTACGGTACAGTAGTCCATTGCTCTACCTCTGTGTCATCAAGTATACTATCCATATCTGTGCTGCATTGTAGTTGTGCGCAGTATATAGCAGGAGGACAGTGCAGAATTTTGCTGACCACCAGTAAATATATATAGCAGTACGGTACAGTAGTCCATTGCTCTACCTATGTGTCGTCAAGTATACTATCCATATCTGTGCTGCATTGTAGTTGTGCGCAGTATATAGTAGGACAGTGCAGAATTTTGCTGACCACCAGTATATATATATATAGCAGTACGGTACAGTAGTCCATTGCTCTACCTCTGTGTCGTCAAGTATACTATCCATATCTGTGCTGCATTGTAGTTGTGCGCAGTATATAGTAGGAGGACAGTGCAGGATTTTGCTGACCACCAGTATATATATATAGCAGTACGGTACAGTAGTCCATTGCTCTACCTCTGTGTCATCAAGTATACTATCCACATCTGTGCTGCATTGTAGTTGTGCGCAGTATATAGTAGGAGGACAGTGCAGAATTTTGCTGACCACCAGTATATATATATATATATATATATAGCAGTACGGTACAGTAGTCCATTGCTCTACCTCTGTGTCGTCAAGTATACTATCCATATCTGTGCTGCATTGTAGTTGTGCGCAGTATATACTAGGAGGACAGTGCAGAATTTTGCTGACCACCAGTATATATATATATATATATAGCAGTACGGTACAGTAGTCCATTGCTCTACCTCTGTGTCGTCAAGTATACTATCCACATCTGTGCTGCATTGTATTTGTGCGCAGTATGTAGTAGGAGGACAGTGCAGAATTTTGCTGACCACCAGTATATATATATAGCAGTACGGTACAGTAGTCCATTGCTCTACCTCTGTGTCGTCAAGTATACTATCCATATCTGTGCTTCATTGTAGTTGTGCGCAGTAAAGAGTAGGAGGACAGTGCAAAATTTTGCTGACCACCAGTATATAATATATAGCAGTATGGTACAGTAGTCCATTGCTCTACCTCTGTGTCGTCAAGTATACTATCCATATCTGTGCTGCATTGTAGTTGTGCGCAGTATATAGTAGGAGGACAGTGTCGAATTTTGCTGACCACCAGTATATATATATATAGCAGTACGGTACAATAGTCCATTGCTCTACCTCTGTGTCGTCAAGTATACTATCCATATATGTGCTGCATTTTAGTAGGAGGACAGTGCAGAATTTTGCTGACCACCAGTATATATATATATATATATAGCAGTACGGTACAGTAGTCCATTGCTCTACCTCTGTGTCGTCAAGTATACTATCCATATCTGTGCTGCATTGTAGTTGTGCGCAGTATATAGTAGGACAGTGCAGAATGTTGCTGACCACCAGTATATATATATAGCAGTACGGTACAGTAGTCCATTGCTCTACCTCTGTGTCGTCAAGTATACTATCCATATCTGTGCTGCATTGTAGTTGTGCGCAGTATATAGTAGGAGGACAGTGCAGAATTTTGCTGACCACCAGTATATATATATATAGCAGTACGGTACAGTAGTCCATTGCTCTACCTCTGTGTCATCAAGTATACTATCCATATCTGTGCTGCATTGTAGTTGTGCGCAGTATATAGCAGGAGGACAGTGCAGAATTTTGCTGACCACCAGTATATATATATAGCAGTACGGTACAGTAGTCCATTGCTCTACCTCTGTGTCGTCAAGTATACTATCCATATCTGTGCTTCATTGTAGTTGTGCGCAGTAAAGAGTAGGAGGACAGTGCAAAATTTTGCTGACCACCAGTATATAATATATAGCAGTATGGTACAGTAGTCCATTGCTCTACCTCTGTGTCGTCAAGTATACTATCCATATCTGTGCTGCATTGTAGTTGTGCGCAGTATATAGTAGGAGGACAGTGCAGAATTTTGCAGACCACCAGTATATATATATATATATATATAGCAGTACGGTACAGTAGTCCATTGCTCTACCTCTGTGTCATCAAGTATACTATCCATATCTGTGCTGCATTGTAGTTGTGCGCAGTATATAGCAGGAGGACAGTGCAGAATTTTGCTGACCACCAGTATATATATATAGCAGTACGGTACAGTAGTCCATTGCTCTACCTCTGTGTCGTCAAGTATACTATCCATATCTGTGCTTCATTGTAGTTGTGCGCAGTAAAGAGTAGGAGGACAGTGCAGAATTTTGCTGACCACCAGTATATATATATATATATATATATATATATATATATATAGCAGTACGGTACAGTAGTCAATTGCTCTACCTCTGTGTCGTCAAGTATACTATCCTTATCTGTGATGCATTGTAGTTGTGCACAGTATATAGTAGGAGGACAGTGCAGAATTTTGCTGACCACCAGTATATATATATATATATATATAGCAGTACGGTACAGTAGTCCATTGCTCTACCTCTGTGTCGTCAAGTATACTATCCATATCTGTGCTTCATTGTAGTTGTGCGCAGTAAAGAGTAGGAGGACAGTGCAGAATTTTGCTGACCACCAGTATATAATATATAGCAGTATGGTACAGTAGTCCATTGCTCTACCTCTGTGTCGTCAAGTATACTATCCATATCTGTGCTGCATTGTAGTTGTGCGCAGTATATAGTAGGAGGACAGTGCAGAATTTTGCTGACCACCAGTATATATATATATATATATATATATATATAGCAGTACGGTACAGTAGTCAATTGCTCTACCTCTGTGTCGTCAAGTATACTATCCATATCTGTGCTGCATTGTAGTTGTGCTCAGTATATAGTAGGAGGACAGTGCAGAATTTTACTGACCACCAGTATATATATATAGCAGTACGGTACAGTAGTCCATTGCTCTACCTCTGTTTCGTCAAGTATACTATCCATATCTGTGCTGCATTGTAGTTGTGCGCAGTATATAGTAGGAGGACAGTGCAGAATTTTGCTGACCACCAGTGTATATATATATATATATATAGCAGTACGGTACAGTAGTCCATTGCTCTACCTCTGTGTCGTCAAGTATACTATCCATATCTGTGCTGCATTGTAGTTGTGTGCAGTATATAGTAGGAGGACAGTGCAGAATTTTGCTGACTACCAGTATATATATATATATATATATATATATATATATACATATAGCAGTACGGTACAGTAGTCAATTGCTCTACCTCTGTGTCGTCAAGTATACTATCCATATCTGTGCTGCATTGTAGTTGTGCGCAGTATATAGTAGGAGGACAGTGCAGAATTTTGCTGACCACCATTATATAATATATAGCAGTATGGTACAGTAGTCCATTGCTCTACCTCTGTGTCGTCAAGTATACTATCCATATCTGTGCTGCATTGTAGTTGTGCGCAGTATATAGTAGGAGGACAGTGCAGAATTTTACTGACCACCAGTATATATATATATATATATAGCAGTACGGTACAGTAGTCCATTGCTCTACCTCTGTGTCGTCAAGTATACTATCCATATCTGTGCTGCATTGTAGTTGTGCGCAGTATATAGTAGGAGGACAGTGCAGAATTTTGCTGACCACCAGTATATAGATATAGCAGTACGGTACAGTAGTCCATTGCTCTACCTTTGTGTCATCAAGTATACTATCCATATCTGTGCTGCATTGTAGCTGTGCGCAGTATATAGTAGGAGGACAGTGCAGAATTTTGCTGACCACCAGTATATATATATATATATATATATATATATAGCAGTACGGTACAGTAGTCCATTGCTCTACCTCTGTGTCGTCAAGTATACTATCCATATCTGTGCTGCATTGTAGTTGTGTGCAGTATATAGTAGGAGGACAGTGCAGAATTTTGCTGACCACCAGTATATATATATATATATATATATATATATATATACATATAGCAGTACGGTACAGTAGTCAATTGCTCTACCTCTGTGTCGTCAAGTATACTATCCATATCTATGCTGCATTGTAGTTGTGCGCAGTATATAGTAGGAGGACAGTGCAGAATTTTGCTGACCACCATTATATAATATATAGCAGTATGGTACAGTAGTCCATTGCTCTACCTCTGTGTCGTCAAGTATACTATCCATATCTGTGCTGCATTGTAGTTGTGCGCAGTATTTAGCAGGAGGACAGTGTCGAATTTTGCTAACCACCAGTATATATATAGCAGTACTGTACAGTAGTCCATTGCTCTACCTCTGTGTCGTCAAGTATACTATCTATATCTGTGCTGCATTGTAGTCGTGCGCAGTATATAGTAGGAGGACAGTGCAGAATTTTGCTGACCACCAGTATATATATATATATATATATATATAGCAGTACGGTACAGTAGTCAATTGCTCTACCTCTGTGTCGTCAAGTTTACTATCCATATCTGTGCTGCATTGTAGTTGTGCGCAGTATATAGTAGGAGGACAGTGCAGAATTTTACTGACCACCAGTATATATATATATATAGCAGTACGGTACAGTAGTCCATTGCTCTACCTCTGTGTCGTCAAGTATACTATCCATATCTGTGCTGCATTGTAGTTGTGCGCAGTATATAGTAGGAGGACAGTGCAGAATTTTGCTGACCACCAGTATATATATATATATATATATATATTTATAGCAGTACGGTACATTAGTCAATTGCTCTACCTCTGTGTTGTCAAGTATACTATCCATATCTGTGCTGCATTGTAGTTGTGTGCAGTATGTAGTAGGAGGACAGTGCAGAATTTTGCTGACCACCAGTATATATATATAGCAGTACGGTACAGTAGTCCATTGCTCTACCTCTGTGTCATCAAGTATACTATCCATATCTGTGCTGCATTGTAGCTGTGCGCAGTATATAGTAGGAGGACAGTGCAGAATTTTGCTGACCACCAGTATATATATATATATAGCAGTACGGTACAGTAGTCCATTGCTCTACCTCTGTGTCATCAAGTATACTATCCATATCTGTGCTGCATTGTAGTTGTGCGCAGTATATAGTAGGAGGACAGTGCAGAATTTTGCTGACCACCAGTATATATATATATAGCAGTACGGTAAAGTAGTCCATTGCTCTACCTCTGTGTCGTCAAGTATACTATCCATATCTGTGCTGCATTTTAGTTGTGCGCAGTATATAGTAGGAGGACAGTGCAGAATTTTGCTGACCACCAGTATATATATATATATATATATATATATAGCAGTACGGTACAGTAGTCCATTGCTCTACCTCTGTGTCATCAGGTATACTATCCATATCGGTGCTGCATTGTAGTTGTGCGCAGTGTATAGTAGGAGGACAGTGCAGAATTTTGCTGACCACCAGTATATATATATATATATATATATAGCAGTACGGTCCAGTAGTCAATTGCTCTACCTCTTTGTCGTCAAGTATATTATCCATATCTGTGCTGCATTGTAGTTGTGCACAGTATATAGTAGGAGGACAGTGCAGAATTTTGCTGACCACCAGTATATATATATATATATATATATAGCAGTACGGTACAGTAGTCCATTGCTCTACCTCTGTGTCGTCAAGTATACTATCCATATCTGTGCTGCATTGTAGTTGTGCGCAGTATATAGTAGGAGGACAGTGCAGAATTTTGCAGACCACCAGTATATATACAGATGTGTCCACATACATCTTTGCTATATCCCACCATGTATGGCACCATCTTGCATGCCATAGACTCAGAGATTTAGCCAAGCTTTGTGATTTTTCTTAATTTGCTTCTTTAATATGTTACTTTATACATATTCTATTATGGCAAACAAAATTTTTAAAATCCATTCACTCACTACTCGTGAAAAACAGCTTAGCCATGTTTTGCATGTTGTGCCAAATTCAGAAAAAAGCAAAGATGTAAGTGGACACATCTGTATACAGCAGTACGGTACAGTAGTCCATTGCTCTACCTCTGTGTCATCAAGTATACTATCCATATCTGTGCTGCATTGCAGTTGTGCGCAGTATATAGCAGGAGGACAGTGCAGAATTTTGCTGACCACCAGTATATATATATAGCAGTACGGTACAGTAGTCCATTGCTCTACCTCTGTGTCGTCAAGTATACTATCCATATCTGTGCTTCATTGTAGTTGTGCGCAGTAAAGAGTAGGAGGACAGTGCAGAATTTTGCTGACCACCAGTATATAATATATAGCAGTACTGTACAGTAGTCCATTGCTCTACCTCTGTGTCGTCAAGTATACTATCTATATCTGTGCTGCATTGTAGTCGTGCGCAGTATATAGTAGGAGGACAGTGCAGAATTTTGCTGACCACCAGTATATATATATATATATATATATATATAGCAGTACGGTACAGTAGTCAATTGCTCTACCTCTGTGTCGTCAAGTATACTATCCATATCTGTGCTGCATTGTAGTTGTGCGCAGTATATAGTAGGAGGACAGTGCAGAATTTTACTGACCACCAGTATATATATATATATAGCAGTACGGTACAGTAGTCCATTGCTCTACCTCTGTGTCGTCAAGTATACTATCCATATCTGTGCTGCATTGTAGTTGTGCGCAGTATATAGTAGGAGGACAGTGCAGAATTTTGCTGACCACCAGTATATATATATATATATATATATTTATAGCAGTACGGTACAGTAGTCAATTGCTCTACCTCTGTGTTGTCAAGTATACTATCCATATCTGTGCTGCATTGTAGTTGTGTGCAGTATATAGTAGGAGGACAGTGCAGAATTTTACTGACCACCAGTATATATATATATATATAGCAGTACGGTACAGTAGTCCATTGCTCTACCTCTGTGTCGTCAAGTATACTATCCATATCTGTGCTGCATTGTAGTTGTGCGCAGTATTTAGCAGGAGGACAGTGTCGAATTTTGCTAACCACCAGTATATATATAGCAGTACTGTACAGTAGTCCATTGCTCTACCTCTGTGTCGTCAAGTATACTATCTATATCTGTGCTGCATTGTAGTCGTGCGCAGTATATAGTAGGAGGACAGTGCAGAATTTTGCTGACCACCAGTATATATATATATATATATATATATATATATAGCAGTACGGTACAGTAGTCAATTGCTCTACCTCTGTGTCGTCAAGTTTACTATCCATATCTGTGCTGCATTGTAGTTGTGCGCAGTATATAGTAGGAGGACAGTGCAGAATTTTACTGACCACCAGTATATATATATATATAGCAGTACGGTACAGTAGTCCATTGCTCTACCTCTGTGTCGTCAAGTATACTATCCATATCTGTGCTGCATTGTAGTTGTGCGCAGTATATAGTAGGAGGACAGTGCAGAATTTTGCTGACCACCAGTATATATATATATATATATATATATTTATAGCAGTACGGTACATTAGTCAATTGCTCTACCTCTGTGTTGTCAAGTATACTATCCATATCTGTGCTGCATTGTAGTTGTGTGCAGTATGTAGTAGGAGGACAGTGCAGAATTTTGCTGACCACCAGTATATATATATAGCAGTACGGTACAGTAGTCCATTGCTCTACCTCTGTGTCATCAAGTATACTATCCATATCTGTGCTGCATTGTAGCTGTGCGCAGTATATAGTAGGAGGACAGTGCAGAATTTTGCTGACCACCAGTATATATATATATAGCAGTACGGTACAGTAGTCCATTGCTCTACCTCTGTGTCATCAAGTATACTATCCATATCTGTGCTGCATTGTAGTTGTGCGCAGTATATAGTAGGAGGACAGTGCAGAATTTTGCTGACCACCAGTATATATATATATAGCAGTACGGTAAAGTAGTCCATTGCTCTACCTCTGTGTCGTCAAGTATACTATCCATATCTGTGCTGCATTTTAGTTGTGCGCAGTATATAGTAGGAGGACAGTGCAGAATTTTGCTGACCACCAGTATATATATATATATATATATATATATATATAGCAGTACGGTACAGTAGTCCATTGCTCTACCTCTGTGTCATCAGGTATACTATCCATATCGGTGCTGCATTGTAGTTGTGCGCAGTGTATAGTAGGAGGACAGTGCAGAATTTTGCTGACCACCAGTATATATATATATATATATATATATATAGCAGTACGGTCCAGTAGTCAATTGCTCTACCTCTTTGTCGTCAAGTATATTATCCATATCTGTGCTGCATTGTAGTTGTGCACAGTATATAGTAGGAGGACAGTGCAGAATTTTGCTGACCACCAGTATATATATATATATATATATATAGCAGTACGGTACAGTAGTCCATTGCTCTACCTCTGTGTCGTCAAGTATACTATCCATATCTGTGCTGCATTGTAGTTGTGCGCAGTATATAGTAGGAGGACAGTGCAGAATTTTGCAGACCACCAGTATATATACAGATGTGTCCACATACATCTTTGCTATATCCCACCATGTATGGCACCATCTTGCATGCCATAGACTCAGAGATTTAGCCAAGCTTTGTGATTTTTCTTAATTTGCTTCTTTAATATGTTACTTTATACATATTCTATTATGGCAAACAAAATTTTTAAAATCCATTCACTCACTACTCGTGAAAAACAGCTTAGCCATGTTTTGCATGTTGTGCCAAATTCAGAAAAAAGCAAAGATGTAAGTGGACACATCTGTATACAGCAGTACGGTACAGTAGTCCATTGCTCTACCTCTGTGTCATCAAGTATACTATCCATATCTGTGCTGCATTGCAGTTGTGCGCAGTATATAGCAGGAGGACAGTGCAGAATTTTGCTGACCACCAGTATATATATATAGCAGTACGGTACAGTAGTCCATTGCTCTACCTCTGTGTCGTCAAGTATACTATCCATATCTGTGCTTCATTGTAGTTGTGCGCAGTAAAGAGTAGGAGGACAGTGCAGAATTTTGCTGACCACCAGTATATAATATATAGCAGTACTGTACAGTAGTCCATTGCTCTACCTCTGTGTCGTCAAGTATACTATCTATATCTGTGCTGCATTGTAGTCGTGCGCAGTATATAGTAGGAGGACAGTGCAGAATTTTGCTGACCACCAGTATATATATATATATATATATATATAGCAGTACGGTACAGTAGTCAATTGCTCTACCTCTGTGTCGTCAAGTATACTATCCATATCTGTGCTGCATTGTAGTTGTGCGCAGTATATAGTAGGAGGACAGTGCAGAATTTTACTGACCACCAGTATATATATATATATAGCAGTACGGTACAGTAGTCCATTGCTCTACCTCTGTGTCGTCAAGTATACT
This sequence comes from Pseudophryne corroboree, assembly GCF_028390025.1. Classification (NCBI taxonomy): domain Eukaryota; kingdom Metazoa; phylum Chordata; class Amphibia; order Anura; family Myobatrachidae; genus Pseudophryne; species Pseudophryne corroboree. The sequence continues at coordinate 816,875,832 of NC_086444.1, forward strand.
ATCCATATCTGTGCTGCATTGTAGTTGTGCGCAGTATATAGTAGGAGGACAGTGCAGAATTTTGCTGACCACCAGTATATATATATATATATATATTTATAGCAGTACGGTACAGTAGTCAATTGCTCTACCTCTGTGTTGTCAAGTATACTATCCATATCTGTGCTGCATTGTAGTTGTGTGCAGTATATAGTAGGAGGACAGTGCAGAATTTTACTGACCACCAGTATATATATATATATATATAGCAGTACGGTACAGTAGTCCATTGCTCTACCTCTGTGTCGTCAAGTATACTATCCATATCTGTGCTGCATTGTAGTTGTGCGCAGTATATAGTAGGAGGACAGTGCAGAATTTTGCTGACCACCAGTATATATATATATATATATATATATATTTATAGCAGTACGGTACAGTAGTCAATTGCTCTACCTCTGTGTCGTCAAGTATACTATCCATATCTGTGCTGCATTGTAGTTGTGCGCAGTATATAGTAGGTGGACAGTGCAGAATTTTACTGACCACCAGTATATATATATATATATAGCAGTACGGTACAGTAGTCCATTGCTCTACCTCTGTGTCGTCAAGTATACTATCCATATCTGTGCTGCATTGTAGTTGTGCGCAGTATATAGTAGGAGGACAGTGCAGAATTTTGCTGACCACCAGTATATATATATATATATATATATATATATATATTTATAGCAGTACGGTACAGTAGTCAATTGCTCTACCTCTGTGTTGTCAAGTATACTATCCATATCTGTGCTGCATTGTAGTTGTGTGCAGTATATAGTAGGAGGACAGTGCAGAATTTTGCTGACCACCAGTATATATATATAGCAGTACGGTACAGTAGTCCATTGCTCTACCTCTGTGTCATCAAGTATACTATCCATATCTGTGCTGCATTGTAGCTGTGCGCAGTATATAGTAGGAGGACAGTGCAGAATTTTGCAGACCACCAGTATATATATATATAGCAGTACGGTACAGTAGTCCATTGCTCTACCTCTGTGTCATCAAGTATACTATCCATATCTGTGCTGCATTGTAGTTGTGCGCAGTATATAGTAGGAGGACAGTGCAGAATTTTGCTGACCACCAGTATATATATATATATAGCAGTACGGTACAGTAGTCCATTGCTCTACCTCTGTGTCGTCAAGTATACTATCCATATCTGTGCTGCATTGTAGTTGTGCGCAGTATATAGTAGGAGGACAGTGCAGAATTTTGCTGACCACCAGTATATAGATATAGCAGTACGGTACAGTAGTCCATTGCTCTACCTCTGTGTCATCAAGTATACTATCCATATCTGTGCTGCATTGTAGCTGTGCGCAGTATATAGTAGGAGGACAGTGCAGAATTTTGCTGACCACCAGTATATATATATATATATATATATATATATATATAGCAGTACGGTACAGTAGTCCATTGCTCTACCTCTGTGTCGTCAAGTATACTATCTATATCTGTGCTGCATTGTAGTCGTGCGCAGTATATAGTAGGAGGACAGTGCAGAATTTTGCTGACCACCAGTATATATATATATATATATATATATATAGCAGTACGGTACAGTAGTCAATTGCTCTACCTCTGTGTCGTCAAGTATACTATCCATATCTGTGCTGCATTGTAGTTGTGCGCAGTATATAGTAGGAGGACAGTGCAGAATTTTACTGACCACCAGTATATATATATATATAGCAGTACGGTACAGTAGTCCATTGCTCTACCTCTGTGTCGTCAAGTATACTATCCATATCTGTGCTGCATTGTAGTTGTGCGCAGTATATAGTAGGAGGACAGTGCAGAATTTTGCTGACCACCAGTATATATATATATATATATATATTTATAGCAGTACGGTACAGTAGTCAATTGCTCTACCTCTGTGTTGTCAAGTATACTATCCATATCTGTGCTGCATTGTAGTTGTGTGCAGTATATAGTAGGAGGACAGTGCAGAATTTTACTGACCACCAGTATATATATATATATAGCAGTACGGTACAGTAGTCCATTGCTCTACCTCTGTGTCGTCAAGTATACTATCCATATCTGTGCTGCATTGTAGTTGTGCGCAGTATATAGTAGGAGGACAGTGCAGAATTTTGCTGACCACCAGTATATATATATATATATATATATATATATATATATTTATAGCAGTACGGTACAGTAGTCAATTGCTCTACCTCTGTGTCGTCAAGTATACTATCCATATCTGTGCTGCATTGTAGTTGTGCGCAGTATATAGTAGGAGGACAGTGCAGAATTTTACTGACCACCAGTATATATATATATATAGCAGTACGGTACAGTAGTCCATTGCTCTACCTCTGTGTCGTCAAGTATACTATCCATATCTGTGCTGCATTCTAGTTGTGCGCAGTATATAGTAGGAGGACAGTGCAGAATTTTGCTGACCACCAGTATATATATATATATATATATATATATATTTATAGCAGTACGGTACAGTAGTCAATTGCTCTACCTCTGTGTTGTCAAGTATACTATCCATATCTGTGCTGCATTGTAGTTGTGTGCAGTATATAGTAGGAGGACAGTGCAGAATTTTGCTGACCACCAGTATATATATATAGCAGTACGGTACAGTAGTCCATTGCTCTACCTCTGTGTCATCAAGTATACTATCCATATCTGTGCTGCATTGTAGCTGTGCGCAGTATATAGTAGGAGGACAGTGCAGAATTTTGCAGACCACCAGTATATATATATATAGCAGTTCGGTACAGTAGTCCATTGCTCTACCTCTGTGTCATCAAGTATACTATCCATATCTGTGCTGCATTGTAGTTGTGCGCAGTATATAGTAGGAGGACAGTGCAGAATTTTGCTGACCACCAGTATATATATATATATAGCAGTACGGTACAGTAGTCCATTGCTCTACCTCTGTGTCGTCAAGTATACTATCCATATCTGTGCTGCATTGTAGTTGTGCGCAGTATATAGTAGGAGGACAGTGCAGAATTTTACTGACCACCAGTATATATATATATATAGCAGTACGGTACAGTAGTCCATTGCTCTACCTCTGTGTCGTCAAGTATACTATCCATATCTGTGCTGCATTGTAGTTGTGCGCAGTATATAGTAGGAGGACAGTGCAGAATTTTGCTGACCACCAGTATATATATATATATATATATATATATATATATTTATAGCAGTACGGTACAGTAGTCAATTGCTCTACCTCTGTGTCGTCAAGTATACTATCCATATCTGTGCTGCATTGTAGTTGTGCGCAGTATATAGTAGGAGGACAGTGCAGAATTTTACTGACCACCAGTATATATATATATATAGCAGTACGGTACAGTAGTCCATTGCTCTACCTCTGTGTCGTCAAGTATACTATCCATATCTGTGCTGCATTCTAGTTGTGCGCAGTATATAGTAGGAGGACAGTGCAGAATTTTGCTGACCACCAGTATATATATATATATATATATATATATATTTATAGCAGTACGGTACAGTAGTCAATTGCTCTACCTCTGTGTTGTCAAGTATACTATCCATATCTGTGCTGCATTGTAGTTGTGTGCAGTATATAGTAGGAGGACAGTGCAGAATTTTGCTGACCACCAGTATATATATATAGCAGTACGGTACAGTAGTCCATTGCTCTACCTCTGTGTCATCAAGTATACTATCCATATCTGTGCTGCATTGTAGCTGTGCGCAGTATATAGTAGGAGGACAGTGCAGAATTTTGCAGACCACCAGTATATATATATATAGCAGTTCGGTACAGTAGTCCATTGCTCTACCTCTGTGTCATCAAGTATACTATCCATATCTGTGCTGCATTGTAGTTGTGCGCAGTATATAGTAGGAGGACAGTGCAGAATTTTGCTGACCACCAGTATATATATATATATAGCAGTACGGTACAGTAGTCCATTGCTCTACCTCTGTGTCGTCAAGTATACTATCCATATCTGTGCTGCATTGTAGTTGTGCGCAGTATATAGTAGGAGGACAGTGCAGAATTTTGCTGACCACCAGTATATAGATATAGCAGTACGGTACAGTAGTCCATTGCTCTACCTCTGTGTCATCAAGTATACTATCCATATCTGTGCTGCATTGTAGCTGTGCGCAGTATATAGTAGGAGGACAGTGCAGAATTTTGCTGACCACCAGTATATATATATATATATATATATATATAGCAGTACGGTACAGTAGTCCATTGCTCTACCTCTGTGTCGTCAAGTATACTATTGTTAGGGTCTCCTGCCCTGTGCTGCCACGTCGTCATGGCAACCGGGAGACAAGTGCTAGTGGAGTAACCTGAGCGCAGCTGATACTCCGGTTCGGGTCTTTTGCTGTGCAGTGGTTATAGGCTCTGTGCACGGCAGGGGATCCGGTGCTGGTTTTTGTGCTCACAGTCTGTGAGGTCTGAGTGGGGCGTGGACAGCACCTGCTTTATAAGGCCTCTTTTCAGGGTAAGCAGATGCTGCTGAATCTTTGTTGGTTAGTCAGTTCATGAAAGTTAGCCAGTACTGTGTAGCTTTGTATTTGTTTGTTGCTTACTGCAAATAGGCCTGGGGATTTGGTATTACACTCTGCCAATACAGACCTAGCAGTAAGACTGGAGTCAGTCGTTTAGCTTGCTGGGGTTCTGTTACTACTCTGTGAACTTAGCAAGTTTGCGGCTGTATTCTAAGACTTGCCTGTCTAATCCTGTCTCACTGTGCTAGGTGTCAGGGGTCAGTTTAGTGGCAGTAAGCTAAAACCTGTGCACTGCAAGTGAGAAATAGGATTGTGGAGACTCTCCTTGTGTCTATCATTCCATCTCTGACCAAGGAGTTTACTGCCACACCCGTTGGTAACCCTTTAGGGTTTTGCTGTTGCCCTTAGCAACAGCATTTCGGGTTCTCTACGTATTAAAACACAACATCTTGCTTTTTCCATCTGTGCAGTTCTAATACAAGGGAGATACCCAGTTCCTTAGCCTCTGGGCTTCTCTGTTCACTTTGTGTGTATTTTGTTACCCTATTACCTTCTGTGTACGTTATGTCATATTCCCCAGTTTGTCTGTGAGTCCATTTGTTTTGCATAACAGTTCAAACACCAGTACATTCCTGCAGACACTGGAGTGCATAACAGTTCTGACACCAGTACTTTCCTGCAGGCACTGGTGTGCATAACATATTCAGCAGCCTAATACTCCTGTTGAAATTTTGTGGGAATATGGAGCATACCCCTCAAAATACGTTGCAACAGGTGGTCGATCAGGTGCAGGTCCTGACTCGACAATTTAATGATTTGTCCATTAAAATGCACACCTCCCAGGCTGCTGGCGGAGCTCCCGCAGCAGCAGCACCTGCAGGGGTTAAGGAGCCGAAAGTAAATCTCCCGGATCGTTTTTCTGGAGATCGCTCGCAGTTCTTTTGTTTCAAGGAGAGCTGCAAGCTATACTTCCGGCTTAGGCCTCAGTCTTCTGGGTCGGAGATTCAGCGGGTGGGCATAGTGATTTCCTTGCTACAAGGAGACCCACAGGTCTGGGCATATGGGTTGCAGCCTGACTGTCCGTCGCTTAAAAGTGTTGATGCTTTTTTTACGGCACTGGGCATGTTGTATGATGACCCTGACAAGACGGCCTCAGCCGAGGCTCAGATTTCGATCCTTAAGCAAGGGCGAAGGCCAGTTGAGGTTTACTGTACGGAGTTTCGGAGGTTGGCCCATGATACCCAGTGGAATGACCCAGCCCTGAGACACCAGTACCGAAGAGGTCTTTCTAACCAGATAAAGGACCAACTGGTACAATATCCCTTGCCTGATAGCTTGGATCAGCTCATGCAGTTATCCATCCGGATGGATAGACGGCTGAGAGAGCGTAGGCTTGAAAGGGAGACTGAGATTTCCTTCCTTCCCAAGGGAACCTCAGACTCTGAGGAATTTTCTGAGGAGCCTATGCAGATTGGGGCTACCCGCCTCTCCTCGCGTGAGAAGACGCGGAGGAGACAGCAGGGGTTGTGTTTGTACTGTGGGAATAAAGGTCATGTGGTAGTATCATGCCCAGAAAAGCCGGAAAACTTCAGGGCCTGAGGGTGATGGGAAATATCCTGTCAGGCCAGAAGTCAGAATTTCCCAAGAAGACTTTTATCATTCCGGTGACCTTGAAGATCCTCGGTCAAACTGTCAAGACTGAGGCCTTTGTGGACAGTGGGGCCGACGGGGTTTTTATGGACCGCCAATTCGCCCTGAAACACTCTGTTCCCTTAGTACCCTTGGCATCGGAAATTGAGATTTGTGGGTTAAACGGGGAACCATTATCCCAAGGTAAAATTACCTCTTGCACTAGCCAGATTTCTTTGTTTATTGGAGCCACACACTCTGAAAAATTGTCCTTTTATGTGACTGTCTGTACTTTTGCCCCATTGGTGTTGGGGTTACCCTGGTTAAGGGCCCACAATCCTCAATTTGACTGGGTCTCTGGGGAGATTCTTAGTTGGGGTACTGATTGTTTCAGGAGTTGCTTGAGCCTTCCAGTCAGGCTCTCGCAGCTAAGTTTGCCAGGATTGCCAGGGTGTTATGCAGATTTTGCGGATGTGTTCTCCAAAAAAGTTGCAGAGGTACTACCTCCCCATCGCCCCTATGACTGTGCCATTGATTTGTTGCCAAATGCTAAGCTTCCCAAGAGCAGGTTGTACTCCCTGTCACGTCCTGAGACTCAGGCTATGGCAGAGTACATTCAGGAGAACTTGGCTAAGGGATTTATCAGACCTTCACAGTCTCCAGTTGGGTCGGGGTTCTTCTTCGTGGATAAAAAGGACGGTTCGTTGCGACCCTGCATCGACTTCAGGGAATTGAACCGTATCACGATTAAAAACTCATACCCACTGCCTCTCATTTCGGTCTTGTTTGACCAGCTTCGTACTGCCACCATTTTTTCTAAGATTGACCTACGCGGTGCGTACAATCTAATCCGAATAAGAGAGGGGGATGAATGGAAGACTGCCTTTAATACCCACTCAGGGCATTATGAATATTTGGTGATGCCTTTTGGGCTCTGTAATGCCCCGGCAGTCTTCCAGGATTTCATGAATGATGTGCTCAGGGAATATTTGGATAGATTCTTAGTTGTATACTTAGATGACATCCTAATCTTCTCCCATTCCCTGGAGGAACATCGGAAGCATGTACGCTTAGTCCTCCAGAAACTCAGAGACCACCGGCTTGGGGCGAAGCTGGAGAAGTGCGAATTTGAAGTTCAGCAAATCGCATTTCTAGGATATATTATCTCCCCAGAAGGTTTCCAAATGGAGGGTTCCAAGGTACAGGCAGTCCTGGATTGGGTGCAGCCCACTAGTTTGAAGGCGCTTCAGCGTTTCCTGGGCTTTGCGAATTTTTATAGACGATTTATCGCTGGATTTTCGTCTATAGTGGCGCCCTTGGTGGCACTCACTAAGAAAGGGGCGGATGTTGCTCACTGGTCTTGTGAGGCTAAAGCGGCTTTTGCCCGTCTCAAAAGGGCATTTGTTTCGGCCAAGGTGCTGCGTCACCCAGATCCAGAGCGTCCTTTTGTGGTGGAGGTGGATGCCTCTGAGATGGGTATTGGGGCAGTGCTTTCTCAGATGGGAGTGTCTGATAATCGCCTTCATCCCTGTGCTTACTTTTCCCGTAAATTTTCGCCTGCCGAGATGAATTATGACGTGGGTAACCGGGAATTGTTGGCTATTAAGGATGCACTCGAGGAGTGGAGACACTGGCTTGAGGGGGCTAAGTTTGTGGTCTCAATTCTCACTGACCATAAGAATCTGGCATATTTAGAGTCAGCGAAGCGTCTCAATGCCAGGCAGGCACGATGGGCTTTGTTTTTTGCTCGCTTTAATTTTTTGATAACATATCGCCCTGGGTCAAAAAACATCAAGGCTGATGCGCTCTCGCTGAGTTTTGCTCCAATCCAGGAGACCACCGAGGAGCCGTTGCCCATTGTTTCCCCATCATGTATTAAAGTGGGCATTACCCAGGACCTCTTATCATTAGTCCTTAGAGCACAGGAGCAGGCTCCTCCAGACCTTCCGGTAGGTCTTTTGTTTGTGCCTCCTAGGTTAAGACAGCGAGTGTTCCTGGAATTCCATGCCAAGAAGTCGGCAGGTCACCCGGGTATTGCCAGAACTCGGGAGTTGCTATCTAGGGTGGTGTGGTGGCCCTCGGTGGCTAAGGATGTGGATCAGTAGGTTTGGGCATGTGACATCTGTGCCCGAAATAAGACTCCTAGAGGGGTTCCTGTTGGCCCATTACATCCACTCTCTATCCCATCTAAGCCATGGACCCACATTTCAATGGATTTTGTGGTGGACTTGCCCAAATCCTCGGGGATGACAGCCATCTGGGTTGTCGTTGACAGGTTTTCGAAGATGGCGCACTTCGTTCCACTGGTTGGGCTGCCATCAGCCAGACGCCTGTCTGAATTATTTATGCTGCATGTTGTGCGTCTCCACGGGTTGCCACTTGATGTGGTCTCTGACCGCGGATCCCAGTTTGTGGCCAAATTCTGGAGGGCATTTTGTTCCGATCTCCAGATTTCTGTCAGCTTGTCGTCAGGCTACCATCCGCAGTCTAATGGGCAGACTGAAAGGGTGAACCAGTCCTTGGAGCAGTTCCTCAGGTGTTATGTCTCCAAGTGTCAGACTGACTGGGTTGCTCATCTGTCCATGGCGGAGTTTGCCTATAACAATGCGGCTCACTCTGCTACAGGGATCTCTCCCTTCCTTTGTGTGTATGGGCATCATCCTAAGGCCAATTCTTTTGACCCCCTGGACTCCACGCCTGGTGGTTCCTCTGTGGTTTCGGTCCTTAGAGGTATTTGGCGGAAAGTGAAGAAAGCCCTTGTGTCTGTGTCATTAGTGACCAAAAGGGTTTTTGATAAGCGGAAAAGACCCTGCAACTTCAAATTAGGAGACTTCGTCTGGTTGTCTACCAAGAATTTGAAGTTGAGACAGCCATCTCATAAGTTAGGCCCCCGGTTCATCGGCCCTTATAAGATCACCAGGGTTATCAATCCGGTGGCATTTCAGTTAGATCTGCCCCGTTCTTTGTGTATCAATAAAACATTTCATTGTTCCCTTTTAAAACGGGCGATTAGTAATCCTTCTTCCAGTGGAAGACCTTCCCCTCTTCTGATACGTGGCCAGAGGGAGTTTGTTGTTGAAAGGATTCTTGACTCCAAGGTGGTTCGGGGTCGGCTGTCATTTTTGGTGCACTGGAAGGGGTATGGCCCGGAGGAGCGGTCGTGGGTGCGCAGTTGTGATCTTCATGCCCCCAGACTGATACGCTCTTTCTTCTCGCAGTTCCCCGATAAACCCGGTGGTAGGGGTTCTTTGACCCCTCGTCAGAGGGGGGGTACTGTTAGGGTCTCCTGCCCTGTGCTGCCACGTCGTCATGGCAACCGGGAGACAAGTGCTAGTGGAGTAACCTGAGCGCAGCTGATACTCCGGTTCGGGTCTTTTGCTGTGCAGTGGTTATAGGCTCTGTGCACGGCAGGGGATCCGGTGCTGGTTTTTGTGCTCACAGTCTGTGAGGTCTGAGTGGGGCGTGGACAGCACCTGCTTTATAAGGCCTCTTTTCAGGGTAAGCAGATGCTGCTGAATCTTTGTTGGTTAGTCAGTTCATGAAAGTTAGCCAGTACTGTGTAGCTTTGTATTTGTTTGTTGCTTACTGCAAATAGGCCTGGGGATTTGGTATTACACTCTGCCAATCCAGACCTAGCAGTAAGACTGGAGTCAGTCGTTTAGCTTGCTGGGGTTCTGTTACTACTCTGTGAACTTAGCAAGTTTGCGGCTGTATTCTAAGACTTGCCTGTCTAATCCTGTCTCACTGTGCTAGGTGTCAGGGGTCAGTTTAGTGGCAGTAAGCTAAAACCTGTGCACTGCAAGTGAGAAATAGGATTGTGGAGACTCTCCTTGTGTCTATCATTCCATCTCTGACCAAGGAGTTTACTGCCACACCCGTTGGTAACCCTTTAGGGTTTTGCTGTTGCCCTTAGCAACAGCATTTCGGGTTCTCTACGTATTAAAACACAACATCTTGCTTTTTCCATCTGTGCAGTTCTAATACAAGGGAGATACCCAGTTCCTTAGCCTCTGGGCTTCTCTGTTCACTTTGTGTGTATTTTGTTACCCTATTACCTTCTGTGTACGTTATGTCATATTCCCCAGTTTGTCTGTGAGTCCATTTGTTTTGCATAACAGTTCAAACACCAGTACATTCCTGCAGACACTGGAGTGCATAACAGTTCTGACACCAGTACTTTCCTGCAGGCACTGGTGTGCATAACAACTATCCATATCTGTGCTGCATTGTAGTTGTGTGCAGTATATAGTAGGAGGACAGTGCAGAATTTTGCTGACCACCAGTATATATATATATATATATATATATATACATATAGCAGTACGGTACAGTAGTCAATTGCTCTACCTCTGTGTCGTCAAGTATACTATCCATATCTATGCTGCATTGTAGTTGTGCGCAGTATATAGTAGGAGGACAGTGCAGAATTTTGCTGACCACCATTATATAATATATAGCAGTATGGTACAGTAGTCCATTGCTCTACCTCTGTGTCGTCAAGTATACTATCCATATCTGTGCTGCATTGTAGTTGTGCGCAGTATTTAGCAGGAGGACAGTGTCGAATTTTGCTAACCACCAGTATATATATAGCAGTACTGTACAGTAGTCCATTGCTCTACCTCTGTGTCGTCAAGTATACTATCTATATCTGTGCTGCATTGTAGTCGTGCGCAGTATATAGTAGGAGGACAGTGCAGAATTTTGCTGACCACCAGTATATATATATATATATATATATATATATATATATATAGCAGTACGGTACAGTAGTCAATTGCTCTACCTCTGTGTCGTCAAGTATACTATCCATATCTGTGCTGCATTGTAGTTGTGCGCAGTATATAGTAGGAGGACAGTGCAGAATTTTACTGACCACCAGTATATATATATATATATAGCAGTACGGTACAGTAGTCCATTGCTCTACCTCTGTGTCGTCAAGTATACTATCCATATCTGTGCTGCATTGTAGTTGTGCGCAGTATATAGTAGGAGGACAGTGCAGAATTTTGCTGACCACCAGTATATATATATATATATATATATATATATATTTATAGCAGTACGGTACATTAGTCAATTGCTCTACCTCTGTGTTGTCAAGTATACTATCCATATCTGTGCTGCATTGTAGTTGTGTGCAGTATATAGTAGGAGGACAGTGCAGAATTTTGCTGACCACCAGTATATATATATAGCAGTACGGTACAGTAGTCCATTGCTCTACCTCTGTGTCATCAAGTATACTATCCATATCTGTGCTGCATTGTAGCTGTGCGCAGTATATAGTAGGAGGACAGTGCAGAATTTTGCTGACCACCAGTATATATATATATATAGCAGTACGGTACAGTAGTCCATTGCTCTACCTCTGTGTCATCAAGTATACTATCCATATCTGTGCTGCATTGTAGTTGTGCGCAGTATATAGTAGGAGGACAGTGCAGAATTTTGCTGACCACCAGTATATATATATAGCAGTACGGTAAAGTAGTCCATTGCTCTACCTCTGTGTCGTCAAGTATACTATCCATATCTGTGCTGCATTTTAGTTGTGCGCAGTATATAGTAGGAGGACAGTGCAGAATTTTGCTGACCACCAGTATATATATATATATATATAGCAGTACGGTACAGTAGTCCATTGCTCTACCTCTGTGTCATCAGGTATACTATCCATATCGGTGCTGCATTGTAGTTGTGCGCAGTGTATAGTAGGAGGACAGTGCAGAATTTTGCTGACCACCAGTATATATATATATATATATATATAGCAGTACGGTCCAGTAGTCAATTGCTCTACCTCTTTGTCGTCAAGTATATTATCCATATCTGTGCTGCATTGTAGTTGTGCACAGTATATAGTAGGAGGACAGTGCAGAATTTTGCTGACCACCAGTATATATATATAGCAGTACGGTAAAGTAGTCCATTGCTCTACCTCTGTGTCATCAAGTATACTATCCATATCTGTGCTGCATTGCAGTTGTGCGCAGTATATAGCAGGAGGACAGTGCAGAATTTTGCTGACCACCAGTATATATATAGCAGTACGGTACAGTAGTCCATTGCTCTACCTCTGTGTCGTCAAGTATACTATCCATATCTGTGCTTCATTGTAGTTGTGCGCAGTAAAGAGGAGGACAGTGCAGAATTTTGCTGACCACCAGTATATAATATATAGCAGTACTGTACAGTAGTCCATTGCTCTACCTCTGTGTCGTCAAGTATACTATCTATATCTGTGCTGCATTGTAGTCGTGCGCAGTATATAGTAGGAGGACAGTGCAGAATTTTGCTGACCACCAGTATATATATATATATATATATATATATATATATAGCAGTACGGTACAGTAGTCAATTGCTCTACCTCTGTGTCGTCAAGTATACTATCCATATCTGTGCTGCATTGTAGTTGTGCGCAGTATATAGTAGGAGGACAGTGCAGAATTTTACTGACCACCAGTATATATATATATATATATAGCAGTACGGTACAGTAGTCCATTGCTCTACCTCTGTGTCGTCAAGTATACTATCCATATCTGTGCTGCATTGTAGTTGTGCGCAGTATATAGTAGGAGGACAGTGCAGAATTTTGCTGACCACCAGTATATATATATATATATATATTTATAGCAGTACGGTACAGTAGTCAATTGCTCTACCTCTGTGTTGTCAAGTATACTATCCATATCTGTGCTGCATTGTAGTTGTGTGCAGTATATAGTAGGAGGACAGTGCAGAATTTTGCTGACCACCAGTATATATATGTAGCAGTACGGTACAGTAGTCCATTGCTCTACCTCTGTGTCATCAAGTATACTATCCATATCTGTGCTGCATTGTAGCTGTGCGCAGTATATAGTAGGAGGACAGTGCAGAATTTTGCAGACCACCAGTATATATATATATATATAGCAGTACGGTACAGTAGTCCATTGCTCTACCTCTGTGTCATCAAGTATACTATCCATATCTGTGCTGCATTGTAGTTGTGCGCAGTATATAGTAGGAGGACAGTGCAGAATTTTGCTGACCACCAGTATATATATATAGCAGTACGGTAAAGTAGTCCATTGCTCTACCTCTGTGTCGTCAAGTATACTATCCATATCTGTGCTGCATTGTAGTTGTGCGCAGTATATAGTAGGAGGACAGTGCAGAATTTTACTGACCACCAGTATATATATATATATAGCAGTACGGTACAGTAGTCCATTGCTCTACCTCTGTGTCGTCAAGTATACTATCCATATCTGTGCTGCATTGTAGTTGTGCGCAGTATATAGTAGGAGGACAGTGCAGAATTTTGCTGACCACCAGTATATATATATATATATATATATATATATTGGTGCTAGAAACAAGACAAGGAGAGCGCACTGGTAAACGTAAAATCATTTACTTGGTATAAAAAAGAGTAATATCCACATACATAGCAGTAAGAGTATCCAAACTCAGCGAGGTCCACACGATCTCTGGAACAGCGCTCACCGAGCTGAAAACTGTCTCGTCGGCTCCGGACCCGGCGGGTGACGTCACAACGTCCTCAGCAGTTAGCCACGCCCAACGCGTTTCGACCTATCACAGTCTTCGTCAGGGGACTGTGATAGGTCGAAACGCGTTGGGCGTGGCTAACTGCTGAGGACGTTGTGACGTCACCCGCCGGGTCCGGAGCCGACGAGACAGTTTTCAGCTCGGTGAGCGCTGTTCCAGAGATCGTGTGGACCTCGCTGAGTTTGGATACTCTTACTGCTATGTATGTGGATATTACTCTTTTTTATACCAAGTAAATGATTTTACGTTTACCAGTGCGCTCTCCTTGTCTTGTTTCTAGCACCAATACCTTTGCTCCCTGGCTGGGAGTGGGATTGAGCAGCACAGAATTAACGTTTAATAAAGACTCTGGATACATGGACTTGCAGCGCAGGAATTGAATCCTGTTTCCATATATATATATATATATATATATTTATAGCAGTACGGTACAGTAGTCAATTGCTCTACCTCTGTGTTGTCAAGTATACTATCCATATCTGTGCTGCATTGTAGTTGTGTGCAGTATATAGTAGGAGGACAGTGCAGAATTTTGCTGACCACCAGTATATATATATAGCAGTACGGTACAGTAGTCCATTGCTCTACCTCTGTGTCATCAAGTATACTATCCATATCTGTGCTGCATTGTAGCTGTGCGCAGTATATAGTAGGAGGACAGTGCAGAATTTTGCAGACCACCAGTATATATATATATAGCAGTACGGTACAGTAGTCCATTGCTCTACCTCTGTGTCATCAAGTATACTATCCATATCTGTGCTGCATTGTAGTTGTGCGCAGTATATAGTAGGAGGACAGTGCAGAATTTTGCTGACCACCAGTATATATATATATATAGCAGTACGGTACAGTAGTCCATTGCTCTACCTCTGTGTCGTCAAGTATACTATCCATATCTGTGCTGCATTGTAGTTGTGCGCAGTATATAGTAGGAGGACAGTGCAGAATTTTGCTGACCACCAGTATATAGATATAGCAGTACGGTACAGTAGTCCATTGCTCTACCTCTGTGTCATCAAGTATACTATCCATATCTGTGCTGCATTGTAGCTGTGCGCAGTATATAGTAGGAGGACAGTGCAGAATTTTGCTGACCACCAGTATATATATATATATATATATATAGCAGTACGGTACAGTAGTCCATTGCTCTACCTCTGTGTCGTCAAGTATACTATCTATATCTGTGCTGCATTGTAGTCGTGCGCAGTATATAGTAGGAGGACAGTGCAGAATTTTGCTGACCACCAGTATATATATATATATATATATATATAGCAGTACGGTACAGTAGTCAATTGCTCTACCTCTGTGTCGTCAAGTATACTATCCATATCTGTGCTGCATTGTAGTTGTGCGCAGTATATAGTAGGAGGACAGTGCAGAATTTTACTGACCACCAGTATATATATATATATAGCAGTACGGTACAGTAGTCCATTGCTCTACCTCTGTGTCGTCAAGTATACTATCCATATCTGTGCTGCATTGTAGTTGTGCGCAGTATATAGTAGGAGGACAGTGCAGAATTTTGCTGACCACCAGTATATATATATATATATATATATTTATAGCAGTACGGTACAGTAGTCAATTGCTCTACCTCTGTGTTGTCAAGTATACTATCCATATCTGTGCTGCATTGTAGTTGTGTGCAGTATATAGTAGGAGGACAGTGCAGAATTTTACTGACCACCAGTATATATATATATATAGCAGTACGGTACAGTAGTCCATTGCTCTACCTCTGTGTCGTCAAGTATACTATCCATATCTGTGCTGCATTGTAGTTGTGCGCAGTATATAGTAGGAGGACAGTGCAGAATTTTGCTGACCACCAGTATATATATATATATATATATATATTTATAGCAGTACGGTACAGTAGTCAATTGCTCTACCTCTGTGTCGTCAAGTATACTATCCATATCTGTGCTGCATTGTAGTTGTGCGCAGTATATAGTAGGAGGACAGTGCAGAATTTTACTGACCACCAGTATATATATATATATAGCAGTACGGTACAGTAGTCCATTGCTCTACCTCTGTGTCGTCAAGTATACTATCCATATCTGTGCTGCATTCTAGTTGTGCGCAGTAGATAGTAGGAGGACAGTGCAGAATTTTGCTGACCACCAGTATATATATATATATATATATATATATTTATAGCAGTACGGTACAGTAGTCAATTGCTCTACCTCTGTGTTGTCAAGTATACTATCCATATCTGTGCTGCATTGTAGTTGTGTGCAGTATATAGTAGGAGGACAGTGCAGAATTTTGCTGACCACCAGTATATATATATAGCAGTACGGTACAGTAGTCCATTGCTCTACCTCTGTGTCATCAAGTATACTATCCATATCTGTGCTGCATTGTAGCTGTGCGCAGTATATAGTAGGAGGACAGTGCAGAATTTTGCAGACCACCAGTATATATATATATAGCAGTTCGGTACAGTAGTCCATTGCTCTACCTCTGTGTCATCAAGTATACTATCCATATCTGTGCTGCATTGTAGTTGTGCGCAGTATATAGTAGGAGGACAGTGCAGAATTTTGCTGACCACCAGTATATATATATATATAGCAGTACGGTACAGTAGTCCATTGCTCTACCTCTGTGTCGTCAAGTATACTATCCATATCTGTGCTGCATTGTAGTTGTGCGCAGTATATAGTAGGAGGACAGTGCAGAATTTTGCTGACCACCAGTATATAGATATAGCAGTACGGTACAGTAGTCCATTGCTCTACCTCTGTGTCATCAAGTATACTATCCATATCTGTGCTGCATTGTAGCTGTGCGCAGTATATAGTAGGAGGACAGTGCAGAATTTTGCTGACCACCAGTATATATATATATATATATATATATATATAGCAGTACGGTACAGTAGTCCATTGCTCTACCTCTGTGTCGTCAA
Source organism: Pseudophryne corroboree (assembly GCF_028390025.1). Lineage (NCBI taxonomy): Eukaryota > Metazoa > Chordata > Amphibia > Anura > Myobatrachidae > Pseudophryne > Pseudophryne corroboree. Next base: position 816,892,474 of record NC_086444.1, read on the forward strand.
GTATACTATTGTTAGGGTCTCCTGCCCTGTGCTGCCACGTCGTCATGGCAACCGGGAGACAAGTGCTAGTGGAGTAACCTGAGCGCAGCTGATACTCCGGTTCGGGTCTTTTGCTGTGCAGTGGTTATAGGCTCTGTGCACGGCAGGGGATCCGGTGCTGGTTTTTGTGCTCACAGTCTGTGAGGTCTGAGTGGGGCGTGGACAGCACCTGCTTTATAAGGCCTCTTTTCAGGGTAAGCAGATGCTGCTGAATCTTTGTTGGTTAGTCAGTTCATGAAAGTTAGCCAGTACTGTGTAGCTTTGTATTTGTTTGTTGCTTACTGCAAATAGGCCTGGGGATTTGGTATTACACTCTGCCAATACAGATCTAGCAGTAAGACTGGAGTCAGTCGTTTAGCTTGCTGGGGTTCTGTTACTACTCTGTGAACTTAGCAAGTTTGCGGCTGTATTCTAAGACTTGCCTGTCTAATCCTGTCTCACTGTGCTAGGTGTCAGGGGTCAGTTTAGTGGCAGTAAGCTAAAACCTGTGCACTGCAAGTGAGAAATAGGATTGTGGAGACTCTCCTTGTGTCTATCATTCCATCTCTGACCAAGGAGTTTACTGCCACACCCGTTGGTAACCCTTTAGGGTTTTGCTGTTGCCCTTAGCAACAGCATTTCGGGTTCTCTACGTATTAAAACACAACATCTTGCTTTTTCCATCTGTGCAGTTCTAATACAAGGGAGATACCCAGTTCCTTAGCCTCTGGGCTTCTCTGTTCACTTTGTGTGTATTTTGTTACCCTATTACCTTCTGTGTACGTTATGTCATATTCCCCAGTTTGTCTGTGAGTCCATTTGTTTTGCATAACAGTTCAAACACCAGTACATTCCTGCAGACACTGGAGTGCATAACAGTTCTGACACCAGTACTTTCCTGCAGGCACTGGTGTGCATAACATATTCAGCAGCCTAATACTCCTGTTGAAATTTTGTGGGAATATGGAGCATACCCCTCAAAATACGTTGCAACAGGTGGTCGATCAGGTGCAGGTCCTGACTCGACAATTTAATGATTTGTCCATTAAAATGCACACCTCCCAGGCTGCTGGCGGAGCTCCCGCAGCAGCAGCACCTGCAGGGGTTAAGGAGCCGAAAGTAAATCTCCCGGATCGTTTTTCTGGAGATCGCTCGCAGTTCTTTTGTTTCAAGGAGAGCTGCAAGCTATACTTCCGGCTTAGGCCTCAGTCTTCTGGGTCGGAGATTCAGCGGGTGGGCATAGTGATTTCCTTGCTACAAGGAGACCCACAGGTCTGGGCATATGGGTTGCAGCCTGACTGTCCGTCGCTTAAAAGTGTTGATGCTTTTTTTACGGCACTGGGCATGTTGTATGATGACCCTGACAAGACGGCCTCAGCCGAGGCTCAGATTTCGATCCTTAAGCAAGGGCGAAGGCCAGTTGAGGTTTACTGTACGGAGTTTCGGAGGTTGGCCCATGATACCCAGTGGAATGACCCAGCCCTGAGACACCAGTACCGAAGAGGTCTTTCTAACCAGATAAAGGACCAACTGGTACAATATCCCTTGCCTGATAGCTTGGATCAGCTCATGCAGTTATCCATCCGGATGGATAGACGGCTGAGAGAGCGTAGGCTTGAAAGGGAGACTGAGATTTCCTTCCTTCCCAAGGGAACCTCAGACTCTGAGGAATTTTCTGAGGAGCCTATGCAGATTGGGGCTACCCGCCTCTCCTCGCGTGAGAAGACGCGGAGGAGACAGCAGGGGTTGTGTTTGTACTGTGGGAATAAAGGTCATGTGGTAGTATCATGCCCAGAAAAGCCGGAAAACTTCAGGGCCTGAGGGTGATGGGAAATATCCTGTCAGGCCAGAAGTCAGAATTTCCCAAGAAGACTTTTATCATTCCGGTGACCTTGAAGATCCTCGGTCAAACTGTCAAGACTGAGGCCTTTGTGGACAGTGGGGCCGACGGGGTTTTTATGGACCGCCAATTCGCCCTGAAACACTCTGTTCCCTTAGTACCCTTGGCATCGGAAATTGAGATTTGTGGGTTAAACGGGGAACCATTATCCCAAGGTAAAATTACCTCTTGCACTAGCCAGATTTCTTTGTTTATTGGAGCCACACACTCTGAAAAATTGTCCTTTTATGTGACTGTCTGTACTTTTGCCCCATTGGTGTTGGGGTTACCCTGGTTAAGGGCCCACAATCCTCAATTTGACTGGGTCTCTGGGGAGATTCTTAGTTGGGGTACTGATTGTTTCAGGAGTTGCTTGAGCCTTCCAGTCAGGCTCTCGCAGCTAAGTTTGCCAGGATTGCCAGGGTGTTATGCAGATTTTGCGGATGTGTTCTCCAAAAAAGTTGCAGAGGTACTACCTCCCCATCGCCCCTATGACTGTGCCATTGATTTGTTGCCAAATGCTAAGCTTCCCAAGAGCAGGTTGTACTCCCTGTCACGTCCTGAGACTCAGGCTATGGCAGAGTACATTCAGGAGAACTTGGCTAAGGGATTTATCAGACCTTCACAGTCTCCAGTTGGGTCGGGGTTCTTCTTCGTGGATAAAAAGGACGGTTCGTTGCGACCCTGCATCGACTTCAGGGAATTGAACCGTATCACGATTAAAAACTCATACCCACTGCCTCTCATTTCGGTCTTGTTTGACCAGCTTCGTACTGCCACCATTTTTTCTAAGATTGACCTACGCGGTGCGTACAATCTAATCCGAATAAGAGAGGGGGATGAATGGAAGACTGCCTTTAATACCCACTCAGGGCATTATGAATATTTGGTGATGCCTTTTGGGCTCTGTAATGCCCCGGCAGTCTTCCAGGATTTCATGAATGATGTGCTCAGGGAATATTTGGATAGATTCTTAGTTGTATACTTAGATGACATCCTAATCTTCTCCCATTCCCTGGAGGAACATCGGAAGCATGTACGCTTAGTCCTCCAGAAACTCAGAGACCACCGGCTTGGGGCGAAGCTGGAGAAGTGCGAATTTGAAGTTCAGCAAATCGCATTTCTAGGATATATTATCTCCCCAGAAGGTTTCCAAATGGAGGGTTCCAAGGTACAGGCAGTCCTGGATTGGGTGCAGCCCACTAGTTTGAAGGCGCTTCAGCGTTTCCTGGGCTTTGCGAATTTTTATAGACGATTTATCGCTGGATTTTCGTCTATAGTGGCGCCCTTGGTGGCACTCACTAAGAAAGGGGCGGATGTTGCTCACTGGTCTTGTGAGGCTAAAGCGGCTTTTGCCCGTCTCAAAAGGGCATTTGTTTCGGCCAAGGTGCTGCGTCACCCAGATCCAGAGCGTCCTTTTGTGGTGGAGGTGGATGCCTCTGAGATGGGTATTGGGGCAGTGCTTTCTCAGATGGGAGTGTCTGATAATCGCCTTCATCCCTGTGCTTACTTTTCCCGTAAATTTTCGCCTGCCGAGATGAATTATGACGTGGGTAACCGGGAATTGTTGGCTATTAAGGATGCACTCGAGGAGTGGAGACACTGGCTTGAGGGGGCTAAGTTTGTGGTCTCAATTCTCACTGACCATAAGAATCTGGCATATTTAGAGTCAGCGAAGCGTCTCAATGCCAGGCAGGCACGATGGGCTTTGTTTTTTGCTCGCTTTAATTTTTTGATAACATATCGCCCTGGGTCAAAAAACATCAAGGCTGATGCGCTCTCGCTGAGTTTTGCTCCAATCCAGGAGACCACCGAGGAGCCGTTGCCCATTGTTTCCCCATCATGTATTAAAGTGGGCATTACCCAGGACCTCTTATCATTAGTCCTTAGAGCACAGGAGCAGGCTCCTCCAGACCTTCCGGTAGGTCTTTTGTTTGTGCCTCCTAGGTTAAGACAGCGAGTGTTCCTGGAATTCCATGCCAAGAAGTCGGCAGGTCACCCGGGTATTGCCAGAACTCGGGAGTTGCTATCTAGGGTGGTGTGGTGGCCCTCGGTGGCTAAGGATGTGGATCAGTAGGTTTGGGCATGTGACATCTGTGCCCGAAATAAGACTCCTAGAGGGGTTCCTGTTGGCCCATTACATCCACTCTCTATCCCATCTAAGCCATGGACCCACATTTCAATGGATTTTGTGGTGGACTTGCCCAAATCCTCGGGGATGACAGCCATCTGGGTTGTCGTTGACAGGTTTTCGAAGATGGCGCACTTCGTTCCACTGGTTGGGCTGCCATCAGCCAGACGCCTGTCTGAATTATTTATGCTGCATGTTGTGCGTCTCCACGGGTTGCCACTTGATGTGGTCTCTGACCGCGGATCCCAGTTTGTGGCCAAATTCTGGAGGGCATTTTGTTCCGATCTCCAGATTTCTGTCAGCTTGTCGTCAGGCTACCATCCGCAGTCTAATGGGCAGACTGAAAGGGTGAACCAGTCCTTGGAGCAGTTCCTCAGGTGTTATGTCTCCAAGTGTCAGACTGACTGGGTTGCTCATCTGTCCATGGCGGAGTTTGCCTATAACAATGCGGCTCACTCTGCTACAGGGATCTCTCCCTTCCTTTGTGTGTATGGGCATCATCCTAAGGCCAATTCTTTTGACCCCCTGGACTCCACGCCTGGTGATTCCTCTGTGGTTTCGGTCCTTAGAGGTATTTGGCGGAAAGTGAAGAAAGCCCTTGTGTCTGTGTCATTAGTGACCAAAAGGGTTTTTGATAAGCGGAAAAGACCCTGCAACTTCAAATTAGGAGACTTCGTCTGGTTGTCTACCAAGAATTTGAAGTTGAGACAGCCATCTCATAAGTTAGGCCCCCGGTTCATCGGCCCTTATAAGATCACCAGGGTTATCAATCCGGTGGCATTTCAGTTAGATCTGCCCCGTTCTTTGTGTATCAATAAAACATTTCATTGTTCCCTTTTAAAACGGGCGATTAGTAATCCTTCTTCCAGTGGAAGACCTTCCCCTCTTCTGATACGTGGCCAGAGGGAGTTTGTTGTTGAAAGGATTCTTGACTCCAAGGTGGTTCGGGGTCGGCTGTCATTTTTGGTGCACTGGAAGGGGTATGGCCCGGAGGAGCGGTCGTGGGTGCGCAGTTGTGATCTTCATGCCCCCAGACTGATACGCTCTTTCTTCTCGCAGTTCCCCGATAAACCCGGTGGTAGGGGTTCTTTGACCCCTCGTCAGAGGGGGGGTACTGTTAGGGTCTCCTGCCCTGTGCTGCCACGTCGTCATGGCAACCGGGAGACAAGTGCTAGTGGAGTAACCTGAGCGCAGCTGATACTCCGGTTCGGGTCTTTTGCTGTGCAGTGGTTATAGGCTCTGTGCACGGCAGGGGATCCGGTGCTGGTTTTTGTGCTCACAGTCTGTGAGGTCTGAGTGGGGCGTGGACAGCACCTGCTTTATAAGGCCTCTTTTCAGGGTAAGCAGATGCTGCTGAATCTTTGTTGGTTAGTCAGTTCATGAAAGTTAGCCAGTACTGTGTAGCTTTGTATTTGTTTGTTGCTTACTGCAAATAGGCCTGGGGATTTGGTATTACACTCTGCCAATCCAGACCTAGCAGTAAGACTGGAGTCAGTCGTTTAGCTTGCTGGGGTTCTGTTACTACTCTGTGAACTTAGCAAGTTTGCGGCTGTATTCTAAGACTTGCCTGTCTAATCCTGTCTCACTGTGCTAGGTGTCAGGGGTCAGTTTAGTGGCAGTAAGCTAAAACCTGTGCACTGCAAGTGAGAAATAGGATTGTGGAGACTCTCCTTGTGTCTATCATTCCATCTCTGACCAAGGAGTTTACTGCCACACCCGTTGGTAACCCTTTAGGGTTTTGCTGTTGCCCTTAGCAACAGCATTTCGGGTTCTCTACGTATTAAAACACAACATCTTGCTTTTTCCATCTGTGCAGTTCTAATACAAGGGAGATACCCAGTTCCTTAGCCTCTGGGCTTCTCTGTTCACTTTGTGTGTATTTTGTTACCCTATTACCTTCTGTGTACGTTATGTCATATTCCCCAGTTTGTCTGTGAGTCCATTTGTTTTGCATAACAGTTCAAACACCAGTACATTCCTGCAGACACTGGAGTGCATAACAGTTCTGACACCAGTACTTTCCTGCAGGCACTGGTGTGCATAACAACTATCCATATCTGTGCTGCATTGTAGTTGTGTGCAGTATATAGTAGGAGGACAGTGCAGAATTTTGCTGACCACCAGTATATATATATATATATATATATATATATACATATAGCAGTACGGTACAGTAGTCAATTGCTCTACCTCTGTGTCGTCAAGTATACTATCCATATCTATGCTGCATTGTAGTTGTGCGCAGTATATAGTAGGAGGACAGTGCAGAATTTTGCTGACCACCATTATATAATATATAGCAGTATGGTACAGTAGTCCATTGCTCTACCTCTGTGTCGTCAAGTATACTATCCATATCTGTGCTGCATTGTAGTTGTGCGCAGTATTTAGCAGGAGGACAGTGTCGAATTTTGCTAACCACCAGTATATATATAGCAGTACTGTACAGTAGTCCATTGCTCTACCTCTGTGTCGTCAAGTATACCATCTATATCTGTGCTGCATTGTAGTCGTGCGCAGTATATAGTAGGAGGACAGTGCAGAATTTTGCTGACCACCAGTATATATATATATATATATATATATATATATATATATAGCAGTACGGTACAGTAGTCAATTGCTCTACCTCTGTGTCGTCAAGTATACTATCCATATCTGTGCTGCATTGTAGTTGTGCGCAGTATATAGTAGGAGGACAGTGCAGAATTTTACTGACCACCAGTATATATATATATATATAGCAGTACGGTACAGTAGTCCATTGCTCTACCTCTGTGTCGTCAAGTATACTATCCATATCTGTGCTGCATTGTAGTTGTGCGCAGTATATAGTAGGAGGACAGTGCAGAATTTTGCTGACCACCAGTATATATATATATATATATATATATATATATTTATAGCAGTACGGTACATTAGTCAATTGCTCTACCTCTGTGTTGTCAAGTATACTATCCATATCTGTGCTGCATTGTAGTTGTGTGCAGTATATAGTAGGAGGACAGTGCAGAATTTTGCTGACCACCAGTATATATATATAGCAGTACGGTACAGTAGTCCATTGCTCTACCTCTGTGTCATCAAGTATACTATCCATATCTGTGCTGCATTGTAGCTGTGCGCAGTATATAGTAGGAGGACAGTGCAGAATTTTGCTGACCACCAGTATATATATATATATAGCAGTACGGTACAGTAGTCCATTGCTCTACCTCTGTGTCATCAAGTATACTATCCATATCTGTGCTGCATTGTAGTTGTGCGCAGTATATAGTAGGAGGACAGTGCAGAATTTTGCTGACCACCAGTATATATATATAGCAGTACGGTAAAGTAGTCCATTGCTCTACCTCTGTGTCGTCAAGTATACTATCCATATCTGTGCTGCATTTTAGTTGTGCGCAGTATATAGTAGGAGGACAGTGCAGAATTTTGCTGACCACCAGTATATATATATATATATATATAGCAGTACGGTACAGTAGTCCATTGCTCTACCTCTGTGTCATCAGGTATACTATCCATATCGGTGCTGCATTGTAGTTGTGCGCAGTGTATAGTAGGAGGACAGTGCAGAATTTTGCTGACCACCAGTATATATATATATATATATATAGCAGTACGGTCCAGTAGTCAATTGCTCTACCTCTTTGTCGTCAAGTATATTATCCATATCTGTGCTGCATTGTAGTTGTGCACAGTATATAGTAGGAGGACAGTGCAGAATTTTGCTGACCACCAGTATATATATATATATATATATATATATATATATATAGCAGTACGGTACAGTAGTCCATTGCTCTACCTCTGTGTCGTCAAGTATACTATCCATGTCTGTGCTGCATTGTAGTTGTGCGCAGTATATAGTAGGAGGACAGTGCAGAATTTTGCAGACCACCAGTATATATACAGATGTGTCCACATACATCTTTGCTATATCCCACCATGTATGGCACCATCTTGCATGCCATAGACTCAGAGATTTAGCCAAGCTTTGTGATTTTTCTTAATTTGCTTCTTTAATATGTTACTTTATACATATTCTATTATGGCAAACAAAATTTTTAAAATCCATTCACTCACTACTCGTGAAAAAAAGCTTAGCCATGTTTTGCATGTTGTGCCAAATTCAGAAAAAAGCAAAGATGTAAGTGGACACATCTGTATACAGCAGTACGGTACAGTAGTCCATTGCTCTACCTCTGTGTCATCAAGTATACTATCCATATCTGTGCTGCATTGCAGTTGTGCGCAGTATATAGCAGGAGGACAGTGCAGAATTTTGCTGACCACCAGTATATATATAGCAGTACGGTACAGTAGTCCATTGCTCTACCTCTGTGTCGTCAAGTATACTATCCATATCTGTGCTTCATTGTAGTTGTGCGCAGTAAAGAGGAGGACAGTGCAGAATTTTGCTGACCACCAGTATATAATATATAGCAGTACTGTACAGTAGTCCATTGCTCTACCTCTGTGTCGTCAAGTATACTATCTATATCTGTGCTGCATTGTAGTCGTGCGCAGTATATAGTAGGAGGACAGTGCAGAATTTTGCTGACCACCAGTATATATATATATATATATATATATATATAGCAGTACGGTACAGTAGTCAATTGCTCTACCTCTGTGTCGTCAAGTATACTATCCATATCTGTGCTGCATTGTAGTTGTGCGCAGTATATAGTAGGAGGACAGTGCAGAATTTTACTGACCACCAGTATATATATATATATATAGCAGTACGGTACAGTAGTCCATTGCTCTACCTCTGTGTCGTCAAGTATACTATCCATATCTGTGCTGCATTGTAGTTGTGCGCAGTATATAGTAGGAGGACAGTGCAGAATTTTGCTGACCACCAGTATATATATATATATATATATTTATAGCAGTACGGTACAGTAGTCAATTGCTCTACCTCTGTGTTGTCAAGTATACTATCCATATCTGTGCTGCATTGTAGTTGTGTGCAGTATATAGTAGGAGGACAGTGCAGAATTTTGCTGACCACCAGTATATATATGTAGCAGTACGGTACAGTAGTCCATTGCTCTACCTCTGTGTCATCAAGTATACTATCCATATCTGTGCTGCATTGTAGCTGTGCACAGTATATAGTAGGAGGACAGTGCAGAATTTTGCAGACCACCAGTATATATATATATATATAGCAGTACGGTACAGTAGTCCATTGCTCTACCTCTGTGTCATCAAGTATACTATCCATATCTGTGCTGCATTGTAGTTGTGCGCAGTATATAGTAGGAGGACAGTGCAGAATTTTGCTGACCACCAGTATATATATATAGCAGTACGGTAAAGTAGTCCATTGCTCTACCTCTGTGTCGTCAAGTATACTATCCATATCTGTGCTGCATTTTAGTTGTGCGCAGTATATAGTAGGAGGACAGTGCAGAATTTTGCTGACCACCAGTATATATATATATATATATATATATATATAGCAGTACGGTACAGTAGTCCATTGCTCTACCTCTGTGTCATCAGGTATACTATCCATATCGGTGTTGCATTGTAGTTGTGCGCAGTGTATAGTAGGAGGACAGTGCAGAATTTTGCTGACCACCAGTATATATATATATATATATATATATATATAGCAGTACGGTCCAGTAGTCAATTGCTCTACCTCTTTGTCGTCAAGTATATTATCCATATCTGTGCTGCATTGTAGTTGTGCACAGTATATAGTAGGAGGACAGTGCAGAATTTTGCTGACCACCAGTATATATATATAGCAGTACGGTAAAGTAGTCCATTGCTCTACCTCTGTGTCGTCAAGTATACTATCCATATCTGTGCTGCATTTTAGTTGTGCGCAGTATATAGTAGGAGGACAGTGCAGAATTTTGCTGACCACCAGTATATATATATATATATAGCAGTACGGTACAGTAGTCCATTGCTCTACCTCTGTGTCATCAGGTATACTATCCATATCGGTGCTGCATTGTAGTTGTGCGCAGTGTATAGTAGGAGGACAGTGCAGAATTTTGCTGACCACCAGTATATATATATATATATATAGCAGTACGGTCCAGTAGTCAATTGCTCTACCTCTTTGTCGTCAAGTATATTATCCATATCTGTGCTGCATTGTAGTTGTGCACAGTATATAGTAGGAGGACAGTGCAGAATTTTGCTGACCACCAGTATATATATATATATATATATATATAGCAGTACGGTACTGTAGTCCATTGCTCTACCTCTGTGTCGTCAAGTATACTATCCATATCTGTGCTGCATTGTAGTTGTGCGCAGTATATAGTAGGAGGACAGTGCAGAATTTTGCAGACCACCAGTATATATACAGATGTGTCCACATACATCTTTGCTATATCCCACCATGTATGGCACCATCTTGCATGCCATAGACTCAGAGATTTAGCCAAGCTTTGTGATTTTTCTTAATTTGCTTCTTTAATATGTTACTTTATACATATTCTATTATGGCAAACAAAATTTTTAAAATCCATTCACTCACTACTCGTGAAAAACAGCTTAGCCATGTTTTGCATGTTGTGCCAAATTCAGAAAAAAGCAAAGATGTAAGTGGACACATCTGTATATAGCAGTACGGTACAGTAGTCCATTGCTCTACCTCTGTGTCATCAAGTATACTATCCATATCTGTGCTGCATTGCAGTTGTGCGCAGTATATAGCAGGAGGACAGTGCAGAATTTTGCTGACCACCAGTATATATATATAGCAGTACGGTACAGTAGTCCATTGCTCTACCTCTGTGTCGTCAAGTATACTATCCATATCTGTGCTTCATTGTAGTTGTGCGCAGTAAAGAGTAGGAGGACAGTGCAGAATTTTGCTGACCACCAGTATATAATATATAGCAGTATGGTACAGTAGTCCATTGCTCTACCTCTGTGTCGTCAAGTATACTATCCATATCTGTGCTGCATTGCAGTTGTGTGCAGTATATAGCAGGAGGACAGTGTCGAATTTTGCTGACCACCAGTATATATATATAGCAGTACTGTACAGTAGTCCATTGCTCTACCTCTGTGTCGTCAAGTATACTATCCATATCTGTGCTGCATTGTAGTTGTGCGCAGTATATAGTAGGAGAACAGTGCAGAATTTTGCTGACCACCAGTATATATATATATATATATATATATAGCAGTACGGTACAGTAGTCCATTGTTCTACCTCTGTGTCGTCAAGTATACTATCCATATCTGTGCTGCATTGTAGTTGTGCGCAATATATAGTAGGAGGACAGTGCAGAATTTTGCTGACCACCAGTATATATATATAGCAGTACGGTACAGTAGTCCATTGCTCTACCTCTGTGTCATCAAGTATACTATCCATATCTGTGCTGCATTGTAGCTGTGCGCAGTATATAGTAGGAGGACAGTGCAGAATTTTGCTGACCACCAGTATATATATATATATAGCAGTACGGTACAGTAGTCCATTGCTCTACCTCTGTGTCGTCAAGTATACTATCCATATCTGTGCTGCATTGTAGTTGTGCGCAGTATATAGTAGGAGGACAGTGCAGAATTTTGCTGACCACCAGTATATATATATATATATATATATATATAGCAGTACGGTACAGTAGTCCATTGTTCTACCTCTGTGTCGTCAAGTATACTATCCATATCTGTTCTGCATTGTAGTTGTGCGCAATATATAGTAGAAGGACAGTGCAGAATTTTGCTGACCACCAGTATATATATATAGCAGTACGGTACAGTAGTCCATTGCTCTACCTCTGTGTCATCAAGTATACTATCCATATCTGTGCTGCATTGTAGCTGTGTGCAGTATATAGTAGGAGGACAGTGCAGAATTTTGCTGACCACCAGTATATATATATATAGCAGTACGGTACAGTAGTCCATTGCTCTACCTCTGTGTCGTCAAGTATACTATCCATATCTGTGCTGCATTGTAGTTGTGCGCAGTATATAGTAGGAGGACAGTGCAGAATTTTGCTGACCAACAGTAAATATATATAGCAGTACGGTACAGTAGTCCATTGCTCTACCTCTGTATCGTCAAGTATACTATCCATATATGTGCTGCATTGTAGTTGTGCGCAGTATATAGTAGGAGGACAGTGCAGAATTTTGCTGACCACCAGTATATATATATATATATATATATATATATATAGCAGTACGGTACAGTAGTCCATTGTTCTACCTCTGTGTCGTCAAGTATACTATCCATATCTGTTCTGCATTGTAGTTGTGCGCAATATATAGTAGGAGGACAGTGCAGAATTTTGCTGACCACCAGTATATATATATAGCAGTACGGTACAGTAGTCCATTGCTCTACCTCTGTGTCATCAAGTATACTATCCATATCTGTGCTGCATTGTAGCTGTGTGCAGTATATAGTAGGAGGACAGTGCAGAATTTTGCTGACCACCAGTATATATATATATAGCAGTACGGTACAGTAGTCCATTGCTCTACCTCTGTGTCGTCAAGTATACTATCCATATCTGTGCTGCATTGTAGTTGTGCGCAGTATATAGTAGGAGGACAGTGCAGAATTTTGCTGACCAACAGTAAATATATATAGCAGTACGGTACAGTAGTCCATTGCTCTACCTCTGTGTCGTCAAGTATACTATCCATATATGTGCTGCATTGTAGTTGTGCGCAGTATATAGTAGGAGGACAGTGCAGAATTTTGCTGACCACCAGTATATATATATACATATAGCAGTACGGTACAGTAGTCCATTGCTCTACCTCTGTGTCGTCAAGTATACTATCCATATCTGTGCTGCATTGTAGTTGTGCGCAGTATATAGCAGGAGGACAGTGTCGAATTTTGCTGACCACCAGTATATATATATAGCAGTACGGTAAAGTAGTCCATTGCTCTACCTCTGTGTCGTCAAGTATACTATCCATATCTGTGCTGCATTGTAGTTGTGCGCAGTATATAGTAGGAGGACAGTGCAGAATTTTGCTGACCACCAGTATATATATATAGCAGTACGGTACAGTAGTCCATTGCTCTACCTCTGTGTCATGAAGTATACTATCCATATCTGTGCTGCATTGTAGTTGTGCGCAGTATATAGTAGGAGGACAGTGCAGAATTTTTGCTGACCACCAGTATATATATATATATATATATATATATATATATAGCAGTACAGTACAGTAGTCCTTTGCTCTACCTCTGTGTCATCAAGTATACTATCCATATCTGTGCTGCATTGTAGTTGTGCGCAGTATATAGCAGGAGGAGAGTGCAGAATTTTGCTGACCACCAGTTTATATATATAGCAGTACGGTAGAGTAGTGCATTGCTCTACCTCTGTGTCATCAAGTATACTATCCATATCTGTGCTGCATTGTAGTTGTGCACAGTTTATAGTAGGACAGTGCAGAATTTTGCTGACCACCAGTATATAATATATAGCAGCATGGTACAGTAGTCCATTGCTCTACCTCTGTGTCATCAAGTATACTATCCATATCTGTGCTGCATTGTAGTTGTGCGCAGTATATAGTAGGAGGACAGTGCAGAATTTTGCTGACCACCAGTATATATATATATATATATATATATATATATATAGCAGTACGGTACAGTAGTCCATTGCTCTACCTGTGTCATCAAGTATACTATCCATATCTGTGCTGCATTGTAGTTGTGCGCAGTATATAGTAGGAGGACAGTGCAGAATTTTGCTGACCACCAGTATATAATATATAGCAGTACGGTACAGTAGGCAATTGCTATTGATAAATTACTGGCATATAATTCCACACATTAAAAGATGAGAACAAAAATGTGGAGGGTAAAATAGGGAAAGATCAAGATCCACTTCCACCTCGTGCTGAAGCTTCTGCCACTAGTCATGGCCGAGACAATGAAATGCCATCAACGTCGTCTGCCAAGGCCGATGCCCAATGTCATAGAGAGCATGTAAAATCCAAAAAACAAAAGTTCAGTAAAATGACCCAAAAATCAAAATTAAAATCGTCTGAGAAGCGTAAACTTGCCAATATGCCATTTACGATACGGAGTGGCAAGGAACGGCTGAGGCCCTCTCCTATGTTCCTCATGACTAGTGGGTCAGCTTCACATGAGGATGGAAGCACTCATCCTCCCACTAGAAAAATGAAAAGACTTAAGCTGGCAAAAGCACAGCAAAGAACTGTGTGTTCTTCTAAATCACAAATCCCCAAGGAGAGTCCAATTGTGTCGGTTGCGATGCCTGACCTTCCCAACACTGGACGGGAAGAGGTGGCGTCTTCCACCATTTGCACTCCCCCTGCAAGTGCTGGAAGGAGCACCCGCAGTCCAGTTTCTGATAGTCAAATTGAAGATGTCACTGTTGAAGTACACCAGTGTCGAAGTCAAAAATGTTACATAAAGAGAACATACAAACTACACACATATAAGTCGCTTTACTTGCAAATACGTACAGCGAGCACAGCAATATTTGGTAACACATGCATTTACACGGACATGCCACAGAGATGAATTCGACACTTATTTCATGCAGTACATAATTGTGGTGGTATCAAGCGCCAGACATCATGATGATTTAAAATTATGTAATGAAGTAATGTCATGTATGTGTATTTGAACGAAACCAGATAGACCGGTCATGTTTACTATTGAAGCAACCAGATTAATGTGTAGATTCATTTGATACTTGTTATTAAGTTGTAGGACATTGCAACACGGAATTATGATTAAATGTATAAAAGCTAAAATCACTTTTATTAGAACAATAGATATTCCAAACAGGTAATGAACAGGAAACTCAGGCCAGCCCTTTGGATGTCTTCAAGGCTGAAACCTGATTAGCATATACAAAGGGACTGGTGACTCATCGTGAATCCCTCCCCCAAGAACTAGATAACACTTATTGATCACACAGGAGCTCAGTGGCTTTTTAGTCTCAGAGGATGATGGACTTGCTGTCAGATCAGTTCCTGTATTTATTTACAAAGAGAGAGAGACATAAGATGCATTGGAGGGAATGGTAATTGTATCGCTGGCCTGTAACTGAAACTGTATGTAATGGCATGTAACTGTATGTAACTGTATGTATTAGCTGCTTACTGTGTGAGTTGTAATCATGTAACTATAGGTATACTGTACTTTGTAATATATATTGAATCCATATCCTTTTAATAACAAATATACATCAATGAGCTTTGGAACTCAGATAATGTGTGGGTATATTGTTTTCTCTTATGGGATGCAGTGTTTTGCGATGTATAGCGCACATTCATGGGATATGGTAATAAGAGGTGCAGGCATTTACAATATATATTAGAGCGGGCATTTTAAATATTTGAGAGAAATCAATTTGGCATTCACACCAGGATGAGGATATGGGTGTTGCTGGCGCTGAGGAGGAAATTGACAAGGAGGAATTTGATGGTGAGGTGGTTTCTTTAAGTCAGGCACCCGGGGAGACACCTGTTGTCCGTGGGACGAATATGGCCATTGACATGCCTGGTCAAATTACAAAAAAAAATCACCTCTTCGGTGTGGAATTATTTTAACAGAAATGCGGACAACAGGTGTCAAGCCGTGTGTTGCCTTTGTCAATAAGTAGGGGTAAGGACGTTAACCACCTAGGACATCCTCCCTTATATGTCTCCTGGACCGCATTCATCAGAAGTCATTGACAAGTTCAAAAACTTTGGGTGACAGTGGAAGCAGTCCACTGACAACTAAATCCCTTCCTCTTGTAACTAAGCTCCTGCAAACCACACCACCAACTCCCTCAGTGTCAATTTCCTCCTTAGACAGGAAAGCCAATAGTCCTGCAGGCCATGTCACTGGCAAGACTGACGAGTCCTCTCCTGCCTGGGATTCCTCCGATGCATCCTTGAGTGTAACGCCTACTGCTGCTGGCGCTGCTGTTGTTGCTGCTGGGAGTCGATCGTCATCCCAGAGGGGAAGTCGGAAGACCACTTGTACTACTTCCAGTAAGCAATTGACTGTCCAACAGTCCATTGCGAGGAAGATGAAATATCACAGCAGTCATCCTACTGTAAAGCGGATAACTCAGGTCTTGGCAGCTTCGGTGGTGTTAAACGTGTGTCCGGTATCCACCGTTAATTCACAGGGAACTAGAGAATTGCTCGAGGTACTGTGTCCCCGGTACCAAATACCATCTAGGTTCCATTTCTCTAGGCAGGCGATACCGAGAATGTACACAGACGTCAGAAAAAGAGTCACCAGTGTCCTAAAAAATGCAGTTGTACCCAATGTCCACTTAACCACGGACATGTGGACAAGTGGAGCAGGGCAGACTCAGGACTGTATAACTGTGACAGCCCACTGGGTAGATGTATTGCCTCCCGCAGCAAGAACAGCAGCGGCGGCACCAGTAGCAGCATCTCGTAAACGCCAACTCGTTCCTAGGCAGGATACGCTTTGTATCACCGCTTTCCATAAGAGGCACACAGCTGACAACCTCTTACGGAAACTGAGGAACATCATCGCAGAATGACTTACCCCAATTGGACTCTCCTGGGGATTTGTGACATCGGACAACGCCACCAATATTGTGCGTGCATTACATGTGGGCAAATTCCAGCACGTCCCATGTTTTGCACATACATTGAATTTGGTGGTGCAGAATTTAAAAGAAAACGACAGGGGCGTGCAAGAGATGCTGTCGGTGGCCCGAAGAATTGCGGGCCACTTTCGGCATTCAGCCACCGCGTGCCGAAAACTGGACCACCAGCAAACACTCCTGAACCTGCCCCGCCATCATCTGAAGCAAGAGGTGGTAACGATGTGAAATTCAACACTCTATATGCTTCAGAGGATGGAGGAGCAGCAAAAGGCCATTCAAGCCTATACAGCTACCTACGATATAGGCAAAGGAGGGGGAATGCACCTGACTCAAGTGCAGTGGAGAATGATTTCAACGTAGTGCAAGGTTTTGCAACCCTTTGAACTTGCCACATGTGAAGTCAGTTCAGACACTGCCAGCCTGAGTCAGGTCATTCCCTCATCAGGCTTTTGCAGAAGAAGCTGGAGAGATTGAAGGAGGAGCTAAAACGGAGCGATTCCGCTAGGCATGTGGGACTTATGGATGGAGCCTTAATTCGCTTAACCAGGATTCACGGGTGGTCAATCTGTTAAAATCAGAGCACTACATTTTGGCCACCGTGCTCGATCCTAGATTTAAAACTTACGTTGTATCTCTCTTTCCGGCAGACACAAGTGTGCAGAGGTTCAAAGACCTGCTGGTGAGACACTTGTCAACTCAAGCGGAACATGACCCGTCAACAGCTCCTCTTTCACATTCTCCCGCAACTGGGGCTGCGAGGAAAAGGCTAAGGATTCCGAGCCCACCCGCTGGCGGTGATGCAGGGCAGTCTGGAGCGAGTGCTGACATCTGGTCCGGACTGAAGGACCTGCCAACGATTACTGACATGTCGTCTACTGTCACTGCATATGATTCTGTCACCATTGAAAGAATGGTGGAGGATTATGTGAGTGACCGCATCCAAGTAGGCACGTCAGACAGTCCGTACATATACTGGCAGGAAAAAGTGGCAATTTGGAGGCCCTTGCACAATCTGGCTTTATTTTACCTAAGTTGCCCCCACTCCAGTGTGTACTCCGAAATAGTGTTTAGTTCAGCCGGTCACCTTGTCAGCAATCGGCGTACGAGGTTACTTCCAGAAAATGTGGAGAAGATGATGTTCATCAAAATTAATTATAATCAATTCCTCCGTGGAGACATTCACCAGCAATTGCCTCCAGAAAGTACACAGGGACCTGAGATGGTGGATTCCAGTGGGGACGAATTAATAATCTGTGAAGAGGGGGATGTACACAGTGAAAGGGGTGAGGAATCGGAGGATGAGGAGGAGGTGGACATCTTGCCTCTGTAGAGCCAGTTTGTGCAAGGAGAGATTGATTGCTTCTTTTTTGGTAGGGGCCCAAACCAACCAGTCATTTCAGCCACAGTCGTGTGGCAGACCCTGTCGCTGAAATGATGGGTTTGTTAAAGTGTGCATGTCCTGTTTATACAACATAAGGGTGGGTGGGAGGGCCCAAGGACAATTCCATCTTGCACCTCTTTTTTCTTTAATTTATCTTTGCATCATGTGATGTTTGGGGCCAATTTTTTAAGTGCCATCCTGTCTGACACTGCAGTGCCACTCCTAGATAGGCCAGGTGTTTGTGCCGGCCACTTCGGTCGCTTAGCTTAGTCATCCAGCGACCTCGGTGCAAATTTTAGGACTAAAAATAATATTGTGAGGTGTGAGGTGTTCAGAATAGACTGGAAATGAGTGGAAATTATGGTTATTGAGGTTAATAATACTTTGGGATCAAAATGACCCCCAAATTCTATGATTTAAGAATCCGATAAAAAAAATTCAGGGAGGTTTTGCCAAAACGCGTCCGAATCCAAAACACGGCCACGGAACCGAATCCAAAACCAAAACACAAAACCCAAAAAATTTCCGGTGCACATCACTAAAATATATACACACACACACATATATATATATATATATATATACATATATATATATATATATATATTAGAGATGAGCGGGTTCGGTTTCTCTGAATCCGAACCCGCACGAACTTCATGTTTTTTTTCACGGGTCCGAGCGACTCGGATCTTCCCGCCTTGCTCGGTTAACCCGAGCGCGCCCGAACGTCATCATGACGCTGTCGGATTCTCGCGAGACTCGGATTCTATATAAGGAGCCGCGCGTCGCCGCCATTTTCACACGTGCATTGAGATTGATAGGGAGAGGACGTGGCTGGCGTCCTCTCCATTTAGATTAGAAGAGAGAGAGAGAGAGATTGACCTGATTTACTGGAGCTTAGGAGTACTGTAGAACTGTAGAGAGTGCAGACTTTACTAGTGACTGACCACAGTGACCACCAGACAGTGCAGTTTTATTTAATATATCCGTTCTCTGCCTGAAAAAAACGATACACAGTGACTCAGTCACATACCATATCTGTGTGCACTGCTCAGCCCAGTGTGCTGCATCATCTATGTATATATCTGACTGTGCTCAGCTCACACATCTTATAATTGTGGGGGAGACTGGGGAGCACTGCAGTGCCAGTTATAGGTTATAGCAGGAGCCAGGAGTACATATTATTATTAAAATTAAACAGTGCACACTTTTGCTGCAGGAGTGCCACTGCCAGTGTGACTGACCAGTGACCTGACCACACTGACCACCAGTATAGTTAGTAGTATAGTATACTATATTGTGATTGCCTGAAAAAGTTAAACACTCGTATCTGACTGTGCTCAGCTCACACATCTTATAATTGTGGGGGAGACTGGGGAGCACTGCAGTGCCAGTTATAGGTTATAGCAGGAGCCAGGAGTACATATTATTATTAAAATTAAACAGTGCACACTTTTGCTGCAGGAGTGCCACTGCCAGTGTGACTGACCAGTGACCACCTGACCACACTGACCACCAGTATAGTTAGTAGTATAGTATACTATATTGTGATTGCCTGAAAAAGTTAAACACTCGTCGTGTGACTTCACTTGTGTGGTGTTTTTTTTTTTATTCTATAAAAAACTCATTCTGCTGACAGACAGTGTCCAGCAGGTCCGTCATTATATAATATATACCTGTCCGGCTGCAGTAGTGATATATATATATTTTTTATATCATTATTTATCATCCAGTCGCAGCAGACACAGTACGGTAGTTCACGGCTGTAGCTACCTCTGTGTCGGCACTCGGCAGTCCGTCCATAATTGTATACCACCTACCCGTGGTTTTTTTTTCTTTCTTCTTTATACATACATACTACTACTACTACATCTCTTTATCAACCAGTCTATATTAGCAGCAGACACAGTACAGTACGGTAGTCCACGGCTGTAGCTACCTCTGTGTCGGCACTCGGCAGTCCGTCCATAATTGTATACCACCTACCCGTGGTTTTTTTTTCTTTCTTCTTTATACATACATACTACTACTACTACATCTCTTTATCAACCAGTCTATATTAGCAGCAGACACAGTACAGTATGGTAGTCCACGGCTGTAGCTACCTCTGTGTCGGCACTGGGCAGTCCGTCCATAATTGTATACCACCTACCCGTGGTTTTTTTTTCTTTCTTCTTTATACATACATACTACTACTACATCTCTTTATCAACCAGTCTATATTAGCAGCAGACACAGTACAGTACGGTAGTCCACGGCTGTAGCTACCTCTGTGTCGGCACTGGGCAGTCCGTCCATAATTGTATACCACCTACCCGTGGTTTTTTTTTCTTTCTTCTTTATATTATACATACATACTACTACTACTACTACATCTCTTTATCAACCAGTCTATATTAGCAGCAGACACAGTACAGTACGGTAGTCCACGGCTGTAGCTACCTCTGTGTCGGCACTGGGCAGTCTGTCCATAATTGTATACCACCTACCTGTGGTTTTTTTTTCTTTCTTCTTTATACATACATACTACTACTACATCTCTTTATCAACCAGTCTATATTAGCAGCAGACACAGTACAGTACGGTAGTCCACGGCTGTAGCTACCTCTGTGTCGGCACTGGGCAGTCCGTCCATAATTGTATACCACCTACCCGTGGTTTTTTTTTCTTTCTTCTTTATACATACATACTACTACTACATCTCTTTATCAACCAGTCTATATTAGCAGCAGACACAGTACAGTATGGTAGTCCACGGCTGTAGCTACCTCTGTGTTGGCACTCGGCAGTCCGTCCATAATTGTATACCACCTACCCGTGGTTTTTTTTTCTTTCTTCTTTATACATACATACTACTACTACATCTCTTTATCAACCAGTCTATATTAGCAGCAGACACAGTACAGTACGGTAGTCCACGGCTGTAGCTACCTCTGTGTCGGCACTGGGCAGTCCGTCCATAATTGTATACCACCTACCCGTGGTTTTTTTTTCTTTCTTCTTTATACATACATACTACTACTACATCTCTTTATCAACCAGTCTATATTAGCAGCAGACACAGTACAGTACGGTAGTCCACGGCTGTAGCTACCTCTGTGTCGGCACTCGGCAGTCCGTCCATAATTGTATACCACCTACCCGTGTTTTTTTTTTCTTTCTTCTTTATACATACATACTACTACTACATCTCTTTATCAACCAGTCTATATTAGCAGCAGACACAGTACAGTACGGTAGTCCACGGCTGTAGCTACCTCTGTGTCGGCACTCGGCAGTCCATCCATAATTGTATACTAGTATCCATCCATCTCCATTGTTTACCTGAGGTGCCTTTTAGTTGTGCCTATTAAAATATGGAGAACAAAAATGTTGAGGTTCCAAAATTAGGGAAAGATCAAGATCCACTTCCACCTCGTGCTGAAGCTGCTGCCACTAGTCATGGCCGAGACGATGAAATGCCAGCAACGTCGTCTGCCAAGGCCGATGCCCAATGTCATAGTACAGAGCATGTCAAATCCAAAACACCAAATATCAGTAAAAAAAGGACTCCAAAACCTAAAATAAAATTGTCGGAGGAGAAGCGTAAACTTGCCAATATGCCATTTACCACACGGAGTGGCAAGGAACGGCTGAGGCCCTGGCCTATGTTCATGGCTAGTGGTTCAGCTTCACATGAGGATGGAGGCACTCAGCCTCTTGCTAGAAAAATGAAAAGACTCAAGCTGGCAAAAGCAGTAGCACCGCAAAGAACTGTGCGTTCTTCGAAATCCCAAATCCACAAGGAGAGTCCAATTGTGTCGGTTGCGATGCCTGACCTTCCCAACACTGGACGTGAAGAGCATGCGCCTTCCACCATTTGCACGCCCCCTGCAAGTGCTGGAAGGAGCACCCGCAGTCCAGTTCCTGATAGTCAGATTGAAGATGTCAGTGTTGAAGTACACCAGGATGAGGAGGATATGGGTGTTGCTGGCGCTGGGGAGGAAATTGACCAGGAGGATTCTGATGGTGAGGTGGTTTGTTTAAGTCAGGCACCCGGGGAGACACCTGTTGTCCGTGGGAGGAATAGGGCCGTTGACATGCCTGGTGAAAATACCAAAAAAATCAGCTCTTCGGTGTGGAAGTATTTCACCAGAAATGCGGACAACAGGTGTCAAGCCATGTGTTCCCTTTGTCAAGCTGTAATAAGTAGGGGTAAGGACGTTAACCACCTCGGAACATCCTCCCTTATACGTCACCTGCAGCGCATTCATAATAAGTCAGTGACAAGTTCAAAAACTTGGGCCGACAGCGGAAGCAGTCCACTGACCAGTAAATCCCTTCCTCTTGTAACCAAGCTCACGCAAACCACCCCACCAACTCCCTCAGTGTCAATTTCCTCCTTCCCCAGGAATGCCAATAGTCCTGCAGGCCATGTCACTGGCAATTCTGACGAGTCCTCTCCTGCCTGGGATTCCTCCGATGCATCCTTGCGTGTAACGCCTACTGCTGCTGGCGCTGCTGTTGTTGCTGCTGGGAGTCGATGGTCATCCCAGAGGGGAAGTCGTAAGCCCACTTGTACTACTTCCAGTAAGCAATTGACTGTCCAACAGTCCTTTGCGAGGAAGATGAAATATCACAGCAGTCATCCTGTTGCAAAGCGGATAACTGAGTCCTTGACAACTATGTTGGTGTTAGACGTGCGTCCGGTATCCGCCGTTAGCTCACAGGGAACTAGACAATTTATTGAGGCAGTGTGCCCCCGTTACCAAATACCATCTAGGTTCCACTTCTGTAGGCAGGCGATACCGAGAATGTACACGGACGTCAGAAAAAGACTCACCAGTGTCCTAAAAAATGCAGTTGTACCCAATGTCCACTTAACCACGGACATGTGGACAAGTGGAGCAGGGCAGGGTCAGGACTATATGACTGTGACAGCCCACTGGGTAGATGTATGGACTCCCGCCGCAAGAACAGCAGCGGCGGCACCAGTAGCAGCATCTCGCAAACGCCAACTCTTTCCTAGGCAGGCTACGCTTTGTATCACCGCTTTCCAGAATACGCACACAGCTGAAAACCTCTTACGGCAACTGAGGAAGATCATCGCAGAATGGCTTACCCCAATTGGACTCTCCTGTGGATTTGTGGCATCGGACAACGCCAGCAATATTGTGTGTGCATTAAATATGGGCAAATTCCAGCACGTCCCATGTTTTGCACATACCTTGAATTTGGTGGTGCAGAATTTTTTAAAAAACGACAGGGGCGTGCAAGAGATGCTGTCGGTGGCCAGAAGAATTGCGGGACACTTTCGGCGTACAGGCACCACGTACAGAAGACTGGAGCACCACCAAAAACTACTGAACCTGCCCTGCCATCATCTGAAGCAAGAAGTGGTAACGAGGTGGAATTCAACCCTCTATATGCTTCAGAGGTTGGAGGAGCAGCAAAAGGCCATTCAAGCCTATACAATTGAGCACGATATAGGAGGTGGAATGCACCTGTCTCAAGTGCAGTGGAGAATGATTTCAACGTTGTGCAAGGTTCTGATGCCCTTTGAACTTGCCACACGTGAAGTCAGTTCAGACACTGCCAGCCTGAGTCAGGTCATTCCCCTCATCAGGCTTTTGCAGAAGAAGCTGGAGGCATTGAAGAAGGAGCTAAAAGGGAGCGATTCCGCTAGGCATGTGGGACTTGTGGATGCAGCCCTTAATTCGCTTAACAAGGATTCACGGGTGGTCAATCTGTTGAAATCAGAGCACTACATTTTGGCCACCGTGCTCGATCCTAGATTTAAAACCTACCTTGGATCTCTCTTTCCGGCAGACACAAGTCTGCTGGGGTGCAAAGACCTGCTGGTGACAAAATTGTCAAGTCAAGCGGAACGCGACCTGTCAACATCTCCTCCTTCACATTCTCCCGCAACTGGGGGTGCGAGGAAAAGGCTCAGAATTCCGAGCCCACCCGCTGGCGGTGATGCAGGGCAGTCTGGAGCGACTGCTGATGCTGACATCTGGTCCGGACTGAAGGACCTGACAACGATTACGGACATGTCGTCTACTGTCACTGCATATGATTCTCTCAACATTGAAAGAATGGTGGAGGATTATATGAGTGACCGCATCCAAGTAGGCACGTCACACAGTCCGTACTTATACTGGCAGGAAAAAGAGGCAATTTGGAGGCCCTTGCACAAACTGGCTTTATTCTACCTAAGTTGCCCTCCCACAAGTGTGTACTCCGAAAGAGTGTTTAGTGCTGCCGCTCACCTTGTCAGCAATCGGCGTACGAGGTTACATCCAGAAAATGTGGAGAAGATGATGTTCATTAAAATGAATTATAATCAATTCCTCCGCGGAGACATTGACCAGCAGCAATTGCCTCCACAAAGTACACAGGGAGCTGAGATGGTGGATTCCAGTGGGGACGAATTGATAATCTGTGAGGAGGGGGATGTACACGGTGATATATCGGAGGATGATGATGAGGTGGACATCTTGCCTCTGTAGAGCCAGTTTGTGCAAGGAGAGATTAATTGCTTCTTTTTTGGTGGGGGTCCAAACCAACCCGTCATATCAGTCACAGTCGTGTGGCAGACCCTGTCACTGAAATGATGGGTTGGTTAAAGTGTGCATGTCCTGTTTATACAACATAAGGGTGGGTGGGAGGGCCCAAGGACAATTCCATCTTGCACCTCTTTTTTCTTTTATTTTTCTTTGCGTCATGTGCTGTTTGGGGAGGGTTTTTTGGAAGGGACATCCTGCGTGACACTGCAGTGCCACTCCTAGATGGGCCCGGTGTTTGTGTCGGCCACTAGGGTCGCTAATCTTACTCACACAGCTACCTCATTGCGCCTCTTTTTTTCTTTGCGTCATGTGCTGTTTGGGGAGGGTTTTTTGGAAGGGACATCCTGCGTGACACTGCAGTGCCACTCCTAGATGGGCCAGGTGTTTGTGTCGGGCACTTGGGTCGCTGAGCTTAGTCACACAGCTACCTCATTGCACCTCTTTTTTTCTTTGCGTCATGTGCTGTTTGGGGAGTGTTTTTTGGAAGGGCCATCCTGCGTGACACTGCAGTGCCACTCCTAGATGGGCCAGGTGTTTGTGTCGGCCACTAGGGTCGCTTAGCTTAGTCATCCAGCGACCTCGGTGCAAATTTTAGGACTAAAAATAATATTGTGAGGTGTGAGGTATTCAGAATAGACTGAAAATGAGTGGAAATTATGGTTTTTGAGGTTAATAATTATATGGGATCAAAATGACCCCCAAATTCTATGATTTAAGCTGTTTTTTAGGGTTTTTTGAAAAAAAACACCCGAATCCAAAACACACCCGAATCCGACAAAAAAAATTCGGTGAGGTTTTGCCAAAACGCGGTCGAACCCAAAACACGGCCGCGGAACCGAACCCAAAACCAAAACACAAAACCCGAAAAATTTCAGGCGCTCATCTCTAATATATATATATTTGCCTTTGATGGTCAACACATACTTTTTACACCATTTTTTACTCGCCGTCACACTGTTCCATATATTCTCTATTTGGCATCTGTTGCCCAAATAGCCTATGCATATACTGTAGGTATGGGATGAGTGCAAACCAGCTTCCGAAATATAGGTTTTCTAAAGCATGTGCCCCACATGGTCAATAATGTCTTTGTTGGACATCTAAGGCACTTTCGCCTAGTTGTAAATGTAGTTTCTCATTTTGAACCTTAGAACTTTTCACTCCCCACACCCTCATACCCCATTTTCCCAGTTGAGATATTGAATTGTTTGTTTTTTTACAATTTGGGGCCTAGTGGTTTTTTCTGCAGACAGTTTTCTATCTCGTGAAAATCCTCTGATCTAACAAGGTGCTGCTTATTAATATTTGTTACATATAAAACGTCTAATCTGCCCCCCAATATGTTCCAGAGTGTTACAAACTATAAAGGGAGACCTAGTTTTTCTCCAAGAATCATCTTATCATATGCTACCACTCCGAAGTGAAATACAAAAATATTCTCACATCCTACATCTGTGACCCTAATCACAAAAAAGTGGTTAGCTAGTCTAATAGCAAACACTTCACATAGGTGTCTTCAAACATAGGGGGTAATACAGATCTGATCACTGCTGTGCGTTTTCACACAGCAGGTGATAATCAGGTCATAACAGCGCATGCGTATGCACCGCAATGTGCACACACTTCGGCCAACAATGTGGATCGCCAGTCAGCGACGGGATGGTGTGAAAAATCCGCATGCACGGGCGTTCGCAAGGTGATTGAAAGGAGGATGCCATTTGTGGGTGGTAACTGACCGTTTACTGGGAGTGTTCTGGAAAACGCAGGCATGCCCAAGCATTTTCAGGAAGGGTGTCTGACGTCAGCTCCGGCTCTGATCAGCCTGATTAAATCGCATTGGAAGAGTAAGTCCTGGGCTGCACAGAGACTGCACACATGGAAATTTTAGCAGCTCGGCCAGTGGCAAACGCAGGATTTGCATGGGGGGGTTTCCAGAACTGGGCGGAGCCAATCACGGGGGTGGGGACTGAGGTGACCCAGTATATGCTGGGTCCGTAAAACTAGTGTGTCTGTGTGTGTGTGTGTGTATATATATATATGTATATACATATATCTACACACATATATATATATATACATACATACACACACACACATACATATACACATATACATAGCATATTAAACATGCACACATATATATATGTACACACACATACAGTACACATATATATACACATGTATATATATATATATATATAGTGTGTGTGTGTGTGTGTGTGTGTGTGTGTGTGTGTGTGTTTGTATGTATATACATGTGTATATATGTATGCACATGGATATATATGTACTATAATTAAAATAAAGTAAACTTTTATTGCACTTACAAGTGCCACCAGGAAGACAGCAGGCTGCAGATGACGCTAGACAATCATTAATAATACTCATGCAGCTAAAAAAAAAAAAAAAAAAATTTTTTTTTTTAGTGGAGGGGGGTTTCTGGGTACTCGGAAACCCCCCCCTGGGTGCGCCACTGTCGGCATACACATAGGATCGCACACTTGCATGGCAAAAATACACTCCCACTGTAGGCGGCGACTATTTGAATGCAGGACAGCAAAAAACTCACAGCAGCAATCAGATCTGAATTACCACCATAATCCAGGATTGATATTTTAGGGGCAGTTTTAATGGCAAGTGATACTCTTTTTATCACTTGTTACGAATCTTAAATGATGCTCCAGCCAATCAGATCCTGTCATGTGTTTGAAAATTGAAAGTTAGGAGTTGATTGGCTGGAGAACTGTTTATCATTAGTAATGAGCAATTTATCATTAGTAATGAGTGACAACAAGAAAATCAGTAGCTGTTAAATCTGCCCCTTAGTCTTGGTTTAGGAATTCAACAAATCATCTTACACTTTAGTGAGTGTACTGTATATCCATGAAACCAATGCCAATTCTGATTCTTCCCACGCTTAGTTCCATTATAGCTCAAACCAGAAGAGGAAATGACTGCAGCCAGAGGAGACTGAAATGTTTTAATAATCATAAGAGCATAAAGAGCCTGCTAATGTATTTAGGCAAACATATTGTTAGCCTCCAAACTGTCTTTAATGAGTATGACCCTCAAATAACAATACAGATGTGTCCTCATTCATCTTTGCTGCAGTCAGCCAAACAGCCCCTCTTGGCACGCTAGGTCGCGTGAGAATCTTCTAGCATTGGGTGTGTATTGCAAAAATACGTCTTATTGGCAACACAGTGCAACTAGAATGCACAAAGACACTGTGCTGATTCATTTGATATAAGACACTGGGGGTCATTCCGAGTTAATCGCTAGCTGTCATTGTTCGCAGCGCAGCGATCAGGCTGAAAATCGGCATTTCTGCACTTGCGTATGCGGCTCAATGCGCACGCGCAACGTACTTTCACAAAAGCCGATGCAGTTTCACACAAGGTCTAGCGTCGTTTTTCAATCGCACTGCTGGCCGCAGAGTGATTGACAGGAAGTGGGTGTTTCTGGGAGGTAACTGACCGTTTTTGGGGAGTGTGTGTAAAAACGCAGGCATGTCAGATACAAACGCAGGCGTGCCTGGGGAAACGCAGGCGTGGCTGGCCGAACGCAGGGCGTGTTCGTGACGTCAGAACAGGAACTAAACAGTCTCAAGTGATCGCAAGTTAGGAGCAGGTCTGGAGCTGCTCAGAAACTGCACAATTTTTTTTTGTAGCCACGCTGCGATCCTTTCGTTCGCACTTCTGCTAAGCTAAGGTACACTCCCAGAGGGAGGCGGCTTAGCGTTTGCACGGCTGCTAAAAGCAGCTAGCGAGCGAACAACTCAGAATGAGGGCCACTGTGCTTATCTCTGTGTGACTATGGGTGTAATTCTGACCTGATTGCTTGCTGCTGTTCATTGCAGCGCAGCGATCAGGTCAGAAGTGCGCATGCGCGCGCCGGTGCATGGCTAACAGCTGATGCCTGTCATTGACTAGAGATCGCCTCTGCCTGATTGACAGGCAGAGGCGTTCGCTGGGCGGGAGGGGGCGGCACGGTGGCGTTTGGCCGCCATTTTGTGGGTGCGGTCCGGCCAACGCAGGTGTGGTCGGACCATGCGAGGGGAGGGCCGCAGTGGCTGCGTGACGTCACACACAGCTGCTGCGACCCGGGCAACGACGAGTAGCTCCCGGCCAGCACGCAGGAGCTGCGCTGGATGGGAGCTACTCTTGAAGTGCAAAAGCATCGCTGCTGTGCGATGCTTTTGTACTTCTGCGGAAGGTGGGGGTGTCGGGCCTGACATGCGGGCGGACTAGCCCTGTGCCAGGCTTCCCCCCGCATGTCTGAGTATCTGACATGCGGGGGGAATCAGGTCTGAATTAGGCCCTACAGTATGTCTCTAAATCTGCATATGAAGTGCTACAATGTAGCAGTCGCAGATTATTTTCAATAGAGATGAGCGCCTGAAATTTTTCGGGTTTTGTGTTTTGGTTTTGGGTTCGGTTCCGCGGCCGTGTTTTGGGTTCGAACGCGTTTTGGCAAAGCCACACCGAATTTTTTTTGTCGGATTCGGGTGTGTTTTGGATTCGGGTGTTTTTTTCAAAAAACACTAAAAAACAGCTTAAATCATAGAATTTGGGGGTCATTTTGATCCCAAAGTATTATTAACCTCAAAAACCATAATTTACACTCATTTTCAGTCTATTCTGAATACCTCACACCTCACAATATTATTTTTAGTCCTAAAATTTGCACCGAGGTCGCTGTGTGAGTAAGATAAGCGACCCTAGTGGCCGACACAAACACCGGGCCCATCTAGGAGTGGCACTGCAGTGTCACGCAGGATGTCCCTTCCAAAAAACCCTCCCCAAACAGCACATGACGCAAAGAAAAAAAGAGGCGCAATGAGGTAGCTGTGTGAGTAAGATTAGCGACCCTAGTGGCCGACACAAACACCGGGCCCATCTAGGAGTGGCACTGCAGTGTCACGCAGGATGGCCCTTCCAAAAAACCCTCCCCAAACAGCACATGACGCAAAGAAAAAAAGAGGCGCAATGAGGTAGCTGTGTGAGTAAGATTAGCGACCCTAGTGGCCGACACAAACACCGGGCCCATCTAGGAGTGGCACTGCAGTGTCACGCAGGATGTCCCTTCCAAAAAACCCTCCCCAAACAGCACATGATGCAAAGAAAAAAAGAGGCGCAATGAGGTAGCTGTGTGAGTAAGATTAGCGACCCTAGTGGCCGACACAAACACCGGGCCCATCTAGGAGTGGCACTGCAGTGTCACGCAGGATGTCCCTTCCAAAAAACCCTCCCCAAACAGCACATGACGCAAAGAAAAAAGAGGCGCAATGAGGTAGCTGACTGTGTGAGTAAGATTAGCGACCCTAGTGGCCGACACAAACACCGGGCCCATTTAGGAGTGGCACTGCAGTGTCATGCAGGATGTCCCTTCCAAAAAACCCTCCCCAAACAGCACATGACGCAAAGAAAAAAGAGGCGCAATGAGGTAGCTGACTGTGTGAGTAAGATTAGCGACCCTAGTGGCCGACACAAACACCGGGCCCATTTAGGAGTGGCACTGCAGTGTCACGCAGGATGTCCCGTCCAAAAAACCCTCCCCAATCAGCACATGATGTAAAGAAAAAGAAAAGAAAAAAGAGGTGCAAGATGGAATTGTCCTTGGGCCCTCCCACCCACCCTTATGTTGTATAAACAAAACAGGACATGCACACTTTAACCAACCCATCATTTCAGTGACAGGGTCTGCCACACGACTGTGACTGATATGACGGGTTGGTTTGGACCCCCCCAAAAAAGAAGCAATTAATCTCTCCTTGCACAAACTGGCTCTACAGAGGCAAGATGTCCACCTCATCATCACCCTCCGATATATCACCGTGTACATCCCCCTCCTCACAGATTATCAATTCGTCCCCACTGGAATCCACCATCTCAGCTCCCTGTGTACTTTGTGGAGGCAATTGCTGCTGGTCAATGTCTCCGCGGAGGAATTGATTATAATTCATTTTAATGAACATCATCTTCTCCACATTTTCTGGATGTAACCTCGTACGCCGATTGCTGACAAGGTGAGCGGCGGCACTAAACACTCTTTCGGAGTACACACTTGTGGGAGGGCAACTTAGGTAGAATAAAGCCAGTTTGTGCAAGGGCCTCCAAATTGCCTCTTTTTCCTGCCAGTATAAGTACGGACTGTGTGACGTGCCTACTTGGATGCGGTCACTCATATAATCCTCCACCATTCTATCAATGTTGAGAGAATCATATGCAGTGACAGTAGACGACATGTCCGTAATCGTTGTCAGGTCCTTCAGTCCGGACCAGATGTCAGCATCAGCAGTCGCTCCAGACTGCCCTGCATCACCGCCAGCGGGTGGGCTCGGAATTCTGAGCCTTTTCCTCGCACCCCCAGTTGCGGGAGAATGTGAAGGAGGAGATGTTGACAGGTCGCGTTCCGCTTGACTTGACAATTTTGTCACCAGCAGGTCTTTCAACCCCAGCAGACTTGTGTCTGCCGGAAAGAGAGATCCAAGGTAGGCTTTAAATCTAGGATCGAGCACGGTGGCCAAAATGTAGTGCTCTGATTTCAACAGATTGACCACCCGTGAATCCTTGTTAAGCGAATTAAGGGCTCCATCCACAAGTCCCACATGCCTAGCGGAATCGCTCCGTGTTAGCTCCTCCTTCAATGTCTCCAGCTTCTTCTGCAAAAGCCTGATGAGGGGAATGACCTGACTCAGGCTGGCAGTGTCTGAACTGACTTCACGTGTGGCAAGTTCAAAGGGCATCAGAACCTTGCACAATGTTGAAATCATTCTCCACTGCGCTTGAGACAGGTGCATTCCACCTACTATATCGTGCTCAATTGTATAGGCTTGAATGGCCTTTTGCTGCTCCTCCAACCTCTGAAGCATATAGAGGGTTGAATTCCACCTCGTTACCACTTCTTGCTTCAGATGATGGCAGGGCAGGTTCAGTAGTTTTTGGTGGTGCTCCAGTCTTCTGTACGTGGTGCCTGTACGCCGAAAGTGTCCCGCAATTCTTCTGGCCACCGACAGCATCTCTTGCACGCCCCTGTCGTTTTTTTAAAAATTCTGCACCACCAAATTCAAGGTATGTGCAAAACATGGGACGTGCTGGAATTTGCCCATATTTAATGCACACACAATATTGCTGGCGTTGTCCGATGCCACAAATCCACAGGAGAGTCCAATTGGGGTAAGCCATTCCGCGATGATCTTCCTCAGTTGCCGTAAGAGGTTTTCAGCTGTGTGCGTATTCTGGAAAGCGGTGATACAAAGCGTAGCCTGCCTAGGAAAGAGTTGGCGTTTGCGAGATGCTGCTACTGGTGCCGCCGCTGCTGTTCTTGCGGCGGGAGTCCATACATCTACCCAGTGGGCTGTCACAGTCATATAGTCCTGACCCTGCCCTGCTCCACTTGTCCACATGTCCGTGGTTAAGTGGACATTGGGTACAACTGCATTTTTTAGGACACTGGTGAGTCTTTTTCTGACGTCCGTGTACATTCTCGGTATCGCCTGCCTAGAGAAGTGGAACCTAGATGGTATTTGGTAACGGGGGCACACTGCCTCAATAAATTGTCTAGTTCCCTGTGAACTAACGGCGGATACCGGACGCACGTCTAACACCAACATAGTTGTCAAGGCCTCAGTTATCCGCTTTGCAGTAGGATGACTGCTGTGCTATTTCATCTTCCTCGCAAAGGACTGTTGAACAGTCAATTGCTTACTGGAAGTAGTACAAGTGGGCTTACGACTTCCCCTCTGGGATGACCATCGACTCCCAGCGGCAACAACAGCAGCGCCAGCAGCAGTAGGCGTTACACGCAAGGATGCATCGGAGGAATCCCAGGCAGGAGAGGACTCGTCAGAATTGCCAGTGACATGGCCTGCAGGACTATTGGCATTCCTGGGGAAGGAGGAAATTGACACTGAGGGAGTTGGTGGGGTGGTTTGCGTGAGCTTGGTTACAAGAGGAAGGAATTTACTGGTCAGTGGACTGCTTCCGCTGTCACCCAAAGTTTTTGAACTTGTCACTGACTTATTATGAATGCGCTGCAGGTGACGTATAAGGGAGGATGTTCCGAGGTGGTTAACGTCCTTACCCCTACTTATTACAGCTTGACAAAGGGAACACACGGCTTGACACCTGTTGTCCGCATTTCTGGTGAAATACCTCCACACCGAAGAGCTGATTTTTTTTGTATTTTCACCTGGCATGTCAACGGCCATATTCCTCCCACGGACAACAGGTGTCTCCCCGGGTGCCTGACTTAAACAAACCACCTCACCATCAGAATCCTCCTGGTCAATTTCCTCCCCAGCGCCAGCAACACCCATATCCTCCTCATCCTGGTGTACTTCAACACTGACATCTTCAATCTGACTATCAGGAACTGGACTGCGGGTGCTCCTTCCAGCACTTGCAGGGGGCGTGCAAATGGTGGAAGGCGCATGCTCTTCACGTCCAGTGTTGGGAAGGTCAGGCATCGCAACCGACACAATTGGACTCTCCTTGTGGATTTGGGATTTCGAAGAATGCACAGTTCTTTGCTGTGCTGCTTTTGCCAGCTTGAGTCTTTTCATTTTTCTAGCGAGAGGCTGAGTGCTTCCATCCTCATGTGAAGCTGAACCACTAGCCATGAACATAGGCCAGGGCCTCAGCCGTTCCTTGCCACTCCGTGTCGTAAATGGCATATTGGCAAGTTTACGCTTCTCCTCCGACAATTTTATTTTAGGTTTTGGAGTCCTTTTTTTCTGATATTTGGTGTTTTGGATTTGACATGCTCTGTACTATGACATTGGGCATCGGCCTTGGCAGACGACGTTGCTGGCATTTCATCGTCTCGGCCATGACTAGTGGCAGCAGCTTCAGCACGAGGTGGAAGTGGATCTTGATCTTTCCCTAATTTTGGAACCTCAACATTTTTGTTCTCCATATTTTAATAGGCACAACTAAAAGGCACCTCAGGTAAACAATGGAGATGGATACTAGTATACAATTATGGACTGCCTGCCGAGTGCCGACACAGAGGTAGCCACAGCCGTGAACTACCGTACTGTACTGTGTCTGCTGCTAATATAGACTGGTTGATAAAGAGATAGTATACTCGTAACTAGTATGTATGTATAAAGAAAGAAAGAAAAACCACGGTTAGGTGGTATATACAATTATGGACGGGCTGCCGAGTGCCGACACAGAGGTAGCCACAGCCGTGAACTACCGCACTGTACTGTGTCTGCTGCTAATATATAGACTGGTTGATAAAGAGATAGTATACTCGTAACTAGTATGTATGTATAAAGAAAGAAAAAAAAACCACGGTTAGGTGTATATACAATTATGGACGGGCTGCCGAGTGCCGACACAGAGGTAGCCACAGCCGTGAACTACCGCACTGTACTGTGTCTGCTGCTAATATATAGACTGGTTGATAAAGAGATAGTATACTCGTAACTAGTATGTATGTATAAAGAAAGAAAAAAAAACCACGGTTAGGTGGTATATACAATTATGGACGGGCTGCCGAGTGCCGACACAGAGGTAGCCACAGCCGTGAACTACCGCACTGTACTGTGTCTGCTGCTAATATATAGACTGGTTGATAAAGAGATAGTATACTCGTAACTAGTATGTATGTATAAAGAAAGAAAGAAAAACCACGGTTAGGTGGTATAAACAATTATGGACGGGCTGCCGAGTGCCGACACAGAGGTAGCCACAGCCGTGAACTACCGCACTGTACTGTGTCTGCTGCTAATATAGACTGGTTGATAAAGAGATAGTATACTCGTAACTAGTATGTATGTATAAAGAAAGAAGAAAAAAAACACGGTTAGGTGGTATATACAATTATGGACGGGCTGCCGAGTGCCGACACAGAGGTAGCCACAGCCATGAACTACCGCACTGTACTGTGTCTGCTGCTAATATAGACTGGTTGATAAAGAGATAGTATACTCGTAACTAGTATGTATGTATAAAGAAAGAAAAAAAAACCACGGTTAGGTGGTATATACAATTATGGACGGGCTGCCGAGTGCCGACACAGAGGTAGCCACAGCCGTGAACTACCGCACTGTACTGTGTCTGCTGCTAATATAGACTGGTTGATAAAGAGATAGTATACTCGTAACTAGTATGACTATAAAGAAAGAAAAAAAAACCACGGTTAGGTGGTATATACAATTATGGACGGGCTGCCGAGTGCCGACACAGAGGTAGCCACAGCCGTGAACTACCGCACTGTACTGTGTCTGCTGCTAATATAGACTGGTTGATAAAGAGATAGTATACTACTAATATTATATATACTGGTGGTCAGGTCACTGGTCACTAGTCACACTGGCAGTGGCACTCCTGCAGCAAAAGTGTGCACTGTTTAATTTTAATATAATATTATGTACTCCTGGCTCCTGCTATAACCTATAACTGGCACTGCAGTGCTCCCCAGTCTCCCCCACAATTATAAGCTGTGTGAGCTGAGCACAGTCAGATATATATATATACATTGATGCAGCACACTGGGCTGAGCAGTGCACACAGATATGGTATGTGACTGAGTCACTGTGTGTATCGTTTTTTTCAGGCAGAGAACGGATATATTAAATAAAACAAACAACTGCACTGTCTGGTGGTCACTGTGGTCGTCAGTCACTAAACTCTGCACTCTCTTCTACAGTATCACAGCCTCAGGTCAATCTCTCTCTCTCTCTCTCAACCCTAATCTAAATGGAGAGGACGCCAGCCACGTCCTCTCCCTATCAATCTCAATGCACGTGTGAAAATGGCGGCGACGCGCGGCTCCTTATATAGAATCCGAGTCTCGCAAGAATCCGACAGCGTCATGATGACGTTCGGGCGCGCTCGGGTTAACCGAGCAAGGCGGAAGGATCCGAGTCTGCTCGGACCCGTGAAAAAAACATGAAGTTCGTGCGGGTTCGGATTCAGAGAAACCGAACCCGCTCATCTCTAATTTTCAATACAAGTTCTGTTGTGCTCCGTATACAGATTCAGTCACACACAGTGTACATACATCACATTAATCAGCACAGTCTCCTCATGCCTCCTAGCTGCATTGCATTTTGAATAAGATGTATTTTCGTTAAAAAAAGGATGCGCGACATTAGTAGAGTTGCACAGGACCTGGTGGCTCACTCACGCCAGACATCTCGCGCTGCATGGTGTATTGAGGCTAGATGTATAAGGACACATCTGTACATTCCTTCATTTCCATAATAATCACTACAACTTGGTCCAATATCCTAATGCAGTTCCTCCCCCAAAACAGTATGCAGCTATTCTTGTCACAGTATATTGGCTTGCATTACAGTACTCACTATCCCAGCTGTCCCTACAGAGATTACATGAGTAAATAGTTCTAACAATTAAAAACCTGAAAACCAGCAAAATTCTAGGATCTTACTGCTATACAGTGTCATGCTTTAAACCTTTAAATTATGTTCTTGTCCCTCACCTGTGTATTATCATGCTACAGTAATTCCATTCTGGAAACATGGCCTTCATTCCTATTCAAAGATAGGGAAGGGCCATGCCAATCGTGAGATCTGACTGTTCAAAATTTCTAATACCAATCTAAAATCTGTGTAGCACATTTTACTATTGTCCTGCCAAAGCTTGCCCACACTGATCAAGTTGGTGTCACACTTGGGAAGCAAGCGCATAACAGTTAGATTTATTCCTTGCCTCAATCAAAAATATGTTGGCCCTTGTACTCCTTCTGGCAGAATCCAGTGGTTGTTTATGCTTCACCAAAATGGTTGCACAGAAGATTTCTCAGAGGTGTACATGAAATGATTGCTACCTATCCTCCACATGTTGCTTATGGCTAAACAAACAAAATTGCCTAAACATGAATTTAGTTGTAAGCTGACCTGGGAAGGCCACCAGATGGTCGTGGTCCACAATCAGAGAAAGAATCTCTAAAACCATTTGTGGAACTACTGCCCTTGCAATAGGAGGGTAATGATGCACTAAAATGCTAGGTCATCCTCCCAAGGCCCCTCAGAAGAGAAGTCCTAGGGTCTCTTGCTAGCATACATTAGATCTGCACATCTTCAGAAGATACCCTACTTTGCTCTTCTGAGAACATTACAAATCCAGCAGGATGGAATGGCATTGCCTGGCTCTCCTGTACACCTTGCTATAGGACCCTCACCCAGCAATAACGTTTGCCACCTCTGTCTAAAGCTTCAATTTCAAGTCAAATAAAATACTGCTTCCTGTGTTCTGGCAAAGGGAGAGAACTGATTTGTAAGGTGTAGGTGGCAGCACAGAAAGTGTTGAGACTATTGTGGGGGCAAGCTACCTCTTTTTTACTCTGAAAAGAACTATGCGGGAGCATTCACTGAGTGGCCTCATATGTTCAGAAGAGTCCCCTAGTTTGCTCTTGTCAGAGCACAGCAGGGGCCAGCTCCATATTTTGCTCTGGGGCCAGGGTACAACTTCAAATCTAAGCATATTTCCCAAAATTTCAGATGTATGAATCAGAGATGTGCAGCGGGCATTTTTCGTGTTTTGTGTTTTGGTTTTGGATTCGGGTCCGCGGTCGTGTTTTGGATTCAGACACATTTTGGCAAAAAAACCCTTTCGATTTTTGGATTCGGATGTGTTTTGGATTTGGGTGATTTTTTAAAAGACCTCAAAAACAGCTAAAATCATAGAATTTGGGGGTAATTTTGATCCTATAGTATTATTAAGCTCAATAACCATAATTTTCACTAATTTCCAGTCTATTCTGAACACCTCACAATATTATTTGTAGTCCTAAACTTTGCACCGAGGTCGCTGGATGACTAAGCTAAGTGACCCAAGTGGGCGGCACAAACACCTGGTCCATCTAGGAGTGGCACTGCAGGGTCAGACAGGATGGCACTTAAAAAAATAGTCCCCAAACAGCACATGATGCAAAGATAAATAAAAAAAAGAGGTGCAAGATGGAATTGTCCTTGGGCCCTCCCACCCACCCTTATGTTGTATAAACAGGACATACACACTTTAACAAACCAATCATTTCAGCGACAGGGTCTGCCACACGACTGTGGCTGAAATGACTGGTTGGTTTGGGCCCCACCAAAAAAGAAGCAATCAATCTCATCTTGCGCAAACTGGCTCTACAGAGGCAAGATGTCCACCTCATCCTCATCCTCCGATTCCTCACCCCTTTCACTGTGTACATCCTCCTCCTCCTCACAGAGTATTAATTCGTCCCCACTGGAATCCACCATCACAGGTCCCTGTGTACTTTCTGGAGGCAAATGCTGGTAAAGGTCTCCATGGAGGAATTTATAATTCATTTTGATGAACATCATCTTCTCCACATTTAGTGGAAGTAACCTCCTATGCCGATTGCTGACAAGGTGACCGGCTGAACTAAACACTCCTTCGGAGTACACACTGGAGTGGGGGCAACTTAGGTAAAATAAAGCCAGTTTGTGCAAGGGCCTCCAAATTGCCTCTTTTTCCTGCCAGTATACGTACGGACTGTCTGACATGCCTACTTGGATGCTGTCACTCATAAAATCCTCCACCATTCTTTCAATGGTGACAGAATCATATGCAGTGACAGTAGACATGTCAGTAATCGTTGGCAGGGTTCAGTCCGGACCAGATGTCAGCACTTGCTCCTGACTGCCCTGCATCACCGCCAGCGGGTGGTTTTGGAAATGTTATCCTTTTCCTGGCAGCTCCAGTGGCGCTAGAAAATGAAGGAGGAGCTGTTGGCGGGTCACGTTCCACTTGACTTGACAATTGTCTCACCAGCAGGTCTTTGAACATCTGCAGACTTGTGTCTGCCGGAAAGAGAGATACAGCGTAGGCTTTAAACCTAGGATCGAGCACGGAGGCCAAAATATAGTACTCTAATTTCAACAGATTGACCACCCGTGAATCCTGGTTAAGCGAATTAAGGGCTCCATCCACAAGTCCCACATGCCTAGCGGAATTGCTCTGTTTTAGCTCCTCCTTCAATCTCTCCAGCTGCTTCTGCAAAAGCCTGATGAGGGGAATGACCTGACTTAGGCTGGCAGTGTCTGAACTGACTTCACGTGTAGCAAGTTCAAGGGGTTGGAGAACCTTGCACAACATGGAAATCATTCTCCACTGCGCT
This sequence comes from Pseudophryne corroboree, assembly GCF_028390025.1. Classification (NCBI taxonomy): domain Eukaryota; kingdom Metazoa; phylum Chordata; class Amphibia; order Anura; family Myobatrachidae; genus Pseudophryne; species Pseudophryne corroboree. Next base: position 816,931,127 of record NC_086444.1, read on the forward strand.
TGAGTCAGGTGCATTCCCCCTCCTTTGCCTATATCGTAGGCATATGTATAGGCTTGAATGGCCTTTTGCTGCTCCTCCATCCTCTGAGGATTGAATTCCACCTCATTACCACCTCTTGCTTCAGCTGATGGCAGGTCATGTTCAGGAGTGTTTGCTGGCGCTCCAGTCTTCGGCACGCAGTGGCTGAATGCCGAAAGTGGCCCGCAATTTTTGAGGCCACTAACAGCATCTCTTGCATGCCCCTGTCATTTTTCAAAAAATTATGCACCACCAAATTAATTGTATGTGCAAAACATGGGACGTGCTGGAATTTGCCCACATGTAATGCACGCACAATATTGGTGGCGTTGTCCGATATCACAAATCCCCAGGAGAGTTCAATTGGGGTTAGCCATTCTGCGATGATGTTCCTCAGTTTCCGTAAGAGGTTGTCAGCTGTGTGCCTCTTATGGAAAGCGGTGATACAAAGCGTAGCCTGCCTAGGAACGAGTTGGCGTTTGCAAGATGCTGCTACTGATGCCGCCGCTGTTGTTGCTGCAGGAGGCAATACATCTACCCATTGGGCTGTCACAGTCATATAGTCCTTAGTCTGCCCTGCTCCACTTGTCCACATGTCCGTGGTTAAGTGGACAGTGGGTACAACTGCATTTTTTAGGACACTGAGGATACTTTTTCTGACGTCTGTGTACATTCTCGGTATCGCCTGCCTAGAGAAGTGGAACCTAGATGCGATTTGGTACCGGGGACACACTACCTCAAGCAATTCTCTAGTTCCCTGTGAACTAACGGTGGATACCGGACGCACGTCTAACACCAACATAGTTGTCAAGGCCTGAGTTATCCGCTTTGCAACAGGATGACTGCTGTGATATTTCATCTTCCTCGCAAAGGACTGTTGGACAGTCAGTTGCTTAATGGAAGTAGTACAAGTGGTCTTCCGATTTCCCCTCTGGGACGACGATCGACTCCCAGCAGCAACTACAGCAGCGCCAGCAGTAACAACAGCAGCAGTAGGCATTCCACTCAAGAAACCATCGGAGGAATCCCAGTTAGGAGAGGACTCGTCAGTCTTGCCAGTGACATGGCTTGCAGGACTATTGGCGTTCCTGTCTAAGGAGGAAATTGACATTGAGGGAGTTGGTGGTGTGGTTTGCAGGAGCTTGGGTACAAGAGGAAGAAGGGATTTAGTTGTCAGTGGACTGCTTCCGCTGTTACCCAAAGTTTTTTAACTTGTCAATGACTTCTGATGAATGCGCTGCAGGTGACGTATAAGGGAGGATGTTCCTAGGTGGTTAACGTCCTTACCCCTACTTATTACAGCTTGACAAAGGCAACACACGGCTTGACACCTGTTGTCCGCATTTCTGTTTAAATAATTCCACACCAAAGAGGTGATTTTTTTGGTATTTTGGCCAGGCATGTCAATGGCCTTATTCATCCCAAGGACAACAAATGTCTCCCTGGGTGCCTGATTTAAACAAACCACATCACCATCAGAATCCTCCTCGTCAATTTCCTCCTCAGCGCCAGCAACACCCATATCCTCATCCTAGTGTACTTCAACAGTGACATCTTCAATTTGAATATCAGGAACTGGACTGTGGGTGCTCCTTCCAGCACTTGCAGGGGGCGTGCAAATAGTGGAAGGAGCCACCTCTTCCCGTCCAGTGTTGGGAAGGTCAGGCATCGCAATCGACACAATTGGACTCTCCTTGGGGATTTGTGATTTAGAACGCATACGATGTTTCGCACTGCTCCGGGATACAAATTCTTGGTGCAGTAGTGACAATCTCTGGATCCGATCCGATGCGCACTGGACCTCGCATCGGATCAGAATCTGAAGTAAATGACATACGATTTGATCCTTTTCACACTATTTATCGGCCCGATGGGTCGAAATCGTGTAGAAAAGGGCCAAATCGTACTAGTGTATGAGGGCCTTAAGATGCATTTTCGCGGAAAAAAACACAAAAAAGAAGCTTGCGCTACTGTGTCACACGGCACTCAAGCGTTATGTGGAATGCAACTTGTAGCAAAGACCAAAGATGTAAGAGGACATATCTGTATATATAGCTTTATGGTTTCTTTAGAAATATCTGTTTTTAGTTACTATTACAGCAATCTAGGGAGGTGGGCAGTTAACGTAGTGATATAAATTTATACTGTATGTAGTGATATAAATTTATACTGTATGTACAATAAACCACATTGACCAGTTTCAATAAGCTGTTTTTTTAAAGACACATAATTCTTTATTTTATATATTGGCGCTTAGATGGGTTCACTACGATATGCCGGCGGTCGGGCTCCCGGTGACCAGCATACCGGCGCCGGGAGCCCGACCGCCGGCTTACCGACAGTGTGGCAAGCGCAAATGAGCCCCTTGCGGGCTCGCTGCGCTCGCCACGCTACGCGCGCCACACTATTTTATTCTCCCTCCTGGGGGGTCGTGGACCCCCACGAGGGAGAATAAGTGTCGGTATGCCGGCGGTCGGGATCCCGGCGCCGGTATACTGTGCGCCGGGATCCCGTCAGTCGGCATACTGAAGACCACCCGCTTAGATAACAGTGTTTGAATTTATATGTACTATGGGCCTAATTCAGGTCGCATCGCAAACGCAATGTGAACGCGTGTGCACCGTTGCGGGGGCAATGCTGGGGAAACAGGGGCATGTCGGCTGTGTTTTTGGTGCACCTTAAAAATGGTGGTGGGACTCCTGCCAGGAGGAGGCTTCCATAATTTCTGCGACCACGCTGTAATTGCTGTGTGATCGAAATTACAGTATGATCGCAGTGGGTGGGCAGTGGGTAGCAGGCTGGGCGTCCTTGCCCTGCGATGGCCGGTCCCCAGCATACGATTGAAAGGATTACAGATTCTGCTAAAAAGCAGAGTCTGCAATCCTTACTGAGGTGGTAATTCAGACCTGATCGCTGTTTTGCGAATTCACAAGGCAGACGATTATCAATCGACTGCACATGCATATGGATTGTAGTGCACATGCGCGAGGCCAAACTGCAAAAAAAATCCAACAACTTTTTTTATAGCTATGTGTACACAAGTTGATTGACAGGAAGCGGGCGTTTTGGGGGTGGTAACTGTCCATTTTCTGTCAGGAAAAACACTGGTGTGCCAAGCGTTATCAGGGAGGGTGTGTGTGACGTCAGCTCCGGCCCCAATCAGCCTGATTTTATTGCACTGTAGAAGTAGGTTCTGGGCTACGCACACACTGCACAGACAGGAAAAATCATTCGATGGTGAGTGAGTTGCGAACGGATTTGCAGCTGACCGGCGTTCACAGAGATTTTCGCAAGGCGTATGCAGACTTGCACAAGGCGGGTTTTCACTCTGTCTGGGCGGTGACTATCTGCTCGCAAACCTCTGCAAATTCGCAGAGAAGTGATCAGGTCTGAATTAGGCCCTGAATTAGGACGTATATCTAATAGCAACAAGACATTTGTTCTACTCTGACCTTTGCTGCAGCCTGGATCATGCATGGATCTGGAAGCTCAGTTTGAGATAGAACTAAAGTAAAAAATATATTTTTTAATTGTATGCATTCAAAATATTAAGCATATACAGTATAAACATTATATCTAACCAATTCCCCCAAACTGAAAACAATATTTCTTTTCTCTGGGCTGGTTAAGGGCATCATTCATTAAAAAAAGTTTTAGGCTGAAAAACAAAAAAGTTCTTGTAGCAATACATTATTTATTCCAGCATCTTCTTGCATTAACAGGACAGGTATTTCAAAGCTACACGGACAACTCTCTCCCCAAAAAATTGTATTTATTACAGACTTTACCGATTAAAATCCCTCTTAAATGTTCCGTGAAATCCAAATGTTATTTAGAGAATTAATTTGGGGCGGTAAAAGACCCCGCCTGAGATTAGGCATGATGGCTAGGCAGAAAGATAGAGGTGGCTTATGCCTTCCTGATATTCAAGTATACCATCGTGCCTGTTCTTACACAGGATCCTGCTATGGTCTAGAGCTGAACCATCGAAACAATGGGTACAGATAGAGAGCCTTGCATTCTTGGTGCCTATTGCCATTGCTCCATGGCTACATACCCTTACTACCACTTCCCACCCCACTGTAGGTCCCACCTTAACCTGCTGGAAAGCAATTAGGAAATCCCCTTCCATTTCTTCACTGGCTTCCTCCTACATGTTCTTTCTATTTAATGAACGATTCCCCCCTGGTATCAACACTCAGGCCTTCCAATCTTGGTATAACTTGGGACTTTGTTGGACCGGACAGCTGGTGAGTGGAGGTGGGATCATCTTATCAGATTTACAAGATAAATGGAATTTACTACCAAGAGACTTTTGGCGATTTTTACAAGTACGCCATTTCTTGGTATCTCAAGGTCCACCTAGGACTCAGTTCCTGGCCCTCACGCCTTTCAAACGTCTCTGTGATAGCCCGTCTATTCTGTCCCACGCCATTTCCATGATTTACAATCTTTTACTGGCAGACTCTAGCTCAACTCTCCCCCCATTCACTACAATGGGGTATATTTACTAAGATTCGTATTAGTGTCGATTTGGAGGGAGATTAAACACGAATGACATCGAAAGTGTGAATTTGCAACTTTTTTAATTTTTTACACCTCATTTACTATGCTGTCGTATTCTGCATTTTCGTGTATTCCGATGTCGATGTCATTCGTAATTTCGGCCAGTGTTTTACGGGAGTGATTACAAAAACACTGCCGAACTTAACACAATGAATCCCGGCCGGATCTGTGAGATCCGTGCAGGGCTTCATTGTGTACCTTAAAAAAAAGTGTTTAAAGAGTTAAAAATCAGGAAAAAAATTTTGCGTGGGGTCCCCCCTCCTAAGCATAACCAGCCTCGGGCTCTTTGAGCCGGTCCTGGTTGTAAAAATACGGGGGGGAAATTGACATGGGTTCCCCCATATATTAACAACCAGCACCGGGCTCTGCACCTAGTCCTGGTGCCAAAAATACGGGGGACAAAAAGTGTAGGGGTCCCCCGTATTTTTACCACCAGCACCGGGCTCCACTAGTTAGCGAGATAATGCCGCAGCCGGGGGACACTTTAGTATTGGTCCTTGCGGCCCTGGCATTAAATCACCAACTAGTCACCCCTGGCCAGGGTACCCTGGAGGAGTGGGGACCCCTTAAATAAAGGGGTCCCCACCTCCAGCCACCAAAGGGCCAGGGGTGAAGCCAGAGGCTGTCCCCCCATCCAAGGGCGGCGGATGGGAGGCTGATAGCCTGTGTAAAAATAAGAATATTGTTTTTTGTAGCAGTATTACAAGTCCCAGCAAGCCTCCCCACAAGCTGGTACTTGGAGAACTGCAAGTACCAGCATGCGGGGGGGGGGGGGGGGGGGAACAGGCCCGCTGGTACCTGTAGTTCTACTACAAAAAAAATACCCAAATAAAAACAATACACACACCGTGATAGTATAACTTTATTACATACATGCACACCTCCATACACACATACTTACCTATGTTGACACAAAGAGTCGGTCCCCTTCTCCACGTAGAATCCACGGGGTACCTGTAAATAAAATTATACTCACAACAATCCAGTGTAGATCGGTCCTCTTCTGTTTGTAATTCACGTACTTGGCAAAATTAAAAAACGAAAAACCCGGACCACGCACTGAAAGGGGTCCCATGTTTACACATGGGACCCCTTTCCCCGACTGGCGGGACCCCCCGTGACTGCTGTCAAAGAGGGTCCCTTCAGCCAATCCGGGAGCGCCACGTCATGGCACTCTCCTGATTGGCTGTGCGCGCCTGAGCTGCTTTTTTTTTACGATTTGTATTTTTCATGGCAGTGTTTGGCTATTGCCAGCAGTGTTTGTGTATTCGAATTTTTAGTAAATTACCGAGTTGTATAAAATAACAGGCGTATTTGACCGATGGTGTATTCATTCGTTTTTCTTTTCTTTGCCTTCCAAAAAAATACGAATGCCCTCATCACTGTCGAGATTTGAGTTTAGTAAATTCCCGAGATGACACTTTGATGGAAAAACATCAACTCGGTCAAAATCGGGAGCTTAGTAAATATACCCCAATATGGGATAGAGAGCTCGGCAAAGACCTAAGCGAAAACATTTGGGAGAAAATATTTAAATTAGCTCATACCTGCTCTCCCAGTACGTTAGTGGTGGAGACTCAATACAAATTGATTTCTCGGTGGTATAGATGTCCTGACACCCTCTCTAAGATGGTTCTTGGATTCCCTAATATCTGTTGGCGCTGCTCGAACGGCCCAGGGAATCCGCACCATATTTGGTGGTTATGCCCCATACTCCAACCCTATTGAAAATTCAAGTTCAGTTTATTGTCATCAGCCAAAACAAATTGACAGATGAAATTACAATAGTACATAGCATCAAGTAGCAGGCGACATCATCAAAACAAACAGAACATAAAAAATACAATCATACATTTAACATACGTACTGTGGATGGAATAAAACTAATCCTAAAACGACTGGTTCGAGTTAACAAAGCACGAAACCTCTTTTGGGATGGAAGTTTGACAAAGAACTCACTGAAAGGATGCTCGCTTTCCGATAAAACACCTAGCTTTGCTTAAAACCCTATGCCATTGCCTATACAACTCATCAAAGCTAGGCAATGGAATGCCAATGATTTTACTAGCCGTTTTCCTAACTCCCTCTAGTGCACACCGTTCTTTTAAAGTGCAACCACCGTACCATGCCACAATACTGTAACTAAGGATGCTCTCTATCGAGCACCTATAAAAATTTAACATGGTCTGTGCACAAACACCTGCTACCCTTAAACGTTGCAGGAAAAAAAAGTCGTTGTTGTGACTTTTTTGCTATCAATAGCAGGTGTGCTGACCATGTCAAGCATGACGAAATCTGAATGCCCAAGAAACGTAACGAGGTAACCATTTCAACAGCCTGATCACCGACAAACAATGGCGATTTCTGCAGCTGTCCTCTCCTAAAATCCACAACTAGTTCTTTAGTCTTCCCACTATTTAAGGATAAATGATTTTCATTACTCCAATCGACTAGCTTCGCAACTTCCGTCCTATAAGCTAACTCGTCATCATCACTAATTAACCCTACTACAGCAATATCATCCGCAAATTTGATCATTTTGACAGATGCGTCTGCTGACACGCAATCATAAGTGAACGAGTATAGCAAAGGGTTAAGAACACAGCCCTGGGGTACTCCCGTATTTATCTGCGCCTCCCCGGACCTAACGCTACCCATTTTGACCATCTGGGGATGATTTGTCAAAAAATCTAAAATCCAGTTACAAGTAAAACTATTAAGGCCTAACACAGATAATTTATTTATCAAAGACACTGGAATCACTGTGTTAAAGGCCGAACTAAAATCAACAAAAATATCCTGGCATAAACATTCCTCTCTTCCAAATGAGACAAAATAGAGTGCAACAATGAAATAATCGAATCATCAGTACACCGATTCCGTCTGTAAGCGAACTGGAACGGGTCAAACCAAGCGGTGAAGAAGGATTTAATATGGTTCAATACCAGTCTCTCAAAGCATTTCATTATGAGAGATGTTAACGCTATAGGCCGGTAATCATTAAAACATTTAGCTAACCCTTTCTTGGGGACTGGGACAATACTAGTCAACTTAAAACTCCTCGGCACTACACAGTGCATAAGTGACAAGTTAAACAAGACTATTAGTATGCTACTCAGTTGCTCCGCACAACCATGAAGAACCCTCCCTTGAATGCCATCAGGTCCTGCTGACTTGCCCGGATTTATCTGACGCAAACAATTAGCCACAGCGCCCTCTTCAAGCAACATGGGGGTGTCACCCTCTCTGGGAATCTGCGGTAACTGGGGGAATCTATTACTCTCCTCAAATCTGCAATAAAATGAATTTAAATCCTCCACCAGTGCCTTACTAACCTCTCCATAGTCAGTCTTTTAACTTTGCACCCAGTCACTTCGTATATCAGCTGCCACAAACTCCTAGGATTCTTATTCAGACTACTAAGATCTTCAATCTTTTTTGAGTCGCTCATTTTTGCTTTTTTAATGCCTAAACTAAGTTGGGCCCTAGTAAGTCTCAAAGCAGCCTGATCTCCAACCTTGAAAGCTCTGTCCCTAGCTCTAAGCAAAGCACGAACCTCCCCATTTAACTAAGGTTTCTCATTGGAAATTTTTTTAATTTTTTTTCCTCACCGTAACACTCTCTATACATGTATTAATATAACAAGAAATCAGAGAAGCCAATAAATAAATATCAATTGATCCATTGATCAAACACTCTTCAATGAACAATTCCTAATTCGTAAATTCCAACATATCCTGCAACCTCGTCATTGCTCCCTCTGGCCAAGTTGTGACCGTTTTAATTACAGGCTTCACTCTTTTAACCTGAGGTTTATAAATGGGCCTCAAAAATAGGGATAAATGATCGGAACTGCCGATATGAGGACATGCAAAAGTCTCATATGCTAAACTTAAGTTAGAATACACTTGATCTAATGTGTGCACACCCCGCGTGGGGACCGACACATACTTATAAAATCTTGGCATTACTTTTTTAAAATCCGCTTGATTAAAATCGCCCGCCACAATAAAACATGCCTCAACATAACATGTCTGTAAGGATCCTACGGCATTATAAAGAATCTCCAGAGCCTTGTTAACATTAGCACAAGTGGGTATTTAAATGGCAACAATAATTATTACAGAGATTTCCCTGGGCAAGTAAAAAGGACGTTTTTTCGCTCTCTGCTGAAATCACAGGGGTGGAAGTGCCACGGACCCCCTGTTTTGGCTGTTTCACTACTCGTCTAGATCCATCTCGAGTTATAAACATTCCTTATTATATCACCTAAACAATGCTGCTAAATCAGTGATTCCTTTGCGTTGGCGATCCTCCTCTCCTCCAACAGTCAGGGATTGGTTGAACAGAGAGGATCTATACATGGATTTAGATGCCATCTGATGATGGGGGTTATTCATCCTTCAGAGACACATGGTTTAGATGGTTGAATTTTAAAGACACTCTAACCTTCAGGGACATCCTCGCCTCCAGCTCTCCTACATACATCCACCTGATTATAATACTTCTTGTTGTATATTTGTCCATAGACTCTCACTTTGGATCAGGTCTTTTTCTTTTTCTTTCCATTTTCCTTTTCTTTCCCTCCATCTTTATCCTGTCTCTCCTCTGTCCCCCTCCCATCCCTCTCTTCTCCCGCTCTAATTTTTTCTTCTTCTTCCCCTTTTTCTTATCTTTTCTTGTCTCAGCCTGACTTTAGATTTTTCCTTTTTTTATTATTATTATTATTATTATTATTATTATTATTATTATTATTTGAACCTATTCTGTTCACAAGACATGCCTAACTATTAAAATATATATTTATTTATTTTTTGAAAAACATTTTATTCCATTTTCAAATATCACAGAACATACAAAAACCAACAGATGATTCACATAGACATTGTATGACATTTGAAAGTACAGGGGGAAAAAAGTATACCAAAGATGGCATAGAAATAAGAACGTGTATCTGACCATTTAGAATAATGACCGTAGAAAGAGGCTTCAAGCCTTTAGAAAAGCCGACCAAACATGGTCAATATAAAACATATATGACAGGTCATTTAAATCAGTCAACATCTGGTCCAAGCGGTATTTGAAAAACGACAAAATCAGTAAATAAACAGAAAACAATAATAAAACAAAATAAACACAAACGGGGAAAAACAAGGGAAAATGTAGGGAAACAGGGTGGGAGTGGGGCAGGGCGGGGAATGGAGTAGACGGATCTGCAGAAAAGGATTTAGCATATTGACAATACTGTAATAAGTCAAATAAAGACACCACACACTTAGCACAACTAGAAAAATAATAGATATCCCATCTAGAGTTTTCATCACAACTTGGCACTTTCTAATTCTGTCGATACCACAATGTCACAATGTCACAATGAAACCACAATGTCGATTCAAAAAGCTTAAATACATGATCCCATTGATGAGGTTCGAAGGAATCAATAAATGGATTTAATGATACCCTGTTCAATAGCTAGGAGTGTGGAGCGTCTATCGAAATATAGTAGTTGAAACAAAGTCTGTTTCACTGCGGATAGGAACATAATGACTTTTTTTGCCACGGTAATAATCGTGGTTAGTAAAGAAATAATAGCTAATTTTTCCGTACCAAGATCCCAGTTATCTCCCTACGTCTTTAGCTCGACCCATAAAGCCAATGGGTCGAGCTGAAGACTTAGGAGAAAATAGTATTGATAAAGGATAAGACTTTATACCAATATTTGCTAATTTTTCTACACTCCCATATATTGTGGTACAAAGTACCTGAAACATGTCCACATTTAAGACATCTCCCTGTCTCGTCAGCGACCATGTGTTTACATTGGGCTCATGATATATAGATTCTATATATAATCTTTACATGAGTCTCCTGTAGAGAGGCTGATGATAACTATCTCAAGGTATTATCATAGTATTTAAACAATGGGGACTGGCCCTGAAGGGATGGTAGCACAGATGTACATGCTCACCAAACCGAGTGCCACAGTGATTTTTTACATTATCGAGAGCAAGATAGTTAAATCTTTAGTCCCACAGTGGCGTGCCTGGATATAAAGTGGCATGCCTGGATATAAGACTAGTTAGGTCATCAGAAAGCTCAGGTGAAAACATAGGTGGGAGTTGAGTAATGTAGAGCCGAATCTGAAGAAACATATAGGGATATCATACTTCTGTTGTAAGTCTTGAAAGGAAGGCAAAGAACCCCCAGGGTCAAACACATCACGTATTGCGCTATTCCCGCTTGACGCCAGGAATGATACATAGCGTTTTCCAGACCTGGGGTGAACAGGGGGTTTCCCCAAAAAGTAATACATTTGGAATGGAGTGGGTTGCGATGTCAATGCTTATTGGTCATCCGCCTCACATGGTATGTATCATAAAAAAGAATATTCCGCAATATAGCAGGCGGTATAGAGGTTTTGGGCATATGTAGAAGAGTGCCTGGTGAAAAAGGAGCGAACAAGTTCAATTCTAATTGTACATTCGTATAAATGGCTCGGTAGTGCAGCCAATCCAGAATGTACCGGAACATAACCGCTTTAGTAAAGTGACAAACATTAGGTACCCCAAGACCACTCTGAGATCTGGGTAATTGAACTTTGGCCAAGGCCGCACGTGGTTTTTTACCTCTCCAGAGGAACGTGGAAAATAGGGAATTACAGTATTTCTGATCCTTTGTAGTAAGGCAAAGGGGTAGCATTTGAATAAAATCTGAGAGCTTGGGAAAAATTATACTCTTCAACACCGCCACCATACCCGGCAAAGAAAGTGGTAAATTCTGCCATCCCTCCAAAAGAAGTTTAATTTTGGATAGAATAAAAGTAAAATTGGCAGCATACAGCTGTGAAAGACGGGGTGTTATATTAATACCTAAGTATTTAAAGGAGGCCGAAGCTTTCGGTAAATTTGCTGTGGTAAAGGGTGAAGCATTGAAAGGTTCATGAGAAAACAACGGCATAAATTCTGATTTGTGTAAATGAACCCTATAACCAGCAAACATACCAAATTGAGATATCGTGTCAATTACCGCCGGAACTGATCGTGAGGGATCCCCAAGGAATAATAACATCATCTGCAAAAAGCGCCAACTTGACATCCTGAGACCCAACACAGATGCCCCTGAAGGATATATTTTGCCGAAGTGCTATAGCTAAGGGCTCCAAAGCCAGTGCAAAGAGGAGGAGATAGCAGGCATCCCTGTCTAGTGCCATGTTCAATTTGGAAGGGGGACGATAAATACCTATGTCAAAGTCAAATTGCATATTTCAATATTTAGAATTGTTCATGGTCACATAAGCAGTAATCCGGTGGTTGCGAAGATATTGTCACTTATTGCGGCAACAAGTTATTAGCAATACCGAATCCATGTATATTACTGTATGACAATGTGGTGGTTTGACTGGTCTTGGGGTGGGAACTCAGATGTAAACAACAGTAATCACATCTTAGGACTTAGTCATCGCCCACCGTTTGAGCCGACCAGTGATCCCCAGTGTACTGGATATGACCCACCCCTGGACCAATAGCAGAAGACCAAGCCCCAGACATGTACTTTCTCCAATACACAGTTATATAAGTCCCTTACCCAGGAAGCTCAGTTGGTTGTTGATTCTAAAATGGAGATGACTGTCCACTGAGCAAAGGGTGATGTATACTGGCTGTGACTGCTTCCCATGTAACTGTCACTCTGTAACCCTATCTTATACTTATTTATGTTATACTGAGTGATATACTGTACATATGTTATTTTTGTATGCATAACTTTTAATATCAAATACATATATATACCTCTGAGCGTTGGACCTCAGTATATATATGTGTGTGACTACTTGCTTTTTCTTAAGGGACATAGGGGGTCATTCCGAGTTGTTCGCTCGGTAAAAATCTTCGCATCGCAGCGATTTTCCGCTTAATGCGCATGCGCAATGTCCGCACTGCGACTGCGCCAAGTAAATTTGATATGCACTTAGGAATTTTACTCACGGCATTTTCATCGTTCCGGCGATCGTAATGTGATTGACAGGAAATGGGTGTTACTGGGCGGAAACAGGCCGTTTTATGGGCGTGTGGGGAAAAACGCTACCGTTTCCGGAAAAAACGCAGGAGTGGCCGGAGAAACGGGGGAGTGTCTGGGCGAACGCTGGGTGTGTTTGTGACGTCAAACCAGGAACGACAAGCACTGAAATGATCGCAGATGCCGAGTAAGTCTGGAGCTACTCAGAAACTGCTACGAGGTGTGTAATCGCAATATTGCGAATACTTCGTTCGCAATTTTAAGATGCTAAGATTCACTCCCAGTAGGCGGCGGCTTAGCATGAGCAAATCTGCTAAAATCCGCTTGCGAGCGAACAACTCGGAATGACCCCCATAGTGCTGTGACGTTTAGTGCACTATTTTTGTATATGGGTAATAAGACGCAATTTGCGTCCACAGTATATAATAACACTGGTATGTAAATGGTTATTAGAAAATAATGGAAATTCACAGTTGGGGGCTAAGTCAGGGATAATACGCACTTAATGATGCGCAGTACAAATGCACTGTGGTCTACCGGCTAATGGTGGACGCATTTAATGCAGATGAACCACATCCGTTTTTGGGCGCTATCAGTAAGGCGCTAATATGAATCAAGGGACAATAGATTTCTTTGTTGCCTTTTGGTGTGACAAAAACGCACAATATTAGAAATGTTACAGTGTACTTTTATTGTTGCCAATGAGGTTCAAATAAGTCATATTGTGTTTGATTCAGATTTAATTGTTTATCTGTTAAGTAAATTTACAGAGCATTTAAAAGTTGGTACATGCATCTAATTTGCATAGTACGGATATAGGCCCTCATTCCGAGTTGTTCGCTCGTTCTTTTTCATCGCATCGCAGTGAAAATCCGCTTAGTACGCATGCGCAAAGTTCGCACTGCGACTGCGCCAAGTAACTTTACTATGAAGAAAGTATTTTTACTCACGGCTTTTTCTTCGCTCCGGCGATCGTAATGTGATTGACAGGAAATGGGTGTTACTGGGCGGAAACACGGCGTTTCAGGGGCGTGTGGCTGAAAACGCTACCGTTTCCGGAAAAAACGCAGGAGTGGCCGGGGAAACGGTGGGAGTGCCTGGGCGAACGCTGGGTGTGTTTGTGACGTCAACCAGGAACGACAAGCACTGAACTGATCGCACAGGCAGAGTAAGTCTGGAGCTACTCTGAAACTGCTAAGTAGTTAGTAATCGCAATATTGCGAATACATCGGTCGCAATTTTAAGAAGCTAAGATTCACTCCCAGTAGGCGGCGGCTTAGCGTGAGCAACTCTGCTAAATTCGCCTTGCGACCGACCAACTCGGAATGAGGGCCATAGTTTGGTTACCATGCTGCATCTTATTTGCATAGTGCTGACACAGGCCTGAAGTAACAAAGCTTTGTTCGCGCTGAAAAAGACGCAGCGTGTGGAAGCGTTATTACCATGCAGTGGGGATTGTCCATCAGGGCGACTTCCGGTGCTTGTATAATTTGGGATTTACTTGTGACAAAGGAGAGTGTTTGTGTATTCTGGCCGCATGGCTTGGACTCCATTTTGTGTTCAGCTGTTCCTGAATTACACACCATAATAAGCCATTGTTAAACAACCTGTAACCTTTGTCATACGTAAACTATATATATATATACATACACAAGTCAATAGCCATTTAAAAGCCACCAATAAATTTAACTAACCCCTGCCATAGTCAATTATAAATAGTGTTTCAATTAGACCTAGTGAGATTAATAGTGCAGATGAGAAAGTTTCTCATGATTTGTCTTAGAATTGGAAGATACTGAGTGTGTAAGATGAGCCCTTTGACCTAAACAATAGAAATGTTAATTAACTTGTTCAACTACTCTGGAACAGGGGTATAGTATGTGGGCACCTGTTGAGATGCAAATTAGGCTGCTGTGGAAACTACATTCAGTATATGTGTATAAAAATATATGCTGTGTGAGGGTTTCATAGAGTGTAATAAATAAATGTGTATGTGTATATATATATATAATATTATTAGTATTATTATTATTATTATTATTATTATTATTATTATTATTATTATTATTATTATTATATGGATATATGTATATTTATATCATTGTAGGTTCTGCAAGATAGCTATCCAATCTGAATCATAGCATTTAAAATAAGATTTTACTCACCGGTAAATCTATTTCTCGTAGTCCGTAGTGGATGCTGGGGACTCCGTAAGGACCATGGGGAGTAGACGGGCTCCACAGGAGACTGGGCACTCTAAAGAAAGATTTAGTACTACCTGGTGTGCACTGGCTCCTCCCTCTATGCCCCTCCTCCAGACCTCAGTTAAGGAAACTGTGCCCGGAAGAGCTGACATTACAAGGAAAGGATTTTGGAATCCAGGGTAAGACTCATACCAGCCACACCAATCACACCGTATAACTAATGATAAACTTACCCAGTTAACAGTATGAACAACAAACAAGCATCACTCAACTGATGCCACATAACATAACCCTTTAGTAAGCAATAACTATATACACGTATTGCAGAAAGTCCGCACTTGGGACGGGCGCCCAGCATTCACTACGGACTACGAGAAATAGATTTACCGGTGAGTAAAATCTTATTTTCTCTAACGTCCTAGTGGATGCTGGGGACTCCGTAAAGACCATGGGGATTATACCAAAGCTCCCAAACGGGCGGGAGAGTGCGGATGACTCTGCAGCACCGAATGGGCAAACTCAAGGTCCTCCTCAGCCAGGGTATCAAACTTGTAGAACTTTGCAAATGTGTTTGAACCCGACCAAGTAGCAGCTCGGCAAAGCTGTAATGCCGAGACCCCTCGGGCAGCCGCCCAAGAAGAGCCCACCTTTCTCGTGGAATGGGCTTTCACTGATTTTGGATGCGGCAACCCAGCCGCAGAATGAGCCTGCTGAATAGTGCCACATATCCAGCGAGCAATAGTTTGCTTTGAAGCAGGAGCACCCAGCTTGTTGGATGCATACAGGACAAACAGCGAGTCAGTCTTCCTGACTCCAGCCGTTCTGGTCACATTAATCTTCAAAGCCCGGACTACGTCAAGCAACTTGGAATCCTCCAAGCCACCAGTAGCCGCAGGCACCACAATAGGTTGGTTCAAATTAAAGGATGACACCACCTTTGGCAGAAATTGCGGACGAGTCCGCATTTCTGCCCTATCCATATGGAAAACCAGATAGGGACTTTTACATGACAAAGCCGCCAATTCTGACACACGCCTAGCCGAAGCTAAGGCCAACAGCATGACCACTTTCCACGTGAGATACTTTAGCTCCACGGTCTTAAGTGGCTCACACCAGTGGGATTTCAGGAAACTCAACACCACATTAAGATCCCAATGTGCCACTGGTGGCACAAAAGGGGGCTGAATATGCAGCACTCCCTTAACAAACGTCTGAACCTCAGGCAGTGAAGCCAGTTCTTTTTGGAAGAAAATGGATAGGGCCGAAATCTGGACCTTTATGGACCCTAATTTCAGGCCCATAGTCACTCCTGACTGTAGGAAGTGCAGGAATCGACCCAGCTGGAATTCCTCTGTAGGGGCCTTCCTGGCCTCACACCAAGCAACATATTTTCGCCATATACGTGAGATAATGCTTTGCTGTCACATCCTTCCTAGCCTTTATCAGCGTAGGAATAACTTCATCCGGAATGCCCTTTTCCGCTAGGATCCGGCGTTCAACCGCCATGCCGTCAAACGCAGCCGCGGTAAGTCTTGGAACAGACAGGGCCCTTGTTGTAACAGGTCCTGTCTGAGAGGTAGAGGCCACGGGTCCTCTGTGAGCATTTCTTTCAATTCCGGGTACCAAGTCCTTCTTGGCCAATCCGGAACAATGAGTATTGTTCTCACTCCTCTTTTTCTTACAATTCTCAGCACCTTTGGTATGAGAGGAAGAGGAGGAAACACATAGACCGACTGGAACACCCACGGTGTTACTAGTGCGCCCACAGCTATCGCCTGAGGGTCCCTTGACCTGGCGCAATATCTTTTTAGCTTTTTGTTGAGACGGGACGCCATCATGTCCACCTGTAGCAGTTCCCATCGATTTGCAATCTGCGTGAAGACTTCTTGATGAAGTCCCCACTCTCCCGGGTGGAGGTCGTGCCTGCTGAGGAAGTCTGCTTCCCAGTTGTCCACTCCCGGAATGAACACTGCTGACAGTGCTAGTACGTACGCTTCTGCCATAGCCACCCTGCTTCTTGTTCCGCCCTGGCGGTTTACATGGGCCACTGCCGTGATGTTGTCTGACTGAATCAGCACTGGTTGGTTTTGAAGCAGAGGTTCCGCTTGACTCAGGGCGTTGTATACGGCCCTTAGTTCCAGGATATTGATGTGCAGACAAGTCTCCTGACTTGACCACAGCCCTTGGAAGTTTCTGCCTTGAGTGACTGCCCCCCATCCTCGGAGGCTTGCATCCGTGGTCACCAGGGCCCAGTCCTGTATGCCGAACCTGCGGCCCTCGAGGAGGTGAGCACTTTGCAGCCACCACAGAAGAGACACCCTGGCCCTGGGGGACAGGGTGATCAGCCGATGCATCTGAAGATGCGATCCGGACCACTTGTCCAACAGATCCCACTGAAAGATCCTCGCATGGAACCTGCCGAAGGGAATGGCTACCTGTTTTGGTTTTAGGAGGCCTCTGACCAGAGTCACGAGCTCCTGAGCCTTCTCCTCCGGGAGAAACACCCTTTTCTGGTTTGTGTCCAGAATCATGCCCAGGAAGGGCAGACGCGTCGTAGGAATCAGCTGCGACTTTGGAATATTCAGAATCCAGCCGTGCTGTTGCAACACTTCCTGAGAGAGTGCTACGCTGATCAGCAACCGCTCCCTGGACCTCGCCTTTATGAGGAGATCGTCCAAGTATGAGATAATCGTAACCCCTTGCTTCTGAAGGAGCACCATCATTTCCGCCATCACCTTGGTAAATATTCTCGGTGCCTTGGACAGGCCAAACGGCAACGTCTGGAATTGGTAATGACAGTCCTGTACCACAAACCTGAGGTACTCCTGATGAGGTGGATAAATGGGGACATGCAAGTACGCATCCTTGATGTCCAGAGACACCATAAAATCCCCCTCTTCCAGGCTTGCAATGACCGCTCTGAGCGATTCCATTTTGAACTTGAATCTTTTCAGATAAATGTTCAGGGATTTTAAATTCAATATGGGTCTGACCGAACCGTCCGGTTTCGGTACCACAAACATTGTGGAATAGTATCCTCTTCCTTGTTGAAGGAGGGGAACCTTTACCACCACCTGTTGGAGATATAACTTGTGAATTGCCGCTAACACTACTTCCCTTTCTATGGGGGAAGCTGGCAGGGCCGATTTGAGGTAACGGTGAGGGGGCATCACTTCGAATTCCAGCTTGTATCCCTGAGACACAATCTGTATAGCCCAGGGATCCACCTGTGAGCGAACCCACTGGTGGCTGAAATTTCGGAGACGCGCCCCCACTGCTCCTGGCTCCTGTGGAGCCCCAGCGTCATGCGGTGGATTTAGTGGAAGCCGGGGAGGACTTCTGTTCCTGGGAACTAGCTGTGTTGTGCAGCTTCTTTCCTCTACCCCTGCCTCTGGCCAGAAAGGACGCACCTCTGACCTTCTTGCTTCTCTGTGATCGAAAGGACTGCATTTGGTAATACGGTGCTTTCTTAGGCTGTGAAGGAATATATGGCAAAAAGTTTGACTTCCCAGCCGTAGCTGTGGAAACTAGGTCCGAGAGACCGTCCCCAAACAATTCCTCACCCTTGTAAGGTAACACCTCCATGTGCTTTTTGGAGTCGGCATCACCTGTCCATTGCCGAGTCCACAGGACCCTTCTGGCAGAAATTGACATTGCATTTATTCTAGAGCCCAGTAGGCAAATGTCCCTCTGGGCATCCCTCATATATAGGACAGCGTCTTTTATATACCCCAGGGTCAGTAAAATGGTATCCTTGTCTAAGATATCCATTTCCTCAGACAGATTATCCGTCCATGCTGCTACAGCACTACACATCCAGGCCGACGCAATAGCCGGCCTCAGTATAGTACCTGAGTGTGCATAAACAGACTTCAGGATACTTTCCTGCTTCCTATCTGCAGGATCCTTTAGGGCGGCCGTATCCTGTGACGGCAGGGCCACCTTTTTAGATAAGCGTGTCAGAGCTTTATCTACCCTAGGGGAGGATTCCCAGCGCATCCTGTCCGTTGGCGGGAAAGGGTACGCCATAAGTAACCTTTTGGAAATCAGCACTTTCTTATCGGGGGAATCCCATGCTTTTTCACATAATTCATTTAACTCATGTGAAGGGGGAAAAGTCACCTCTTGCTTTTTCTCCCCATACATATATACCCTTTTGTCAGGGACAGGGTTTTCCTCCGGTATGTGCAATACATCCTTCATTGCTATAATCATGTATCGGATGGCTTTAGTCATTTTAGGCTGCAACTTTGCCTCATCGTCATCGACACTGGAGTCAGAATCCGTGTCGACATCTGTGTCAACCAACCGGGATAGTGGGCGCTTTTGAGACCCTGACGGCCTCTGAGCTGCAGAATCAGACACGGGTTGAGACCCTGACTGATTATCCAACCTTTTATGCAAGGAGCTTACATTATCATTTAACACCTTCCACATATCCATCCAATCAGGTGTCGGCGCCGTCGGCGGCGACACCACAGTCACTTGCACTTGTTCTGCCTCCATGTAACCGTCCTCATCAAACATGTCGACACAAACGTACCGACATACCGCACACACACAGGGAATGCTCTAATTGAGGACAGGACCCCACAAGGCCTTTTGGAGAGACAGAGAGAGAGTATGCCAGCACACACCCCAGCGCTATATAACCCAGGGATTACACAGTAACTTAGTGTTTACCCAGTAGCTGCTGTTTATGATAATTTTGCGCCTAAATTTATGTGCCCCCCCCTCTCTTTTTACCCTTTTTCTACCTTGATACTGCAGGGGAGAGCCTGGGGAGCTTCCTCTCAGCGGGGCTGTGAAGAGAAAATGGCGCTGGTTAGTGCCGAGGAAGAAGGCCCCGCCCCCTCAGGTCTGTGTAATAAAATGGCGGGGGCTCGTACATATATACAGTGCCCAGCTGTATATATGTGTCTTTTTTCCAAGAGGTATCCTAATTGCTGCCCAGGGCGCCCCCCCCCCCCTGCGCCCTGCACTCTGCAGTGACCGGAGTGTGTGGGTAGTGTGGGCGCAATGGCGCACAGCTGCAGTGCTGTGCGCTACCTCATGTGAAGACAGGAGTCTTCTGCCGCCGATTTCGATGTCTTCTTGCTTCTGCCGGCTTCTGACTTCTGGCTCTGCGAGGGGGACGGCGGCGCCGCTCCGGGAATGGACGACAAGGTCAGGTCCTGTGTTCGATCCCTCTGGAGCTAATGGTGTCCAGTAGCCTAAGAAGCGCAACCTAGCCGCAGTTAGTAGGTTTGCTTCTCTCCCCTCAGTCCCACGTAGCAGAGAGTCTGTTGCCAGCAGAAGCTTTCTGAAAATAAAAAAACCTAACTAAAATACTTTCTTATTAGCAAGCTCAGGAGAGCTCACTAAAAGCACCCAGCTCTGGCCGGGCACATATTCTAACTGAGGTCTGGAGGAGGGGCATAGAGGGAGGAGCCAGTGCACACCAGGTAGTACTAAATCTTTCTTTAGAGTGCCCAGTCTCCTGCGGAGCCCGTCTATTCCCCATGGTCCTTACGGAGTCCCCAGCATCCACTAGGACGTTAGAGAAATTATAGTCAATAGCCATTTTGAATTGAAGTGTAATACCTCTAGGAGGATGTTATCAATCACTGGTCAATGATTCCTTTTTCTGTACAGAAAATATTGTGAATTTGTGTGGGTTGAAAGTAATTGTGAGTGGATTGAACCCCGGAAAAGCGGGATCTCATTGGTGAGGCACTGAGTAAGCAGAGGCTTGGTGGCATGGAGGTTAGCGACCTCACGTATTTATTGGTATTGAGGCACGTAGTGTGTGTGTTTTTAACAGTGGCGTGCGGTGAGGTCAGTGGCTGGTGAGGCACTACAGCCATAATGTCCTCCGAATCCTGCCGATGACCCCTACCGCCGCAGAGCCAATGCCCACTACTGCCCCTGTGCCGATGCCTGCTGCCACCGCCAATGACTTACAAACTCGCCCACCATCAACTGACCCAGCCCTCCGTCACTAATTTGCATCTCAGTCCGATGCCACCAATGCCCGGTACCTGCCTGCTCATCATACTTGTGATATATTGTACATTTTTATAGAAAATAAATAAATAAATTAGTGTTTGGGACTGGGAGGAGGACATGAATGCAATTTTGTTGTCCAGGGCTTCCATTAGTCAAATTACGTCGCATAGTAGCGCCACTTACACAAATTACGCCAGGCAGAGCTCCCTTTTACACATTACAGCAGGTAGAGCCCGTGGCGGAACTAGCGAGCGGTGGGCCCATGTGCGACAAAATGCTTTGGACCCCCTACCCCATTCCATCCAAGTTTATGTAAAACAGGAGCAGTGCGCGCTGCAGGCATGCGCAAAATATATAGGGGCGTGGCTTCGTGGGGAAGGGGTGTGGCCACAAAATTATACCAATTCATATAACGGTGCATAGTAGTCTCTATTATTCAAATTACGCCGCACAGTAGCACCACTACACCAGGTAGAGCCCCTTTTACACATTACGGCACACAACGTCCACCTTTTTACACATTACGGCAGACAGCGTCCCCTTTTTACACATTACGGCAGACAGTCCCCCTTTTTACACATTACGGCAGACAATGTCCACCTTTTTACACATTACGGCAGACAGTGTCCCCTTTTTACACATTACAGCAGACAGTGTCCCCTTTTTACACATTACGGCAGACAACGTCCCCCTTTTTACACATTACGGCAGACAACGTCCCCCTTTTTACACATTACGGCAGACAGCGTCTGCCTTTTTAGACATTACGGCAGACAGCGTCCCCTTTTTAGACATTACGGCAGACTGCGTCCCCTTTTTTGACATTACGACAGACTGCGTCCCCTTTTTAGACATTATGGCAGACTGCGTCCCCTTTGTACACATTACGACAGACAGTGTCCCCTTTTTTACACATTACAGCACACAGCCCCCCTTTTTTGTACACATTACGACAGGTAGAGCACTTTACACACACCCCTCCCCCCACTCTACCCTTAAGCTGTGGTGTAGTGTAGGTGCAGTGCAGTGTAGTGCAGTGCAGTACAGTGTAGTGTACTGCAGTGTAGGTGTAGTGCAGTGCAGTGCAGTGCAGTACAGTGTAGTGTAGTGCAGTGTAGTACAGTACAGTGTAGTGTAGTGTAGGTGCAGTACAGTTTGGTGTAGTGTAGTGTAGTGTAGGTGCAGTGTAGTGTAGGTGCAGTGTAGGTGTAGTGTAGTGTAGGTGTAGTGTAGGTGTAGTGTAGTACAGTGTAGTGTAGTGTAGTGCGGTGTAGTGTAGGTGCAGTGTAGTACAGTGTAGTGTAGTACAGTGTAGTGTGGTGTAGTGTAGTACAGTGTAGTGTAGTGTAGTGTAGTGCAGTGTAGGTGTAGTGTAGGTGTAGTGTAGTGTCAGCCACTTACATGATTTCTTCTTCTGGCTGCAGGCTCCTGACGCGGCGCTCCCTTGGTCTGTACATTGCACTGCAGGCCAAGGGGAGGGGAGGGGGAGGGGGGGGATGATAAGCAGCACCAGGTGAGAGGGGGGTAGATTAGAGGCACCAGCGGTGGTTGGGGGGGAGAGATGAGCGGCAGCTGCACTGATGGTGAGGGGGGGGGGGGGGGGGGAGAGCAGCACCAGCGGGGAGGGGGGAGAGATGATCATCACTGGCGCGGGGGGGGGGGGGGGGTAGATGAGAAGCACCAGCGGGGAGGGAGGGGGGAGAGATGATCAGCACTGGCGCGGGGGGGGGAGGGGGGTAGATGAGAAGCACCAGCGGGGAGGGAGGGGGGAGAGATGATCAGCACTGGTGCGGGGGGGGGGGAGGGGGGTAGATGAGAAGGACCAGCAGGGAGGGGGGGGGGGAGAGATGATCAGCACTGGTGCGGGGGGGGGGAGAGGGGGGTAGATGAGAAGCACCAGCGTGGAGGGTGGGGGGAGAGATGATCAGCACTGGCGCGGGGGGGGGGGGGGGTTGATGAGTTGCACCAGCGGGGAGGGAGGGGGGAGAGATGATCAGCACTGGTGCGGGGGGGGGGGATGGGGGTAGATGAGAAGCACCAGCAGGGAGGGGGGGGGGGAGAGATGATCAGCACTGGTGCGGGGGGGGGGGGGAGAGGGGGGTAGATGAGAAGCACCAGCGGGGAGGGAGGGAGGAGAGATGATCAGCACTGGCGGGAGGGTAGATGCTAGAATCAAGTGGGCTAAGGGACCTTTTCCGTAAGGGGGAGGAGTTATGACGCAAGGGGGAGGAGCCAGGCCAGCGGGATAGTTCCTCTACTATCCACGCCACCAACTATTACCTTTAGTAATTAGGTGGTGAGCGAAGCGAGCCACCGTGCCCGAAGCGTGGCGAGCGAAGCGAGCCCGCGAGGGTACTTTTCGGGAACCCTGTTCGCCCGTAGCTCCTCCCCCTGGTGACGTAGCTCCTCCCCTCAATACGTCACAAGGTCCCTTCAGCCCCTCCGATATAGAACCAACCCTGGCGGGAGGGGGGGGGGGAGGGGGGGGGCGGTAGATGACAGGCACCAGCGTTGGTTGGGGGACCCGGGGGAGAGATGAGCGGCAGCTGCTGCACTGATGGTGAGTGGGGGAGGAGGGGGGGGGGAGATGAGCAGCACTAGCGGGGAGGGAGGGGGGAGAGATGATCAGCACTGGCGCGGGGGGGGGGGGGTAGATGAGAAGCACCAGCGATGGTTGGGGGGGCAGCACTGACGGTGAGCGGCCCGGGGGAGATGATCAGCACCAGGGGTAGGGGCGGTGTTGAGCGGCTCCGGCGGTGTGTGGGGGATTAGCGGCGCAGAGCTCTACGCCGCCTAGTCAAGAGGAGAGGTCGTCAGCACCAGGTGACGGGGGTCGGGGGTGATGAGCGGCGGTGTGCGGGTGATGCGGGTCTGGCCAGACGAACGGAAGCTGCAGGGACTCAGGTCAGGAGTAGCCCTGCCCATGATCTCATAGTGCCCAATCATATCTGCAGCAGTGACAGGGGCGTGCTTTCATATGGGCAGAAAGCACACCCCTGTCACTGAGGCACTCACACTGGTGCCGCTTATCCTGGTTTTTGTAATGGGCTTTTACAGCCCTGTCCTTGGCCCCGCCCCCTGCCCGCCCCCCGCGTCCGACCCTTTACCATAATACACAGGAGGCACCGCTCTCGGTGCCTCTAAAAAAAATGTAACCAGTTTTAAAGTGTAGAAATGATTAAAATAATATAAAGCATATACTTAGGACACAGAATATGTGTCATAAGTATATTCTTTATATTATTGTAATCATTAATGATAGGGGAGAATGACAGGGGAGGCACTGCCTCCCCTGCCTCCCCTGACTGCACGTCCCTGGTTTTTAAAGGTAAAACGTGCGGAGGAGTGTAATATTTGGTGTTACGCTCCGGCTGTGGAGCGCAACTAGTGAATTCGACTCCCGTGATCATAGGGCGTATAGATAACAAGTATCTGTAAGCCGTGCGATTGAACCACACATGTGTGTATGTGATACGTGGCGCAACATGATACCATTTGCGTAATTTCACGCAATTGCGGCATCATACGCGCTGTTAGCATATGCAGACGTGATGTGTGTAAACAGAAGGAATTTTCGCTGACTCTCTCAGAAAATATTCCTGGTGGAACTCCATAGGAAGGCTTGGTGACGTTTCCCAAACGGAATTCCTGTGGAAAGAAACCAAAAAGATCAGGCTTTTAACCTCCACTGAAAAAGGCGGGGTATTCATTTATTGCTGTTAATACTTCATACTTCCAGTGCTGAGGGGTCTGGTAGGGTCCTTACTGGGTACATGGGGCAACCACTACAGGAGTGGACCGTGGTACTGTCCAGAGGAGACTGAGCGGGTGAAAAGTGCTCAGAGGACTTTCACCATCATCTTGCGTTGGCCACTTAGCTCCCATTGTGGACTTTTTAAACACAAGAACTAAGTGTGCACGTGAGAGGCGTTCAGGAGCCAGGGTTCAGGCTGAGGAGCAGGAGCAGAAAGGGTCCACTGGTTATGTGTAGAAAGTATGTTCCCTACACGGAAGCTTTCTGTAATGATTGGGTAAAAATGATGATGAATGAGTGAATGTCAATTTCCAGTGATTGGTGGTTTTGATCTTAAGGTATTGCAGGTAGTATGAAAACAAATATGTTTAACCAAAGTCATATAAGATAAGAATGAAAACATAATAGCTGTTTGAATTCCTAGCAACGGGTGGTCTTCTGTATGCCGAATGTCGGGATCCCGGCGCACAGTATACCGGCGCCGGAGTCCCGACACCTGGAATACCGACAACTATTCTCCCTCGTGGGGGTCCACGACCCCCCTGGAGGGAGAATAAAATAGTGTGGCGCACGTAGCGTGCCACCATGCCCGCAGCGTGGCGAGCGCAGTGTGGCGAGCGCAGCGAGCCCGCAAGGGGCTCCTTTGCGCTCTACACGCTGTCGGTATGCCGGCGGTCAGGCTCCCGGCGCCGGTATGCTGGGCGCCGGGAGCCCGAGCGCCGGCATACCGTACGACACCCGTAGCAACAATAAGAAGTAAGTAAAAAGAGGAAGCAAGTACACCACCACAGCCATATGTGGAGGGGGAAACAGTTACAGCCAGTATACAAACTATTGGAAAAAAAATATATATGAAAAAATATGAATGTACTAATGAATGTCAAAAGTTTTATTCAAGAGGAAATGGTGACCCGACTCTGGTTTCAGCCATTTCTCATGCACTCAGAGGAGTAATATCCAACCGGTAAAAGAGGAGCTGTAGCCTGCAGGGGAAGTGGCTGAGACCAGTGGAACTGGTTAGTATGGTGCCATTCAAGTACATATATAGTAAGACCCAAAAGTAAAATAAAAATCAAGAAAGTAATAACATAAATGGAGAATATCTTGTCCGCACATTAGTATTTCCCGGTAGGAAAGCGGACAGAGAAGGGGTAACCCCCAGGGTGCTTCTTTTTAACTACCACATAAGAAGTATTCATTTCTAGGAATGCCCTAGTCTAGAAGAGCTCAGTAAATGTTTGTTGGACCATGTACAGACCCTTAATACGGGATGAGAAGGATTAAATGAATACTTTGCATGACCTAGAAGATTTTTTTTTTTTGTAGTACTAGAAAATTCTCTGTTAGGAAAAGATCACAGGTAAACACTAATTCGGCAAATGGGAGTAACGAGAGAAGTGCAACATTACCCTTTGACAGAACCTGCTGAAGTTACGATTGGGCCTCTATGATGCTAAACCCTTTTCTTTTCTCCTGGCAGCAGTGGTTCCTGACTAACTTAATCGACAGAGATTTTGTTGTGTAAATTGAAATGTGTAATACATATATTGTACTCCTGCTCAGGAAGTACAAGGTATGTTAGATACTCCTCAAAGACTAATGTTGTATTCCACTGTTCTAGATTCATGTCCATCACAGGTAGAGGAAATTATCTTGCAGATACCGGGTTCCCTATGAACTTAGGATGGACAGGACACTGGATTGATGGCTGAGGTAGTCCCAGTAGTGGCACAGCAAGCACAAGATTTTAGGGGGTAGACCAAGTAGTTAAGAATTAATTCCCCGTAGTGCTCAATCCAGCTGTCATTTTAATAAAATACTCTCCACCTCTACAAACTTTACTGTCACCAACCCCTATTCTGTTTCCTTCGCTGTTTCCTCTTCATCTTTGATTTCACAAAGGGGGTACAATACATGGACCCGACTCTCCCAAGTTTCATTGACGGCCATACAGAAAGCAGACAGAGTGGCTGTTATTAAGTACCAGGCCCACACTTACAACCAAGACCCAGTCTCACTTGGTAACAAGCCACGCAGACGAAGCTGCTAAATGGGCAGCAAGCACCACTACACAAATTACCACCACACAGCTGATGACATTCAATACAGTAAATACACAACAATTAAATTGAGATGCAAGATTTGTGTTCCCTGCAGGTGAAGGGGTATGGTCAGGAGTCCTCAGGACTCTGTAGAGATGGACAAGGTAAGCCAGTAGCCCCCAGGGTGTATCTACCAAGCCTAGCTGAGGCAGCACATGGTCTGACTCACCTAGGGTAAGGAAGGTATGTGCAAATTGGTAAGAGCTTACTGGCATGTACCAGGGTTCTCTTCTCAGGCGAGCAGGAAAGCAATGTCCTGTCTTACTTGCATGAGGAAGAACATTTGGTAAGATAGTACCAACAGAGCCATCCCATATTCCTCCTGCAGACGGACCTTTTCAGGTAATACAAATTGACTTTATACAGTTACCACCCTGTAGGAAGAATTTTAAATATGTATTGGTTTGCACTGATGTATTCTCAAACTGGGTAGAAGCATTCCCATCTGCTACAAATACTGCTGTGTTTACCGCAAAGAAAATTGTGCAGGAATTTGTGTGCAGATATGGTATCCCTAGGATTAGGAGCAAAGTGAAACTGGACTATTGTGGTCATAGACACTGCCACTAGTGTTATGTAGCATCGGAATCACTCCCAGATCCCCACTTAACTAATCACCCTCGTCGAAATTTTTGTTTTGTTGGGGGGGTTTTTGGAAGACAACCTCATGTCATGACCGATCCGGACCATGATCTGAAATACACTAATGCGGTGACAGTACAGTACCTTATCAAGATGAGCCAGCATTTGAGAACTTAGCAAAAGAACTTGAAACTGTTGATTCCTGGTATGCCAACTAATAACTGTCTTGATTGTGAACCAAGAGACTGTGTGATTATTCTTACACTCAGGTTGCCTAATAGACAGGTGGGAAGGACCGTATCAAGTTTTGTTGACAGCACGATTCTAGTAAATGTAGCCGAGTTAGAGACTTGGGTCCACGATTCCCATTGCAAGAAAGTCGTTAGTCCGGAAGGAACTCGTAAAGGGAGTGAAATCACAGAAATATCACTCGAGAATCTGTTCCGTGAACACTGGGAGGCGGCACTGTTGAACACTACCTAAGCGTACTAAAGGACTACAAAAAATAAGAATTTACTCACCGGTAATTCTATTTCTCGTAGTCCGTAGTGGATGCTGGGTACTCCGTAAGGACCATGGGGTAAAGACGGGCTCCGCAGGAGACTGGGCACTCTTAAAAGAAAGATTAGGTACTATATCTGGTGTGCACTGGCTCCTCCCTCTATGCCCCTCCTCCAGACCTCAGTTAGGGAAACTGTGCCCGGAAGAGCTGACATTACTAGGAAAGGATTTGGAATCCAGGGTAAGACTCATACCAGCCACACCAATCACACTGTACAACTCGTGATAACTATACCCAGTTAACAGTATGAACAATAACTGAGCCTCTCTCAACAGATGGCTCATACAATAACCCTTTAGTTAAGCAATAACTATATACATGTATTGCAGAGAGTCCGCACTTGGGACGGGCTCCCAGCATCCACTACGGACTACGAGAAATAGAATTACCGGTGAGTAAATTCTTATTTTCTCTGACGTCCTAGTGGATGCTGGGTACTCCGTAAGGACCATGGGGATTATAACAAAGCTCCCAAACGGGCGGGAGAGTGCGGATGACTCTGCAGCACCGAATGAGCAAACTCAAGGTCCTCCTCAGCCAGGGTATCAAACTTGTAGAATTTTGCAAAAGTGTTTGAACCCGACCAAGTAGCAGCTCGGCAAAGTTATAAAGCCGAGACCTCTCGGGCAGCGCCCAAGTAGAGCCCACCTTCCTCGTGGAATGGGCTTTTACTGATTTAGGATGCGGCAGTCCAGCCGCAGAATGTGCAAGCTGAATGGTGTTACAGATCCAGCGAGCAATAGTCTGCTTTGAAGCAGGAGCACCCAGCTTGTTGGGTGCATGCAGGATAAATAGCGAGTCAGTTTTTCTGACTCCAGCCGTCCTGGAAACATAAAGTTTCAGGGCCCGGACTACGTCCAGCAACTTGAAATCCTCCAAGTCCCTAGTAGCCGCAGGCACCACAATAGGTTGGTTCAAATGAAACGATGATACCACCTTAGGGAGAAATTGGGGACGAGTCCTCCATTCTGCCCTTTCCATATGGAAGATCAGATATGGGCTTTTACATGACAAAGCCGCCAATTCTGACACACGCCTAGTCCAAGCTAAGGCCAAAAGCATGACCACTTTCCACGTGAGATATTTTAGCTCCACGGTCTTAAGTGGCTCAAAACAGTGGGATTTTAGGAATCCAACACACGTTAAGATCCCAAGGTGCCACTGGAGGCACAAAAGGGCTGAATATGCAGCACCCCTGTAGCAACGTCCGAACTTCAGGCAGTGAAGCCAGTTCTATTTGAGAGAAAAAGGGATAGGGCCGAAATCTTGGCCTTTATGGATCCTAATTTTAGGCCCATAGTCACTCCTGACTGTAGGAAGTGCAGGAATCGACCCCCCTGGAATTCCTCTGTAGGGCCTTCCCGGCCACACACCAAGCAACCTATTTTCGCCATATACAGTGAAAAAGTCTTGCTGTCACGTCTTTCCTAGCCTTTATCAGCGTAGGAATAACTGCATCCGGAAATGCCCTTTTCCGCTAGGATCCGGCGTTCAACCGCCATGCCATCCAACGCAGCCGCGGTAAGTCTTGGATCAGACAGGGTCCCTGTTGCAACATGTCCTGACTGAGAGGCAGAGGCCATAGGTCCTCTGAGAGCATTTCTTGCAGTTCCGGGTACCGAGTCCTTCTTGGCCAATCCGGAGCAAAGAATATTGTTCACACTCCTCCGTTTATTACAATTCTCAGCCCTTGGGTCTGAGAGGAAGAGGAGGGAATATATAGACCGACTGGAACACCCACGGTGTTACTAGTGCGACCACAGCTATCGCCTGAGAGTCCCTTGACCCAGCGTAAAACCTTTTTTATCTTTTTATTGAGGTGGGACGCCATGTAGTCCACCTGAGGCAGTTTCCATCAATTTGCAAAACTGCGTGAAGACTTCCTGATGTAGTCACCACTTTCCCGGGTGGAGGTCGTATCCACTCCCGGAATGAACACTGCTGACAGTGCGCTTACTTGATTCTCCGCCCAGCGAATAATTCTGGTGGCTTCTACCCTCGCCACCCTGCTCCTTGTGCCGCCCTGGCGGTTTACATGAACCCCTGTGGTCTGACTGGATCAGAACCGGTTGGTCGCGAAGCAGGAACTCCGTTTGACTTAGGGCGTTGTATATGGCCCTTAGTTCCAGGATATTGATGTGAAGGCAAGTCTGTTGGCTTGACCACAAACCTTGGAATTTTCTTCCCTGTGTAAGTGCCCCCCTCCCTCGGAGGCTTGCATCCGTGGTCACCAGGACCCAGTCCTGAATGCCGAATCTGCGGCCCTCGAGAAGGTGAGTACTCCGCAGCCACCACAGGAGAGACACCCTGGCCCTGGGGGATAGGGTGATTAACCGATGCATCTGAAGATGTGATCCGAACCACTTGTCCAGTAAGTTCCATTGTCCTTGCATGGAACCAGCCGAAGGGGATGGCCTCATATGATGCCATCATCCTTCCCAGGACTCGAGTGCAGTGATGCACTGACACCTGTTTTGGTTTTCAATGGATTCCTGACCAGTGTCATGAGCTCCTGAGCTCTCTCTATCGGTAGATAAACCCTCTTCTGGTCTGTGTCTAGGATCATGCCTAGGCGAGGCAGATGAGCTGTAGGAACCAACTGTGACTTTGGAATATATAGAATCCAGTCGTGTTGCCGTTTCACTTCCAGAGAAGGTGATACGCTGTCCAGCAACTGCTCTCTTGATCTCGCTTTTATGAGGAGATCAGCCAAGTATGTGATAATAGTGACACCTTGCTTCTGCAGGAGCACCATCATATCCGCCATTACCTTGGTGAAATTGGTAATGACAATCCCGTACCGCAATTCTGAGGTACGCCTGATGAGGTGGATAAATGGGGACACGAAGGTATGCATCCCTTATGTCCCGATTCATTTCAGGCATGCAATGACCGCTCTTAGTGATTCCATCTTGAACCTGAACCTTTTCAGGTATATGTTCAGGGATTTTAATTCAATATGGGTCTAACCGACCGTCTGGTTTCGGGATTATAACATGGTCGAATAATAACACCCTCTTGTTGAAGGAGGGGACCCTTGACCACCACCTGTTGAAGATACAATTTACGAATTGCAGTTAACACTGGCTCCCTCTCTTGGGGGGAAGCCCGCCGGGTCCTTGGTGAGGGGGCATCTTCTCACAGTCCAGCCTGTATCCCTGCGATACAATTTCTATTGCCCAGGAATCTAACAGGGAGTGAACCCACTTGTGGCTGAACTTACGAAGGCGTGTCCCCACCGGGCCTAGCTCCGCCTGTGGAGCCCCAGCGACATGCGGTGGATTTTTGTAGAGGCCGGGGAGGACTTCTGTTCCTGGGGACTAGCTGTGTTGTACAGCTTCTTTCCTCTGCCCCCGGCTCTGACAAGAAAGGACGCACCTCAGACTTTTTTGTTTCTTTATTCGAAAAGCTGCATTTAATAATGTCGTTCTTTCCTAGGCTGTGCAGGAATATAAGGCAAAATATCAGAATTACCAGCTATAACTGTGGAGACCAGGCCCGAGAACCTTTCTCCACACAATCCTCAGCCTTCCATATGCCTCTTAAGTCGGCATCATCTGTCCAATGTATATTCTACAGGACACATCAAGCAGAAATCGACATAGCTTTTGTCTCTAGGACCCAGTATACTCATGTCCCTTTGGGCATGCTTTATAATTATATATCTATCACTTAAGACAGCATCTTAAAATATTTATATGCATACTAGGGTCTCAATCTCTGCTGATAAGGTACCTGTACACGCTGCCACAGCGCTATAAACCCATGCCGACACAATCGCCGGTCTGGGTAGTATACTAGAATGTGCACGCTATCTGCAGGATCCCTGAGAATAGCTAGTGCAAACAGGACACCCAAGGGGAAGATTCTCACCACATCCTGGCCCTAGTGGGGAAAGGATACAGCCTGAGAATTCTCTTGTGGGAAGCTGCCGTCTCTTGTCTGGAGATTCCCGCTCTTTTTCCTCATGAGAGGAGGGAAATTTACCTCAGCATTCTTCCCCTTAACATGTGTACTCTCGTGTCGGGGACAGATGAGTCATCAGTGATATGCAAATCATCTTTTATTCCAATAATCATATATTGAATATCTTTTAGCCCTCTTGGCTGTAACTTTGCATTATCATAGTCGACAGTGGAGTTAAACTCCGTGTCGATACTTTGTTATTTTGAATAGTGAACATAGAGAGACTCTGAAGGACTCTGTGACATAGGGACAGACCAGGGAAGATTTCCTTTCTGTTCCCTAACCTTTTGTGCAATAATTTTACCTCAGCACTTACACATATCCAAACAGGTGTTGGCGTTGTTGACGGAGACACCCTCCCACACACTTATCCGCTCTATCACCTCCTTAGAGGAGCCTTTTACCTCAGACATGTCGACACACGCGTACCGACACACCACACACACAGGGGATGCTCTATTTGAAGACAGTTCCCCCACCAGGCCCTTTGGAGAGACAGAGAGAGAGTATGCCAGCACACACCACAGCGCTATATAATACAGGGATGTACACTATACTGAGTGATTTTTCCCCTATAGCAGCTTATATACACAGTTTTGCGCCTAAATTTATGTGCCCCCCCTCTCTTTTTTACCCTTTGTGTACCAGGATACTGCCGGGGAGAGCCTGGGGAGCTTCCTTCCAGCTGAGCTGTGAAGAGAAAATGGCGCCGGTGTGCTGAGTAAGAAGGCCCGGCCCCCTCAGCAGCGGGCTTCTGTCCTTTTATGTACTTTAATGGCGGGGGTTAATGCACATATACAGTTTATCAGACTGTATTATGTGCTTTTCGCCAAGTAAGGTAATCTAATTGCTGCCCAGGGCACCCCCCCCCCCCCCCCCCAGCGCCCTGCACCCATCAGTGACCGGAGTGTGTGGTGTGCTAAGGGAGCAATGGCGCACAGCTGCAGTGCTGTGCGCTACCTTAATGAAGACCGGAGTCTTCAGCCGCCGATTTTCAACTTCTCTTCTGTCTTCTGGCTCTGCAAGGGGGACGGCGGCGCGGCTCCGGGACCGGACGACCGAGGACTGGGCCTGTGTTCGATCCCTCTGGAGCTAATGGTGTCCAGTAGCCTTAGAAGCCCAAGCTAGCTGCAAGCAGGTAGGTTCGCTTCTCTCCCCTCAGCCCCACGTAGCAGTGAGTCTGTTGCCAGCAGATCTCACTGAAAATAAAAAACCTAACAAATACTTTCTTTTCTAGGAAGCTCAGGAGAGCCCCTAGGGTGCATCCAGCTCTGGCCGGGCACAGATACTAACTGAGGTCTGGAGGAGGGGCATAGAGGGAGGAGCCAGTGCACACCAGATATAGTACCTAATCTTTCTTTTAAGAGTGCCCAGTCTCCTGCGGAGCCCGTCTTTACCCCATGGTCCTTACGGAGTACCCAGCATCCACTAGGACGTCAGAGAAAGACCAGTCATTGTAATGGATTTGCTATAAGCAAGATTTGTTTTGTTCTATCTTTCTCTTTCTTTTGATAACCATTTTTTTCCAGGACTTTCTATTTTTGTGAGGGTTCCTGAGGAGTTGAGCGTGGGAATGGAACTGGTTCTGGAGAAAATATTAATGTCTTTATAGGGATCAGCCTATCACTTTGTTTAAAGCCAGAGTAAATCAAAGGTCTAGTAGTTATGGAGTTCGAAGGCAATGTGATAGGCTATTGTCTGAGGAATACTGTATTTTGTAGTTACTGCGACCCTATAATTGAAGATGAGTGCATCCAGAGATGTCAGTTAAGCAATAATGTTGCATTTAACAGACATCCTATGAGTGATTATCATTCACTAGTGGGTAAGGTCTTAAGCCAAACGGAATGTTGGATGTGCTCACAGGTACCTCTAAGACCAAATAATGCAGGATTAGTGCCATATTCTTTAGAGTTAGCTGAGGTACTTGAATGACACGGAGGGGAGGGGAACCGGTGGACAAGGAATATAGTATAACTAGACACCCTAGTCTTAAGATCCACCAATACCATAAATAAATCCCTGGTATGTTTAAATCTCACCAATTTCAGGAAATCAAGAAATTTGGAGGTAATCAGGAACAATCAGACAATGGCCTATTCACATATAGCAGATAAAGAGCTCATTAATACCATGACTGTACAAAAGATTGTTATATGTGGAAGAAAAGTCTATGAGTGGCTCTCCCCGAACTCCGAAGGTTTATGTTATCTAGGAAGGACACCACCTGAAATAATGAAACAGATTTGGCATACGATCCAGAAATCTAAACAATGTTCAGGGAGTGATAGGAATATATACCATGAAAATTTTATATGTCTCTTTCACGACTTGTTTGTGTTTTCTCCTTCTACCCAGCAATACCTCTATCGAATCTGAACATCAGTGTACAAAGACATAGGTACATGTATGTATGCAACAATCGTTCAGATCAGACATCATAGGTTGTAGCACTGTCCCAGCATACTCTATAAGTTGAATGTCATCCCACATCCAACCAGTGGTCTCACGACCGCCGAGCGCATATAGAGGATGTCCCGTCCTCTTCCCTGGCTTCCCCAACTATAGTCAATGTCTGATTTGCAAAATGAATACATACGTGTGTCTAGGTCACCAATTATTGTTTTAAATATTTTATTTATGTTTAGTGTGACAGTTATGTGATAGTTTTTGGTTACTATCAAAGGGTGATCTGTCAAAGTCAAATTGCATATTTCAATATATAGAATACGTTATGACATTTATTAATGGATGCATCTACGATGCATGCGTCGAAATGGGATCCGGTCTCTAAGTCGACAGTAACTAGGTCGACAATGTCTAGGTCGACCACTATTGGTCGACAGTAACTAGGTCGACAGGGTGTCTAGGTCAACAGGGTCTTTAGGTCGACATGTTCTAGGTCGACAGGTCAAAAGGTGGACATGAGTTATTCCCAATTGTTTACTTTTTTTGAATCTTTTCATACTTAACGATTCACGTGGACTACGATTGGAACGGTAATCTCTGCCGAGCGAAGCGGTAGCGGAGCAAAGGCACCATGCGAGGGGACGCGGTTCACTAATTGGGGTTCCCGGTCACTCTACGAAGAAAACAACACCAAAATAACATAAAAAAACTCATGTCGACCTTTTGACCTAGAACATGTCGACCTAAAGACCCTGTCGACCTAGACACCCTGTCGACCTAGTTACTGTCGACCAATAGTGATCGACCTAGACATTGTCGACCTAGTTACTGTCGACCTTCAATACCACACCCGTCAATACGGTAAGGTGCGAATGACCATAACGGCAAGTTACTGTGCGCATTACGGTAGAGGATGCATTTGTTAATAAATATCATACTGAGACAAAAATAGCAAATAATTCTTACACACACTCAAATGTAGTATCTCCAAGAATACACATCAAATAATGTCTTAAACATATCAGATTGTCTTGTTTAAGCAGGCATTGTGTCCATGGAAGATGGACCTTTGACTGATTGAATGTGTAAATACCATTGTTTGCCGCAAGTGTTGTCATTGTTACACTAGAGGTCAGAACAAACAAGAACACAATATAACATACAAAACCCAAACACAAGCCAGACCCTTGTTTGCTTAATACCTTTCAAGACCACCAAAAGGTGATATGTCAAATGTATAAACATTTATATTCTCCTACACATAGTTTTAAATACATCTAACCCACGGTTTATATATGTTTCATAACGTAATTATAATAGCAGGAAATTTTATATGTATATATATATATATATATATATATATATATATATATATATATTAAAAAATGAAGCAAATAAGAGCGCCTAATAGTGTTAGTGTGGAAAACTATATATAAAAGATAACTTAGCTCATAAAACTTTCAGCCTGATGATTCTCAGAAGTAAAACATGTAAAAGAGAGATAAAAGCAACATAGTGTGTACTGTTTTAAGACGTTTTTCAAAGATACAAGCATTAGGAACTTTGCCGGTTCCAATAATTTGATGTAATAAAAACAGTAACAATTTATTAAACAACGATCCTGCCACAAACGCAGGTGGCAGGTATAGACAATTTAAAAAACAGCTCGTCTGGTCATAAATGTAGGTAGCGCACGTACAGGATTAAAATTTATAAACAGCTTATCTGTCCGCATACGGCAAAACCATAGATTAAAAGAATATTCAGGCAGATTCTCTATCTGTAATAGCAGGTATCAAACGTACAGGATTGAAATTAAAAACAGCTTATCTGTCCGCAAGTGGGAAGTCAAAGGGGTAAGCATCAAGTCCCTGTTCCAACGCGTTTCGTCCTAGCATGAGGACTTCATCAAGGGGATAACTGATACCAGTTATCCCCTTGATGAAGTCCTCATGCTAGGACGAAACGCGTTGGGACAGGGACTTGATGCTCACCCCTTGGACTTCCCACTTGCGGACAGATAAGCTGTTTTTTAATTTCAATCCTGTACGTTTGATACCTGCTATTACAGATAGAGAATCTGCCTGAATATTCTTTTAATCTATGGTTTTGCCGTATGCGGACAGATAAGCTGTTTATAATTTTTAATCCTGTACGTGCGCTACCTACATTTATGACCAGACAAGCTGTTTTTTAAATTGTCTATACCTGCCACCTGCGTTTGTGGCAGGATCGTTGTTTAATAAATTGTTACTGTTTTTACAGTTTTTATTACATCAAATTATTGGAACCGGCAAAGTTCCTAATGCTTGTATCTTTGAAAAACGTCTGAAAACAGTACACACTATGTTGCTTTTAACTCTCTTTTACATGTTTTACTTCTGAGAATCATCAGGCTGAAAGTTTTATGAGCTAAGTTATCTTTTATATATAGTTTTCCACACTAACACTATTAGGCGCTCTTATTTACTTCATTTTTTAATCTTTATTTTTAGACTGCTTGAGAGCTGCCACTCACTCACATATGAGGTGT
The DNA here is from genome assembly GCF_028390025.1 of Pseudophryne corroboree. Classification (NCBI taxonomy): domain Eukaryota; kingdom Metazoa; phylum Chordata; class Amphibia; order Anura; family Myobatrachidae; genus Pseudophryne; species Pseudophryne corroboree. The sequence continues at coordinate 816,967,824 of NC_086444.1, forward strand.
GTTGTATTCTGCTAAAAAAGACAATTAATAATTTAGATAATTTTACCTATTTAAGTGTCCTACTGGGTGTACTTAGGCGCTATCCTCTATTGTTCCACATATATATATATATATATATATATCTATCACAAGGATGGAATTAAGGATACCGTGTGTGGGATCAAATTATTCAGGGTCACATAAGCAGTAATCTGGTGGTTGCGAAGATATTGTCACTTATTGCGGCAACAAGTTATTAGCAATACCGAATCCATGTATATTACTGTATGATAATGTGGTGGTTTGGCTGGTCTTGGGGTGGGAACTCAGATGTAAATAACAGTAATCACATCTTAGGACTTAGTCATCACCCACCGTTTGAGCCGACCAGTGATCCCCAGTGTACTGGATATGTCCCACCCCTGGACCAATAGCAGAATACCCAGCCCCAGACATGTACTTTCTCCAATACACAGTTATATAAGTCCCTTACCCAGGAAGCTCAGTTGGTTGCTGATTCTAAAATGGAGATGACTGTCCACTGAGCAAAGGGTGATGTATACTGGCTGTGACTGCTTACTATGTACCTGTAACAACCCTATCTTATACTATTTATGTTGTACTGAATGATTTACAAGATGTGTCCACTTACATCTTTGCTTTTTATCCAATTTGGCACAACATGCAAAACATAGTTAAGCTGTTTTTCACGAGTATCGAGTGGATGAATTTAAAAATTTGTGTTTGCCATAATAGAATATGTATAAAGTAAAATATTAAAGATGCAAATTAAGAAAAATCACAAGGCATGGCTAAATCTCTGAGTCTATGGCATGCAAAACTGTGCCATACATGGCGGGATATAGCAAAGATGTATGTGGACACATCTGTACTCTACATATGTTATTTTGTATGCATAACTTTTAATATCAAATATATATATACCTCTGAGCGTTGGACCGCAGTATACCATTTGTGTGACTACTTGCTTTCTCTTAAGGGACATAGTGCTGCAACGTTTAGTGCACTATTTTTGTATATGGGTAATAAGACGCAATTTGCGTCCGCAGTATATATAACACTGGTATGTAAATGGTTATTAGAAAATAATGGAAATTCACACCCATTACAGGTTATTTGAGTCTGGTGATTGTAATAAAAAGCTTGCAGGATGTGTATGAAGTCATCTGGGAAACCAAACCGGCCCAGCGCCTCATATAAATGATTCCAAGCGACCATGTCAAATGCTTTTTCAGCGTCAAGAGACAGAAGCGCTGAGCCAGCCCGGCCCCCAGACAACTCCAACCACTGCTGAATCGTGAGGACCTTTCTCAAATTTACTACTGAGTGCCATCCCATTACGAACCCCGTCTGATCTTCATGAACCACCGAAGGAATAATCAGTTTGAGCCTATCAGCCATTATCTTAGTAAGTATTTTATAATCTAGGTTCAACAGATAGATAGTTCTGTAGGAACCCGGATGCTCCATATCTCTACCAGATTTGGGTAAAACGTTAAGCGTTGCTAAATTAAAGTAACGAGGGATTGCCTTCCTTTCAAGAATATCATTGTACAGTAATACTAGTCACGAATACGCGGTAAAAGACAAAGGGAAGGAGGGACATATAAACATAAAAAAATAGAAAACATCTTTACGGAGGTCCTAGCCGCCTCTGATGCATAGAGAAAAAAAAAAAATCTGCATACTAGCAGCCACAGAACCATAATTAAGGTACAGTATGTGATAAAGTGTAGAATTTCACTATAAGAAGAAGGCACAGTCATTGGTGTGGAGTTGTAAATAGTTGCAGGAGAGGAAACAAGAGTAGAAAGTCTGTGAGAAAATATCCTGCCACAAGGTGTCACTCCTGCACTGTAAATGATGGACGTTTTGGTATTATAATTATCTTCCGGTGTCTTTTCGTATATGTCTACCGTGTACTGGATTGGTGTTTCAATAAACATGTTTTGCACTAAAAGCTACACAGACATTTTAAAAATATTGTGTACCAATAACAAAAAAATTTACACAGTATAGGGGGGATTTGGAAGAAGCAACAGACAAAAGAAGAATTGTTCTTCTAAAAAGGAAATGACAGTTGTGTCTATTTCTAAACGGTTCCTAATATGAAAATGTTGGGTGTTTTGGGGGTCTCAAGCCACTTGTGAAAATCAAATTGCCTGTTCTGGCCAGTATGTTTTATGTTTTTTTCCTGTGGGGAACAATATGTTTTATTTTTTTTCTTGTGCAAATTTTTTTTATTTACATATGTATATGAGTTGCAGTGCGCATATATCCCAATGGTGTTCTTAGGGGCGTTCCTGGACGTTACCGGGAGTTGGCTGACCAGACACATATGTAACGTAGTGTCGGCATGTTATAAGAGTGACACGGGTGTGTTGCTGAAAGTGGTTGCGTATAGAGATGCTGAAATGCTCACATTGAAAGCCATATTCAGATGGATGATCTACCCCTAACATAGGGCTGGTGCAAGTTTCAATGGTGTGACCGTCGCACAAAGCATGACTGCAGCGTCTGTAGACACTGATAGTGGGCATCTCAATACTTCATGTTCAGACACACTGATGCACTCCAGGAAGGGCTTTGTAGCTGCAGTAGTATAAGGTCGCAGACACAACTGCGATAAAAGACACAATGATTGTCACTACTGCATCCAACTCAGAATCAGGACCTATGAGGAGGGAGTATCCCACCCCCCTGACAGACCCCACTCCCTCACCAAATCCCACCTCCATTAGGGCTGCTTCCAGAAATTTTCCGGGATGAATTTCCATCCCAATCTGCCCCTGCGGTAGCCTTCTTGAACTGTAAATCTTGGCTTTTTTTTATTGCCCCCTCCATAGTAAATCCAGTTTTTAAGTAATTGTCTCACCGGCTTTTGCCATGTGGTAACCTCAATCTCCAACATTACCATTTTTGGTGTGAAAAGTTTACATTCAAAATGTTAACACCTGAATGTTTACAGATATAATATCAACATGGACATTATGTCGACAAACAATACATGGACAGTGGACACTCAAAAAACGCTAACATAGTTATAATGTCAATACGTTCATATTGCCAACAAGTCAAAGCTATAATGCCGACATACTGATTTTTACTTAGTTTAGCCTAATGCCTAACCCTAAAAATATCAAAATAAGTCATGTCGACAGTTTAGTCATGTCGACATTAGCGAGCGTCAACATTTTATATGAGAGCTCATTGTTCTTGTCGATACTCTGATGTCAACACTCCGACTTTTAACATTCTGACTGGATCCCTGTAATCATACAGTGCAATTTAGCACTTCTAGGGGTTAATTCCAAGTTGATCGCAGCAGGATTTTTGTTAGCAATTGGGCAAAACCATGTGCACTGCAGGGGAGGCAGATATAACATGTGCAGAGAGAGAGTTAGATTTGTGTGGGTTATTTTATTTCTGTGCAGGGTAAATACTGGCTGCTTTATTTTTACACTGCAAATTAGATTGCAGTTTGAACACACCCCACCCAAATCTAACTCTCTCTGCACATGTTATATCTGCCTCCCCTGCAGTGAGTGCACATGGTTTTGCCCAATTGCTAACAAAAATCCTGCTGCGATCAACTTGGAATTACCCCCCTAATGTCTAGTTTGTCTGCTCAATTGCTCCCTTTGAATTGACTAGGAATGATAACAGAGCCACCTAGTGGCCACTTTTATTTCTTACAATAGCTCTCCTGAGTTTTGAGGAACTTGGTATTTTTTTTAGCCTGCTCTAAACTTATTGTGTGTAATTACTACCACCATCAGTAGCGGATCTTGCCACGGGCAAGCAGGGCTTTTGCCCGGGGCGCCACCTTCCGGAGGGCGCCGGCGCCATCCGGAGGGCGCCGGCGCCATCCGGAGGGCGCCGCACCGTGGCAAGATCCGCTACTGTGCCCCCCGCCGCTGTGCCCCACGCTGGTCCCCCGCTCTGAAGGGAATCAGACGCTACGCGTCTAGTTTCCCTTCGTGGAGGGGACCTTTGCTGTTCGGTGCGCGATGATGTCATCGCGCACCGCACAGCATTCTGGCACAGACTATAGGGGTCATAATTGACCTCTAGTGTCTATGCTGATCTGAGGAGATCTGCAGCGGTCTGGATCAGGAACGGGGATAGTAAATATACTTTTTTTTTATTCTCTTCCAGCGGCGCTACAGGGGGCACAAATGGGGGCGTAACTGACCACGCCCTTGTGTGTAGCCACGCCCCTATAGTTTTGCCCGGGGTGCAACAACAGCAAGAACCGGCCCTGACCACCATGTGGGCAATAATAATATATCACATGTATACTTATCAACATAGATCTGTCTAAATCTACAAGTTTCTTAATGGTTAGTAACTTGTAACCATAGGTGCCGATTCCATGGGTGCTCCCGGGCCCGAGCACCCATGGAAAATGTTAAGCACCCACAGCCGGTACCGGGACCATAGGCGTGCGCACAGGGTGTGCCTGGTGTCACAGGCACACCTTAATGCAGCACCATCATTCCAGGGTACCCCCTTGCCATTTGCAGGTCCACTCCAGGATACACCATTCCCTGCCTTGCTGGTGAGAATCTGAGTTGCATTCGGGGGAGATGAGTGTACACACTACACGGGAGGTGCTGAAAATGACAGCTCCTAGGACCTGAGGGGGAGGAGACACAGGACAGTACTGGGGAAGAACATGCAACCTCGCCGCCTCAGCAGCAAGTGCTCCGTCCTTGGTAGTAAGGTGGGCACAGCAGTAGAGGTTGTCCCAAGTGTGGCATGTAGAGGTTGCTCCGAAGCGTGGCATGCAGTGGGCATGGGCAGCAACAGGACATTGGGTCAGTGGCTGCTGATGGGCGTGTCGTGAAAGAGAAGGAAGAAGAGGAGGTAGAGGTGGTGTAGGAAGATGCCCAGAGGCTCCCATGTCCCAGATCTGAGAAGTGCCCCTCCAAGGTGGGTGCCAGCCTGTGGAATGCATGCCAGGGTGCAGCAGCTCGGAGTGGGCGTGCACGGGGTAGCCATGTGCTGCTGCAGCCAGCTTGTTTCTCTCTGTACCATGGTGTAACAAAGGAAACTAGTTCACATGACACTTCTGCTCTCACTCCGCTTTCCAGGATTATTATATGTGTGCTCCCCATCTAATGACTCTATGTGCTGCTAGTGTCCATTCATCAGTGGGACATCACATGCAATAACAAGCTGTATATATAATGCTCCTGAAACCCAGTCATCCATGCATGTAGCAGCGGCAGCAGCAAACACTGGCACAATGCTCGCACACACACCCTTCTGTGGATAGAACACAGTGCCGTTTCTTGCGGCGGGCGAGCCGTGCAACCGCACGGGGCGCCCGCCACGGCACTTTACGGGTCCCAGATTCCCCCCTCCTCCCTTTTCCTGAGTACTCCTGCTCGGGGTGCAGAGTTTCACGGAATGACGCGTTGCGTCGTGACATCATGATGCAACCGCGTCAATCCACGAAACTCCACCCCCCGAGCAGGAGTACACGGGAAGAGGAGGGGGAGCCAAGCTAGAAAGAGGAGGCGCCGGCGGCCGGCGCGAGGAAGAAGAGGCGGCCCGCCCCGAGGAGCGGGAAGATCTTCTTGATATGTAAGATGTATATCTCTCTCCCCCCTCCCTCTCGCTTCCTCCCCCCACCCCCCACTTGACACTTGCCTACCGTACTGTATAGAATGGGGACACTTTCCTGCCGTACTGTGTAAAATAGGGACACTTGCCTGCCGTGCTGTGTAAAATGGGGACACGTGCCTGCTGCAATGTGTAAAATGGGGACACGTGCCTGTCGCAATGTGTAAAATGGGGACACGTGCCTGCTGTAATGTGTAAAATGGGGACTCTTGCCTGTTGTACTGTGTAAATTGGGGACACTTGCCTGCCGTACTGTGTAAAATGGGGGCACGTGCCTGCCGCAATGTGGAAAATGGGGACACTTGCCTGCCATGCTGTGGAAAATGGGGACACTTGCCTGCTGTGCTGTGTAAAATGGGGACACGTGCCTAACGCAATGTGTAAAATGGGGACACGTGCCTGCCGCAATGTGTAATATGGGGACACGTGCCTGCTGTAATGTGTAAAATAGGGACTTTCTTTTTTTTATATTCTGTGGTGGCCGTGATGATGAGATCAGATGAGGCCACACCCATTTTAATGAAGTCACGCCCATTTTAATGAGGCCATGCCCCCTTGCCGGGAGCGCGCGCATGCTTTTCCTTTTTATATCTATTGGGGGGCACATTTTTTTATGTGAATGGGGGGGGTGGGGGCGCATTTTTAAATCTCGCACTGGAAGCCAAATTGCCTAGAAACGGCCCTGAAACATGTGTCCCTCACTCCTGTCATTGAGGTTATTAATCCACCTTCTGCCTCTAACTCCCTCTCTATGGGGGGTAATTCTGAGTTGATCGCAGCAGGAACTTTGTTAGCAGTTGGGCAAAACCATGTGCAACGCAGGTGGGGCAGATATAACATGTGCAGAAAGAGTTAGATTTGGGTGGGTTATTTTGTTTCTGTGCAGGGTAAATACTGGCTGCTGTATCTTTACACTGCAATTTAGATTGCAGATTAAACTCACCACACCCTAATCTAACTCTCTCTGCACATGTTATATCTGCCTCCCCTGCAGTGCACATGGTTTTGCCCAACTGCTAACAAAGTTCCTGCTGCGATCATCTCCGAATTACCCCCAATATACAGCATTTGGGGTCAGAGTGCCAATGCATTATATGTGTACCCCCAATTTGTGGATCTTTGTGTGACAGCAGCGCCCCTGAGAGCAGAGGCGTTTCTAGAGAGGAGAGGACCTGTGTGCAGACTCCATGTGTGGGCTCCCTCCTCTCCTGTAGCCGTCACCACCACTGTCACCGCTCTCAGCATCAAGACTCTGGCACAGTGCCAGAGTCTACAGCGCATGTGCAGGAATCCGAAAAATGGCCGCTGCGCCATTTTTCCAGAGTCCTTTGCATGCGCTTTTCACTCTGGCACTGTGCCAGAGTTTCTAGCGTGCAGTGCACTAGCAGCGGCGGTGATGGCTACGGGAGATGAGGGGGCCCACACACAGTCACTGATGGACGCCGGAAAGGTGAGTATAGAATAAATGGGTGCAGTGTGTGCTGTGTGGGCTCCCTCTGGACCCAGGGGCACATGTGCACCGCACACACTGCACCCATTATAGATACGCCAGTGCCTGGGAGTCAGCTCTCTGGCATGGTGTTGCTGTAACAAAGGCTTACTGCTGAGCTAGGATGCGATGGAAAATCCTTTTTTTTTTCAATCTGATCATTAAAAGACAAACAAGATGACACTAAACTTTACCTGTATTTATCAGATGCACTTCATAATCCATATATATTCTTCCCCTAGTGTGAGCAGATGTGATAACAGTGCACTGAGTATACAGTGGTGGTGTAAGTGACAAACGTACTCATATTATTATTATCATCATCATCATCATCATCATCATCCTTTATATATATGGCACCACAAGGGTTCCGCAGCGTCCAATTACAGAGTACATAAACAGATATTGAAGACAATATAGGACAAGTACAGGGTAAATAAACATAGCTACATCAGCAGATGCCTCTGACATAAGTATCAGGTGGCAGTTGACCGCAGAATTTGGTGCAGTTGAAGATCAGTAAAGTAAGAAAAGGATAAGCACATGAGGGAAGAGGGCCCTGTTCTTGAGAGCTTACATAAGAAAACAGTTTGTGTTACTGTTCTGTTAGTTACTGAGCACATTGTTGGATGTGGTCGGTGCTTAAACAAAAAAATGGTGCAACATGTTTTTCTCTCTGTCATACGCTGTACTCGGAGGGACAGAAAGTCATAAACTGGGCAGAAGGATCACCCAGTGGGAAATTGTCCCAGTAACTGAAGACGCCTTGGGGACATGGTTTGGGCTTATAATGTTGGCTGTCCACATACACTACAGAAACAACATTATATAAGAGTATGCCATGGCCACACATTCGTAATAGGTAGGTGATTTATTTGGACCCATTCCCCTTTCCCTGTGCATCACTTAGGGGTGTATTCAATAGCTGTCGGAAGCTGCCGTCTTGTCGGAGAGACGGCAGCTTCCGAAAGATTAAGGTCGGAAGGGGTTCCGACCTATTCATTAGGTCGGAACCCCTTGGGAATTCCCAACTTGTTGGAAAGCTATTGGAATGCACGCGGATCGGTATATTGTCGAAAGCGGGGCCAAACCCGACAGGTTTTAGGCCCGTTTCCGACCATGTCAATCCGACTTTTAAAAAAGTCGTATTGACATTAGTGATGAGCGGGTTCGGTTTCTCGGAAACCGAACCCCCCCGAACTTCACGCTTTTTACACGGGTCCGAGGCAGACTCGGATCTTCCCGCCTTGCTCGGCTAACCCGAGCGCGCCCGAACGTCATCATCCCGCTGTCGGATTCTCGCGAGGCTCGTATTCTATCGCGAGACTCGGATTCTATATAAGGAGCCGCGCGTCGCCGCCATTTTCACACGTGCATTGAGATTGATAGGGAGAGGACGTGGCTGGCGTCCTCTCCATTTAGAATAGAAATAGATAGTGAGAGTGAGACACTTGATTTACTGGAGCTTAGGAGTACTCAGAGAGTGCAGAGTTTACTAGTGACTGACCAGTGACCACCAGTGCAGTTTTATTATTATTTAATATAATCCGTTCTCTGCCTGAAAAAAAACGATGCACAGTGACACAGTATACCATATCTGTGCTCAGCCTCAGTGTGCTGCATCATCTATGTATATCTGACTGTGCTGAGTGCTCACTGCTCACACAGCTTAATTGTGGGGGAGACTGGGGAGCAGTTATAGCAGGAGTACATATATTTAACAGTGCACACTTTTGCTGCCAGAGTGCCACTGCCAGTGTGACTGACCAGTGACCAGTGACCACCAGTATATTGTGATTGTCTGCCTGAAAAAGTTAAACACTCGTCGTGTGGTGTTTTTATTCTATAAACGCATTCTGCTGACAGTGTCCAGCAGGTCCGTCATTATATAATATATACCTGTCCTGCAGTAGTGATATATATATATATTTTTTATATCATTATCATCCAGTCTATACTAGCAGCAGACGCAGTACGGTAGTCCACGGCTGTAGCTACCTCTGTGTCGGCAGTCGCTCGTCCATAATTGTATACCTACCTGTGGTGGGTTTTTTTTTTCTATCTTCTTCATACTAGTAGTTAACTTTAGGAGTCTGCAGTGCTGACAGTGTCCAGCAGGTCCGTCATTATATAATATATACCTGTCCGGCTGCAGTAGTGATATATATATATTTTTTATATCATTATCATCCAGTCTATATTAGCAGCAGACGCAGTACGGTAGTCCACGGCTGTAGCTACCTCTGTGTCGGCAGTCGCTCGTCCATCCATAATTGTATACCACCTACCTGTGGTGTTTTTTTTCTTCTATCTTCTTGATACTAGTAGCTTACTTTAGGAGTCTGCAGTGCTGACAGTGTCCAGCAGGTCCGTCATTATATAATATATACCTGTCCGGCTGCAGTAGTGATATATATATATTTTTTATATCATTATCATCCAGTCTATATTAGCAGCAGACGCAGTACGGTAGTCCACGGCTGTAGCTACCTCTGTGTCGGCAGTCGCTCGTCCATCCATAATTGTATACCACCTACCTGTGGTGTTTTTTTTTTTCTATCTTCTTGATACTAGTAGCTTACTTTAGGAGTCTGCAGTGCTGACAGTGTCCAGCAGGTCCGTCATTATATAATATATACCTGTCCTGCAGTAGTGATATATATATATTTTTTATATCATTATCATCCAGTCTATACTAGCAGCAGACGCAGTACGGTAGTCCATGGCTGTAGCTACCTCTGTGTCGGCAGTCGCTCGTCCATAATTGTATACCTACCTGTGGTGGGTTTTTTTTTTTCTATCTTCTTCATACTAGTAGTTAACTTTAGGAGTCTGCAGTGCTGACAGTGTCCAGCAGGTCCGTCATTATATAATATATACCTGTCCGGCTGCAGTAGTGATATATATATATTTTTTATATCATTATCATCCAGTCTATATTAGCAGCAGACGCAGTACGGTAGTCCACGGCTGTAGCTACCTCTGTGTCGGCAGTCGCTCGTCCATCCATAATTGTATACCACCTACCTGTGGTGTTTTTTTTTTTTCTATCTTCTTGATACTAGTAGCTTACTTTAGGAGTCTGCAGTGCTGACAGTGTCCAGCAGGTCCGTCATTATATAATATATACCTGTCCGGCTGCAGTAGTGATATATATATATTTTTTATATCATTATCATCCAGTCTATATTAGCAGCAGACGCAGTACGGTAGTCCACGGCTGTAGCTACCTCTGTGTCGGCAGTCGCTCGTCCATCCATAATTGTATACCACCTACCTGTGGTGTTTTTTTTTTCTATCTTCTTGATACTAGTAGCTTACTTTAGGAGTCTGCAGTGTTGACAGTGTCCAGCAGGTCCGTCATTATATAATATATACCTGTCCGGCTGCAGTAGTGACATATATATATTTTTTATATCATTATCATCCAGTCTATATTAGCAGCAGACGCAGTACGGTAGTCCACGGCTGTAGCTACCTCTGTGTCGGCAGTCGCTCGTCCATCCATAATTGTATACCACCTACCTGTGGTGTTTTTTTTTTTCTATCTTCTTGATACTAGTAGCTTACTTTAGGAGTCTGCAGTGCTGACAGTGTCCAGCAGGTCCGTCATTATATAATATATACCTGTCCGGCTGCAGTGGTGATATATATATATTTTTTATATCATTATCATCCAGTCTATATTAGCAGCAGACGCAGTACGGTAGTCCACGGCTGTAGCTACCTCTGTGTCGGCAGTCGCTCGTCCATCCATAATTGTATACCACCTACCTGTGGTGTTTTTTTTTTCTATCTTCTTGATACTAGTAGCTTACTTTAGGAGTCTGCAGTGCTGACAGTGTCCAGCAGGTCCGTCATTATATAATATATACCTGTCTGGCTGCAGTAGTGATATATATATATTTTTTATATCATTATCATCCAGTCTATATTAGCAGCAGACGCAGTACGGTAGTCCACGGCTGTAGCTACCTCTGTGTCGGCAGTCGCTCGTCCATCCATAAGTATACTAGTATCCATCCATCTCCATTGTTTACCTGAGGTGCCTTTTAGTTGTGCCTATTAAAATATGGAGAACAAAAATGTTGAGGTTCCAAAAATAGGGAAAGATCAAGATCGACTTCCACCTCGTGCTGAAGCTGCTGCCACTAGTCATGGCCGAGACGATGAAATGCCATCAAAGTCGTCTGCCAAGGCCGATGCCCAATGTCATAGTACAGAGCATGTAAAATCCAAAACACCAAATATCAGTAAAAAAAGGACTCAAAAATCTAAAATAAAATTGTCGGAGGAGAAGCGTAAACTTGCCAATATGCCATTTACCACACGGAGTGGCAAGGAACGGCTGAGGCCCTGGCCTATGTTCATGGCTAGTGGTTCAGCTTCACATGAGGATGGAAGCACTCAGCCTCTCGCTAGAAAAATGAAAAGACTCAAGCTGGCAAAAGCACAGCAAAGAACTGTGCGTTTTTTGAAATCACAAATCCACAAGGAGAGTCCAATTGTGTCGTTTGCGATGCCTGACCTTCCCAACACTGGACGTGAAGAGCATGCGCCTTCCACCATTTGCACGCCCCCTGCAAGTGCTGGAAGGAGCACCCGCAGTCCAGTTCCTGATAGTCAGATTGAAGATGTCAGTGTTGAAGTACACCAGGATGAGGAGGATATGGGTGTTGCTGGCGCTGGGGAGGAAATTGACCAGGAGGATTCTGATGGTGAGGTGGTTTGTTTAAGTCAGGCACCCGGGGAGACACCTGTTGTCCGTGGGAGGAATAGGGCCATTGACATGCCTGGTGAAAATACCAAAAAAATCAGCTCTTCGGTGTGGAAGTATTTCAACAGAAATGCGGACAACATTTGTCAAGCCGTGTGTTGCCTTTGTCAAGCTGTAATAAGTAGGGGTAAGGACGTTAACCACCTCGGAACATCCTCCCTTATACGTCACCTGCAGCGCATTCATTATAAGTCAGTGACAAGTTCAAAAACTTTGGGCGACAGCGGAAGCAGTCCACTGACCAGTAAATCCCTTCCTCTTGTAACCAAGCTCACGCAAACCACCCCACCAACTCCCTCAGTGTCAATTTCCTCCTTCCCCAGGAATGCCAATAGTCCTGCAGGCCATGTCACTGGCAATTCTGACGAGTCCTCTCCTGTCTGGGATTCCTCCGATGCATCCTTGCGTGTAACGCCTACTGCTGCTGGCGCTGCTGTTGTTGCTGCTGGGAGTCGATGGTCATCCCAGAGGGGAAGTCGTACTCGTAAGACCACTTTTACTACTTCCACCAAGCAATTGACTGTCCAACAGTCCTTTGCGAGGAAGATGAAATATCACAGCAGTCATCCTGCTGCAAAGCGGATAACTGAGGCCTTGGCATCCTGGGCGGTGAGAAACGTGGTTCCGGTATCCATCATTACTGCAGAGCCAACTAGAGACTTGTTGGAGGTACTGTGTCCCCGGTACCAAATACCATCTAGGTTCCATTTCTCTAGGCAGGCGATACCGAAAATGTACACAGACCTCAGAAAAAGACTCACCAGTGTCCTAAAAAATGCAGTTGTACCCAATGTCCACTTAACCACGGACATGTGGACAAGTGGAGCAGGGCAGGCTCAGGACTATATGACTGTGACAGCCCACTGGGTAGATGTATGGACTCCCGCCGCAAGAACAGCAGCGGCGGCACCAGTAGCAGCATCTCGCAAACGCCAACTCTTTCCTAGGCAGGCTACGCTTTGTATCACCGCTTTCCAGAATACGCACACAGCTAAAAACCTCTTACGGCAACTGAGGAAGATCATCGCAGAATGGCTTACCCCAATTGGACTCTCCTGTGGATTTGTGGCATCGGACAACGCCAGCAATATTGTGTGTGCATTAAATATGGGCAAATTCCAGCACGTCCCATGTTTTGCACATACCTTGAATTTGGTGGTGCAGAATTATTTAAAAAACGAGAGGGGCGTGCAAGAGATGCTGTCGGTGGCCAGAAGAATTGCGGACACTTTCGGCGTACAGGCACCACGTACAGAAGACTGGAGCACCACCAAAAACGCCTGAACCTGCCCTGCCGTCATCTGAAGCAAGAAGTGGTAACGAGGTGGAATTCAACCCTCTATATGCTTCAGAGGTTGGAGGAGCAGCAAAAGGCCATTCAAGCCTATACAACTGAGCACGATATAGGAGGTGGAATGCACCTGTCTCAAGCGCAGTGGAGAATGATTTCAACGTTGTGCAAGGTTCTGCAACCTTTTGAACTTGCCACACGTGAAGTCAGTTCAGACACTGCCAGCCTGAGTCAGGTCATTCCCCTCATCAGGCTTTTGCAGAAGAAGCTGGAGACATTGAAGGAGGAGCTAACACAGAGCGATTCCGCTAGGCATGTGGGACTTGTGGATGGAGCCCTTAATTCGCTTAACAAGGATTCACGGGTGGTCAATCTGTTGAAATCAGAGCACTACATTTTGTCCACCGTGCTCGATCCTAGATTTAAAACCTACCTTGGATCTCTCTTTCCGGCAGACACAAGTCTGCTGGGGTTCAAAGAACTGCTGGTGACAAAATTGTCAAGTCAAGCGGAACGCGACCTGTCAACATCTCCTCCTTCACATTCTCCCGCAACTGGGGGTGCGAGGAAAAGGCTCAGAATTCCGAGCCCACCCGCTGGCGGTGATGCAGGGCAGTCTGGAGCGACTGCTGATGCTGACATCTGGTCCGGACTGAAGGACCTGACAACGATTACGGACATGTCGTCTACTGTCACTGCATATGATTCTCTCCCCATTGAAAGAATGGTGGAGGATTATATGAGTGACCGCATCCAAGTAGGCACGTCAGACAGTTCGTACTTATACTGGCAGGAAAAAGAGGCAATTTGGAGGCCCTTGCACAAACTGGCTTTATTCTACCTAAGTTGCCCTCCCACAAGTGTGTACTCCGAAAGAGTGTTTAGTGCCTCCGCTCACCTTGTCAGCAATCGGCGTACGAGGTTACATCCAGAAAATGTGGAGAAGATGATGTTCATTAAAATGAATTATAATCAATTCCTCCGTGGAGACATTGACCAGCAGCAATTGCCTCCACAAAGTACACAGGGAGCTGAGATGGTGGATTCCAGTGGGGACGAATTGATAATCTGTGAGGAGGGGGATGTACACGGTGATATATCGGAGGATGATGATGAGGTGGACATCTTGCCTCTGTAGAGCCAGTTTGTGCAAGGAGAGATTAATTGCTTCTTTTTTGGTGGGGGTCCAAACCAACCCGTCATTTCAGTCACAGTCGTGTGGCAGACCCTGTCACTGAAATGATGGGTTGGTTAAAGTGTGCATGTCCTGTTTATACAACATAAGGGTGGGTGGGAGGGCCCAAGGACAATTCCATCTTGCACCTCTTTTTTCTTTAATTTTTCTTTGCGTCATGTGCTGTTTGGGGAGGGTTTTTTGGAAGGGCCATCCTGCGTGACACTGCAGTGCCACTCCTAGATGGGCCAGGTGTTTGTGTCGGCCACTTGGGTCGCTTATCTTAGTCACACAGCTACCTCATTGCGCCTCTTTTTTTCTTTGCGTCATGTGCTGTTTGGGGGGTGTTTTTTGGAAGGGCCATCCTGCGTGACACTGCAGTGCCACTCCTAGATGGGCCAGGTGTTTGTGTCGGCCACTAGGGTCGCTTATCTTAGTCACACAGCTACCTCATTGCGCCTCTTTTTTTCTTTGCGTCATGTGCTGTTTGGGGGGTGTTTTTTGGAAGGGCCATCCTGAGTGACACTGCAGTGCCACTCCTAGATGGGCCAGGTGTTTGTGTCGGCCACTTGGGTCGCTTATCTTAGTCACACAGCTACCTCATTGCGCCTCTTTTTTTCTTTGCGTCATGTGCTGTTTGGGGGGTGTTTTTTGGAAGGGCCATCCTGCGTGACACTGCAGTGCCACTCCTAGATGGGCCAGGTGTTTGTGTCGGCCACTAGGGTCGCTTATCTTAGTCACACAGCTACCTCATTGCGCCTCTTTTTTTTCTTCTTTGCGTCATGTGCTGTTTGGGGAGTCGTTTTTTGAAGGGCCATCCTGCGTGACACTGCAGTGCCACTCCTAGATGGGCCAGGTGTTTGTGTCGGCCACTTGGGTCGCTGAGCTTAGTCATCCAGCGACCTCGGTGCAAATTTTAGGACTAAAAATAATATTGTGAGGTGTGAGGTGTTCAGAATAGACAGAAAATGAGTGGAAATTATGGTTATTGAGGTTAATAATACTTTGGGATCAAAATGACCCCCAAATTCTATGATTTAAGCTGTTTTTTAGGGTTTTTTGAAAAAAACACCCGTATCTAAAACACACCCGAATCCGACAAAAAAAATTCGGTGAGGTTTTGCCAAAACGCGTTCGAACCCAAAACACGGCCGCGGAACCGAACCCAAAACCAAAACACAAAACCCGAAAAATTTCCGGTGCTCATCACTAATTGACATTTCCGCTACCTCCTCCATCCACTGTGCCATGCTGAAGATCTCTCTTCATCATGGGCCCCTGGTGCCTGCGGCTGGGGGAGGGGTGTCACCTGGGGCCCCCGCTACCTGCTGCTGTCGCCTGCATGACACGAGCTGCTGCTCTGCCCTTGCATGAGTCGCCTAGGATAGGGGGCACCGGTCGTCATATCCCAGGATGAAAGGCAGCTGCTCTAGGCCCAGGGAGGAAGAGGTGGTCTGGGCAGTGCACAGCACTGGGGTCAGCAGCAACACGGAAGATGAGGACGCCCGGCCGGCTGGGAGGGGAGCAGCAGCACCAACCGCAGCAGCACGGAAGATGAGGGCGCCCGGCCGGCGGCGAGGGGAGCAGCAGCAGGGAGGATGAGGACGCCCAGCCGGCACTGGGATCGGGTTGAGCATCAGCGGCCAAATCCGACAGTTGGATTTGGCTCAAATCCGACAGTCGGATTTGGCCGTTTATTGAATAGTGCATTGTCGGATCCATGCGGGCATGGTGGCGCGCTATGCGGGCCACGCTATCTATTCTCCCTCCAGGGGGGTCGTGGACCCCCAAGAGGGAGAAAAGGTGTCGGTATGCCGGTTGTCGGGATTCCGGCGCCGGTATACTGAATACCACCCTCATCAAGGCCTGCAGTCAGGATTTGGCCTGCACGCATTTGTGAAGTATGCATTTGTTAAGGATGAAGTTAGAAGAACCAGAACTGAAAATCATCTCTCCTTTCTTCACAGGTAAAAAAAACACCATCCTCATGCTTGTATATCTGAGTCTATCATCTCTCTCTGGCTACACTTTTCACACCCCAAGAAAGTTTGTCTGCAAATGTCTGTGACTCTGCAATCTCCCCATTTTGTGATCTCTTCTATGGGTGGAATATTCCACCCTGGGTAATCCTACGCAGTAAGCCCAAGATGGCTGCCACACCTGGGGCCTAATTCAGACCTGATCACTAGGCTGCGTTTTCGTACAGCCAGCGATCAGGTCTGAACTGCGCATGTGTATGTACCGCAATGCGCAAGTGCGTTGGTCCGCAGCGACGGGATGGTGCAAGAAAAGGTGACTGACAGGAAGAGGCCGTTTGTGGGTGGCAACTGATCGTTTTCAAGGAGTGTTCAGAGAAACGCAGGAGGTACCAGGTGTTTGAAGGGAGAGTTTCTGACGTCAGCTTCGGCCCGATCATCGCACTGGAAGAGTAAGTCCTGGTCTGTGCAGAGACTGCACAAACTTCTGTTTGTACAACTCTCCTGCACATGCAATCGCACCCCTGCACAACGATTTCCCCCCATCCCCTGTAGGCGGCGACTACCTGATCGCAGGGATGCAAAAAATGCACTAGCGATCAGGTCTGAATTAGGCCCCTGGTACCTTGTGTGGCTGGAATACACAACCCTTGGAAGTTATTACCCAAAATGCCTACACCAATCATGCATTATGCTTTCTGTGTGCTCTTTTTTTCTTTTATGTCTGTGTGGTTTATCTTTTGATGTATTACTTAAATCGTCTGTATTGTGTACATTGTTCGAGTTCAAGATGGCGCCGCCAATGGCTGCCTCCGTGCTGCTCTGCCAAGCAGCCTTCGTTTTTACATGTATAATATGTTGGGTCTATCGTACAGTTGCAATGTGCAGTATGAACTCATACGTGTAATGTTTGTAATGTACAGTATGATATGTTCTTCCCCCTTATTGTATTCCCCACTCATGTTGCTGTTTGGCAATGCATTGTACCACAAAAAAATTCCCAGTGTACGTGAGTTTACCTGGCCAATAAAGCTGATTCTGATAAAAAAAAAAAAAATCCTGGCTTTTTATTAGTCCTGGGTAATTTTACTTTAGAGCCATTTGTTGGTGAGCGTTCACTACGCATTATATCAGCATACCCTCCAACTGTACCTTTTTGGCAGATACAGTACATTTTTTTATGGTCTGTACCGATTTTTGGCTCTCCAAACTTCCATTGAAAGTATAAGAAAAGGGACGTGGTCACGCCCCCTTTACCCGTGGCCATGCCCCCCCCCCCCCCCCCCTTTTCGGATTTGTAACGATTTTGATGTGTAAAATGTTGGAGGGTATGTATCAGTATATGTCATTTCTTGTACTACTTTGGTGCTTTTTTTACAGTTTTGTTTCTCTGTAATCCAGACAGGTAAAACAGTTTTTTGCTTATTGCAGTATCCCAAAATATAATGTGATTTATTTTCTTCTTCTTTTTTTTCTTTACAGAATTACTTTTACATATACGGAGTGGAAACAAAGAAAACACCCAGGATTTACGTGAGCAGTTCTCTTATGTATGGTAATTTGAATGTATATTAGGGACAGCATAGGCACCGATTCTGTGAGCGCCCACAGAAAATAATGAACACCCAAGGCTGGTTCCGGGACCATAGGCATGCGCACAGGGTGTACAGCCAGGGGGTGTGAAGGAGCTGGCGGCTTGCCCAACGCCAGTCGCTGCCTAATATAATAAACAATAATAAGCGGGTAAATTTAATACAGGTTGAGTATCCCATATCCAAATATTCCGAAATACGGAATATTCCGAAATACAGACTTTTTTGAGTGAGAGTGAGATAGTGAAAACTTTGTTTTTTGATGGCTCAATGTACACACACTTTGTTTAATACACAAAGTTATTAAAAATATTGTATTAAATTACCTTCAGGCTGTGTGTATAAGGTGTATATGAAACATAAATGAATTGTGTAAATGTAGACACACTTTGTTTAATGCACAAAGTTATACAAAATATTGGCTAAAAATACCTTCAGGCTGTGTGTATAAGGTGTATATGTAACATAAATGCATTCTGTGCTTAGATTTAGGTCCCATCACCATGATATCTCATTATGGTATGCAATTATTCCAAAATACGGAAAAATCCCATATCCAAAATACCTCTGGTCCCAAGCATTTTGGATAAGGGAGACTCAACCTGTATCACTATTTAAAAAGTATAAAGTTAGTATTAAGAGCTAAGAATAAGCTCTTTTAGCAATAACTTCTGGTTGGCCGCATCATTTCTGCTTTACTCTGTGAACCCAGGTTCACTTCAGCTACTGCAGAAGGCTTATTGTGGGGGTGGGGCATTCAACAGGCTTCAACACCCACCAGCAAAAACATAAATCTGCACCTCTGCTTGTAATCACTTAAGGTTTAGTAACATTTATTTATACACTGCACACATTCCGGCAGTGCCCTACAGAGAATATTTTAGTCATTTACTGCCACACTAGGGATAATTTTATGGCATGAACCAATTAATCTACCAGTATTTTATTTGGAGTGTGGGAGGAAACTAGCGCACCTGGGGGAAGCCCATGCATATACAGACACAGGAAGACATACAAACTTTTCAATGATAGAGAGTTGGTCAGGAAATTAACTGTCAACCTCAGAGCTGTGATGCAGTGGTGCTGCTTTAATTACATAAAAACATGTCACAGTTTCCTTTTTTTTTTTAAGTGATCACGTCAGATTCTTAAAATCTACAACTTTCTCTGTGAAATAACTTACTGGCAGGAAAGAAAAGGCATTGCCAAAAATTTCAGTTATGACATACACAGTGGGGTCGATTCAATTCGGCAATTTAAGAATAGCGCCGGGAATTAGCTCCTGACGCTATTCAATTCAGCTCCAGTTAAGTTGGCGATGTCCCGTTCTCGCCGACTAAACAGGTTGAATTGTCGGGAGAACGGGCATTCTCCGACTTAACTCCCCGGCGCGAGGCTGATTCCCGACAGAATCAGCCTCGCGCCGGCCGCGAGGCAGCACTTTTGTCGGGTCTCTTCTCTCATCCCCCAGATGAGAGAAGAAATATGGATGAGATGGATGAGATTGTCCATATTGGCCTGCATGTATAAGCAATCCGGCACCAACGATTAACGAGCACGGGGCTGCACATCGTTCATCGTTGGTGCCTACACACTGAACGATATGAACGAGTTCTTGTTCATTAATGAACGAAAACGTTCATATCAATCACTTATATCTTTAAATGTGTAGGGCCCTTTATTGTTGTTAATTGTATGCTCATCTTCTTATAAACTCATGTTATCGAGGATTTGGGGTAATTTCTGACATTTTTGAATTCTCACTGTGTGCCTATACATTGGTTGGTTTATCTGATGGAAAAATGAAAAAGAATTAGAAACCAAAGTTTTGTGTTCTTCATTTTCATATATATTTTAATGTCATATCTTTCATTCTGGACATAGGAGTGTTTTAAGGGATGGATGCACAGGTGTTCCCGACCGTACTGACTTTCCGATGGCGGGTGTAGAGAGATTCTTTACTTTTTGCTTTATAACTTGTTCTATGCTGCTCTGCATGAGGGGTTAGGATGAGTTCCACTGCACTCTAGAGAAAGTTTTCCCTTATTACAGGGGTCCATAGGAGAATGCCCCCATTACAGGGATCCATAGGAGAATGCTCCCTATTAAAGAGATCCATAGGAGAATATTCCCTATTATAGTGATCCATAGGAGAATGCCATCCCTCATTAAAGCTGTCCATTAGAGAATACTTCTGCTCCCAGTCCCATTAAAGGACCCATTTCACATTAAAAGAGTTCATAGGAGAATGCCCCATAATACAGGGGTCCACCAGAGAATATACAATCAGTGAGTACTGTGGTAGTTTCTTTATGGTAGCATTGAAACTAACCTTATAATGTTAGTGCTAAAAATAAATCTATCTATCTATCTATTGTAATAAAAATATTGGTAAAGCTATAAAAGGGGGAAATATGTTTGTCCCAGGTTTCTGACCTATATGTTTTAAAAGGTTGGGTACAGGTTACCGGCAGTAAGGATGTGGTGGTCAGAATACCAACACCAGCATCCCGACTGCCAATATCCAGACAGGTGCACACAAGTAAGCTAACCCTACACCAAATCCTCCCTTCCCACAGCCTAACCCTACCTTCTTGCAGCCTACGCCTAGCCCTCCCCCCACAGCCTAACCCTAACCCTTCCTTCACAGCCTAACCCTCCCATCACAGCCTAATCCTAACCCTCCCTTACCACAGCCTAAACCTAACCATCTCCCTGCAGCCTAACCCTAACCCTCCCATCACAGACTAACCCTAACCCTCCCCCCAAAGCCTCCTCCTAACCCTCCCATCACAGCCTAACCCTAACCCTTCCATCACAGCCTAATCCTAACCCCCCCCCCCCTTCCCACAGCCTAACCCTAACCCTCCCATCACAGCCTAACCCTAACCCTCCTCCCACATCCTCCTCCTAACCCTTCCATCACAGCCTAATCCTAACCCTCCCTTCCCACAGCCTAACCCTAACTCTCCCCGGCATTCTTACATTCAGGATTCTGTCTGTCGGGATTCCGGTGCCAGTCTTCTGACCACCAAGATCCTGTATGTCAGGATGCCAACTACATCCTGTTTTAAAAACCACAGGAAATTGTCTGTGATTGCAAAACAGACCGGATAGATGTTTGGGTTTTAGTAAAAGCCAGTTAATGGTCCTAGGGTTATGGAGTGTGAGAGTGGGATCCATCCATGAGGGCCATTTCTGGTCTTCAAGTAATCAGCCTGAGAACAGGTTAACTAGTACTTGCACCTGTAAGGAAAAGAATTTCAATAGCCAGAGGGACGCAGGATCTATTTGGATATTGTTCAGATATATCATTAAACTTTTGTTTGCTTATTTATTTGGTGCACAATTGTTTAAGGTTGGATATCACTTTAATACGTCATTAAACCTTTATCTGCATGGTGGACTATTATTTTGATACATCAATAATCATTTAATTGTTAGATTTTCACAACTGATGAAAATATATCACTGATGAAGTCTTATAAGGAGATGAAATGCATTGGGTAAAGGTGCTGTAAGCTCCATCATTGAGGGTATATGATTGAGAACCCAAACCCCCGATGTAGGAGATAAGGGAGATTGGGAAGATCAACCTCAAATGTGTATAACGTGACAGCATTATAAGCATCACTCTATTGTGTGAGAATTAATGTTTTAATTAATGTTAATCATTCTTACTAATGGTGGCCATTGGCCTTATTTTTTAAGTGTTTTTATTGGTATGAGGGTTTATTTCTAGAACCCACAAGGAATTCACTCATGAGTTCAGGCATTTCATTGGACATTGTTTAAAAGAACATTGAACATTCTAGTCAGGAACGTGAAGCTTCATAAAGAGATTCCATCTGATCGTCTAAAACTTCTCCTATGGACTTTTCTTATGGTCATAAGTACTGAATTGTTATTCATAAAAAATTATCATTGAGCACCCTCCCAGTGTTTGTTTAATGGAATTTTATTTTGGGTCTTACTGAGGTGCAGCCGGAAGTGTTTTACATATGTCCTTCATTTTTTTTTGTAATGTAAATATATATATATATATATATATATACACACACACATACAGTATATATATATATATATACAGTATATATATATAAACACACACATATATATATATATATATATACAGGATGATTCGAAAGTTGCAGTACACCCTTTTGTTTCAAAAACTGTGCAGGAAATGAGAAAATGGATTACTCCTGTAAGGTATGGGTGAGGTGGGCTATCTTTTAGGGTATGTACCGAACATGGGCGCCATCTTGGAATCGGCCATCTTGAATCTAAGTCAGTTTTCCCATTTTCTGCACAGTTTTTGAAGCAAAAGGGTGTACTGTGACTTTTGAATCACCCTGTATATATGTTTTGTATGACGTTTTCCATGGCATTCATTGAGGCATTTAAGATGAATTAGTTGTAGCTATAAAAGGTCATGTCCACCGGCCTCCTTGGCAGAAACAGTTTGGTTCAGGAAAAGGTTTATTACTTTGGAATGACATAAGGTTAGCAGAACTAGATGTCAGGTGTGATTTAGAAGTTACCTTTCTCCACTTTTTTGTTTTTATTCTTTTTGAGGGACAAATGTTGTTCAATATGGGAAAGGGGTAACTCAGTGGCAGAATGGCAACACAACATCAGCACCAGTGGCGTAACTTCATACTACTTGCCCGGAGGCAAGATAAATGTTGTGCCCCCATCCCCACCTCCCCTTCCTGCAAAAAAAAGTATTTTAATTTACTCCTCTATACTCGCCACTACATTCACTGAAATGTAAGTATTGGGAAATGAGGCACTGTTTCAACATACTGCTGTAGTAAAAGATCAATATTAATTAGTATTAGGTGATTAGTTGGCAGTAGACAATAATTTTTACAAAACTTTGGGCTTGTGAACCACAGGTCAGTATCTGTCACCCTACATTTTCATAAAATATCCATACAGACCTTTTCTTTATGTACTGCTAAATTACACCAACGTACAGTTACAGTAAGCCTGAGTGCTATTATTTTCAAATTAGCACTTATTCATAAACATCATTTTAATAAACCTAACACATTGATCTAAAAGCATAAAACTTTTTTTAGAACATTGCTAATAAAGTTATTGGAATTTGCCATCTTATGCAATCCAAAGTGAGCATTTATAACCTAGCATAACTAAACTACATTAGCCACATTATATAACAAGTGCAGCACTGGAACATACTGTACTAACAGGTGCATATCCAAACAGTATGTAGGGGATAGTATCAGGATCCCTGCGCTTGGGATGCCAGCAGTCAGAATACCGGCATCCCAATGCTCAAGATCCCGACACCTAGTAGGGTAAATATGTTACCCCTAACTCCTAACCTCTCTAACCCTAAGGGGGGATGTACCAAGCAATTGCTGTACATCCCGCCACTAACCGCATTGATACTAATCGCTTATGTGCTAACATAGGCAATTAGTATCACAAAGGACAGCTCTCCTTGATAAGAGCTATCCTTTGCAATGCCAGCTGCTGGTGTTGCGGGAGGGAGGAGGCCAGTTAACGGAGCCGTGACTACAGAGAGAGGAGGGACACAGACACCGGCTCCACAACTGCATCCCAGTGCTCAGGGTCTTGTCACCTCCTCCGCAGCCTAACACTGCCAGCACTCCCACACACACACACACATAGCATAATCATCCCCAGCCTAAAAATAACCTACACCCACCCACGGCAAACCTCTCAGCAGTCCCAGCAT
The DNA here is from genome assembly GCF_028390025.1 of Pseudophryne corroboree. NCBI lineage: Eukaryota > Metazoa > Chordata > Amphibia > Anura > Myobatrachidae > Pseudophryne > Pseudophryne corroboree. The sequence goes on from NC_086444.1 coordinate 816,991,485, forward strand.
ACTTGCGTTCGGGATCCCGTCGTCGGTATTGTGATCCATGTCTGGGTCCCAGCAGCGGTATTCCAAGCAGTGTTGGGATTCCGGTGTCGGTATTCCGACTGCCGGGATTGCATATATAGAATGCTTGGTTACCCCCTGTATGAGACTGTCATGTTTAAATAGTAACCTTTTTGTAACTAAAGCTCTGAAGTATTCTTGAAATTAAATATCTTATTTTAGTTCTGATTCTGTGATTCTTATAAACTCAGGGCCTGTGTGGCTCACGTCTACCAATTTTCCTAAGTATTGCAGTGTGTATGTGAAAGGTAAAGCTAAAGATGCCTGCAACGTCCGTAATACGTCGAAAAGTCTTTGCTGGTGGCAGCTGAAGGTGTTTGATTAATCCTGTGTGTCCAAAAGTGACCCCCACGTCGCATGTGGCAATTCTCAAATTGGCGTATTTGTGGAATTGGCCGGCAGCGTCGTGACAAATCGGTCTCAGTGGTGGGATGGTAAATGTTTATTTTTATCTAAGAACTTAAGTGAATGTGGTAATAATTCCGTGAGCGGAACATCCACTTCACCAGAATCAGAACTCAGAGCTTTATTAAAATGTTTAAATCCACACAGTGAGTGGCAATCTCTGTTCCCCTCCCCTTCTCTTGTTTTTTTTTTCTATTATTTTATTTTGGTGAAAGTGAGATCAAAGATGACTAAGTCTAAGCATCTGATGAAGGATGATGGCAAACTTGTGCGTGGGAATGATGCACACTGGACTGTTACGTACTGCGGGTAGTAATGTTGCCATGCTGATTTCTGATGTGGACTCTGTTATCGATGCGAGGCCTGTGCGTATGGCCTTGGATAAATATTCGCAGACTGATATCAAGTATGGGAAAGATACAGAGCATCATGATGGCTGCAAACCTGTGCGTGGGAATGATACATCGGCCTGGGCTGCTGAGACAGTAGTAGATGTATTGCATACTGGACTATTACATACTGCGGGTAGTAATAGTGCGATGCTGGATTGTGATGTGGACTCTGTTATCGATGTGAGGCCTGCTGTGGCTGCCTCAAATGTGGATCTTATCCCCCCGTTCCTGGAAACTGTCAGAGCTGAATGCTGGACAGGCAGAAAGTGTTCCAGTGCATGAGAGGAGAGAGAGATAGAGCCTGCCAGTGCTGCACACCTGGTGCAGAGGGAGAGTCCTATGGCAGAAACGAGTTCTGCAAACCAAGTAGCTGAGAGAGAATGTAAGCTATAAATTGCATCGTGACAAGAAAGTGATTGCTCGCGATACCATAAGACCAGGGAGGTCACCGTTAAACCTGGATCAAGTCCCTAGTATGACGGACTATGGTAACTTGGACAGTACTGCAAATATCCAGTGGAGGTTGGGTACCTCATACATCTACACTGAAGGTCCTGACCTGGATAAGTATTTACAGAGAGCAATTACATCTATGAAGACATATCCAGACTGGACAACCCTTATACAGCTGGTGCAATAGTTCCTTGCCGAACAACAAGCAACTCTGGAACGTGAGGCTGCCAGGCAGGAAAGGCAGGTTGACCGCCTATACCAGCTGGTGCTGTCTAGGCTTAAAAGTCAGTCCGCAGGCAAAGACTCTCCTGTTAGCAAGCCCTGGTCAGAGGATTCCACTGTGTTGCAACGGGACTTTGGCAGCCAAACAAATGCCCGCTGCGTTTTGGAGAATCAACAGGCTTTAAACAGTACAACGGATACTAGACAGAGGTCTAACACCTCTGCCAGTACCAGGGAGACGGCATAAAGTACTACAGCCGGGGAGGCTGCAGGGCAACCATCCGAGACAGCATCAGAAGAGCAGTGTGGGTATGGCCCAGATGACCTGTTTTCCGGGATGAGTACAGATGAGCTAATTAAAGAATGTCAGCTGCAGGGTCTTGCCTGCAGTGACAATACCCGCAGTGAGATGCTCAGGCAGCTCTGGCGGGTAGAGGAGAGCGAGTGCCATGCCTTCAGCCAGTATAGAATCTAATTTCTGTGGTTAGGTCCTGAGGTGAGTCCTGGGTACCTGCTGCGTGTGCTGAAGGAATGTTTTGAAGATCCATGGAGAGAGGCACGCAATTTGAGGAAGCTCGATACCCCATTCTGGTACGATCAGTGTCGCAGAGTGGATGATGAAAGACAACGTCTACGAAAAGCTTCTTTTATCAGTGGAAGAAGCAGTAGTCCAGCCTGCTGGGAAGCCCAAAGAGGAACGGGTACCCCCAACATCTACAGTCAGTGTGGTCTATGTTACGGAGTTCTCACATCCCAAGGTGCAGTGTACCCTACTGGGAGGAGCTGTTGGTGCGAACAGCATATTACCACCGTCTGTGCAGAATTTGCAGCTGGAAGAGGCTGATTTTCAGGAGAACCCGATTGTGGAGGAAACTATGTTGATAAGAGAGGTGGGAGTGACTGATATTATTCCCAAGAATGTGTTCGTGAGAACTGACTTTGGACAATTGATAGCACAATCTGTGCCTGACATTTCTAAGTCTGTGGAAAAATGTGAATCATATCAGGTAGTATGTGATGATGCTAAACCTTGCAATGGTATTACTCTGTGTACAGTGCCTGTAATGCTATGTGATACTGCTGGATCTTGAACAGACGTGACTCTGGGAAAAAACGTAATGCCCCGTGAACATTTTGCATTTTCTACTGTGACAGAGACTTGTGATAATACCAGTGAAATGAACTGTATTGCTGCAGGATCTAACCCTTCTTTTCCTCAGGGGACACCTGCTGATCCGCACAACCTTAATGCCAATGTACAGTATGTGATGCTGAGAATGTTACCAACCAGTGTGTACTAGAAAATAACATGCCAATGTCTATGTGTAGGGACAAGGAAATTACTCCCTGTATTGTTGAGACAGCTCAGGTTGATTTGCAGGTACAGTGGGACCAAGATGAAATGCAAATGTTTATATGTCAAGGGAAGGCAGTGAATCAAGGTGTTGAGGAAAATGCTCAAAGTGATTTGCATGTACTGAGGGGCCCCGAAAACATGCAGATGTCTACGTGTAAAGGAGGGGCAATTATTCCTTGTATTGATGAAAATGCTTGTGTTGTGTTGCGAGTACCCTAGGATGATGCACCCAGTGAGGATAATAATGAGGATGATGTATTGTCTTATACCCATGTTACCAGTAATTCGGATGATGCATGTATCAATGTAGGAAATAATGTGTCTGTCGAGGGTGTTGCCAGCATGTTAGGTACCAGGGTTGTGTCAGAGAACAGGGCTGTGGAGAAGGGAGAAACACACGTTGCTGTCCCCCCTGCACTCCTGTTGCATGCAGACACCCAGCAGGGATTCCCATACACTGAAGCTTCAGTGGAAAGCTTATCTCTCCAGGCTGAACAGAGGATTGTTCAGGAAAAGTGTCTAGGTGTATTTCCCCTGGTATGTGTTAATGAGGAAATTTCTTCCCATTGTGGTACCACTAGACCCACCGAGTTACAGTCACCTGGGAATGATGTGGGCACACTGTATAAAGATGTGCCTGATGTGATGTGTGGCGTAGCTATAGGTACCCAGCAGAGGGCAATGCAGAAGGGCTGCACATTAACACTTGGAAAAGAACATGTTACTCTCTCTCCAGGTGTAGGTAGCAGGGGAGTAGAGGTATACAGTGTTTATTCACAGAGGGTGTGTATGGAGGTGGGCGACCCCGGTCTTGTGGAGATGGGGCAGAGTGACAAAGGTCGTAGTTGTGATGCAGCTATAACACATACAATAACAGCAGAGATAGCAACACAGGGAGCACAGTGTATGAAAGAGTGTTCCCATCACAAAACAAATAATTGCCCACTATACCAAGGAAGGGAAACCAGCTGACCCTGATTTAGCAAGGACGCAGATCCATCAGACAGGCTGGGGAGATAAATCAGGAAGAATTTCTCTTAGAAATGGACATTTAGGTGACGATCCCAATGTCCTAGGTATACCCCAAATGATGTGCAGGAAAACCTGTCAAGAGCATCCTATCATTTTCCGAAGTAAAAATTTACTTCCCCGTGAAGTTGCCTATGCCACCATTGAAAAAGAATGTGTGGTCTCTCCAAAAGCTACAGCCGTATCTGTTTGGACGAGACTTTACAATAATATCCGATAATAACCCACTTGTATGGCTTAATAGAGTTTTTGGAGACAATGGGAAACTCCTGAGATGCAGTCTCACCTTGCAGCAGTATAACTTAACCATCCAGCACAGAAAGGGTTCTCAACACACTAATGCAGATGGTTTATCACAGCAAGGTGAAAAAGTGGTCATTAGCGCAGCAATGAGTCGGTGATGTGGGTCACCACCCCTTGTACACCATTTGCCGGGGAAGATATCATGTTTAAATACAGAAAGGAGGATTACAAATTATATGTGATCTAAGGTGTGGTGATTACTGCAGGAATAATCTCCAATAATGTTTTCAAGTGACTGGGGGAGATCTGCAGACCATAAAGTATGACATGTGCAATGACCTGACAGGAGGTTATAAATACTGATAAGAGGGAGAATTGTATATTGTCCAAAATATAAATTATCTGTGGCCTGGAACCCTGACATGACCGTTGTAAAAGGGGATTGCGTTTCTACATCAAAAGCAGATATTGCCAAGCTCTGGACATTGAGGTCTGATAAGCCCAATTTGTTTGTTATGTCAACAAGTGGGGGGCTCTGTAAACAGACCAGGGAATGGTGACTAAATGTCCTGATGGGAATGCAGGAGTCCTATCTCCTGGCTAATGTCATAAACCTCTAAAACTTCAAATCGACAACTCCAGGTTTAGGAAGATGTGACCCTCCAGGGCCCAGACCTCACTTTCTTTGAAAGAGATTCCTTCAGTATGCCTTTGGGCTACACCCATTGCCTGTTGCGAAGCACCAAGTATGTAAAACTGGTGTATGTGTAGTGTCCAGCAGGGAAGTAGTTAAAAATCCCAAGAGAGGGGGCCTGCTGGAGCTGAAGACTATATCTGAAGTGTGATCTCTTTGGGACTCAATACTGTTGGAGATTACCTGAGTTATTCTGTGAAATCCCCCACAGCAGAAATAACTACATTTGTTTAAGTGAGCTAGGTTTTCTGTATGTTTTATTTCCTTTCATTTATTGAGATTGCTGTATTCTGTGGGTGTTTTTAAAATATTCTTAATAATCTTTGTAACCTTTTTGTAACTAAAGCTCTGAAATATTCTTGAAATTAAATATCTAATTTTAGTTCTGATTCTGATTTTCTTATGAACTCTGGGCCCGTGTGGCTCACGTCTACCTATTTTTCTAAGTATTGCAGTGTGTGTGTGATAGGTAAAGCTAAAGACGCCTGCAACGTCCGTAATACGTTAAAAAGTGCTGGTGGCAGCTGAAGGTGTTTGATTAATCCCGTGTGTCCAAAAGTGACCCCCACGTCGCATGTGGCAATTCTCAAATTCTCGTATTTGTGGAATTGGCCGGCAGCGTCGTGACAGAGATGATACAGCACAGGCTTTTTCCCACCACACCCTCACAACATACAGTAGCAATACAGGAGCAATTCACCAGGCTGCAGTTTTGCTTATCTACAATTTGCCAGACAGACATGCAAACATCACACCAGCAAACAGATAATACACAGCTAGGCTGCTGTTATGCAAATATGCCTGTGTGAAAAAATAGGATTTTAATTACTTACCAGTAAATCCTTTTCCCATAGTCCGTAGTGGATACTGGGAGTCCATTTTGTGCCATGGGGTATAGACAGGTACACTGGGAGCCTTGGGCACTTTAAGAAATTGATAGTGTGCACTGGCTCCTCCCTCTGTACCCCTCCTACCAGACTCAGTCTAGGAAACTGTGCCCGAGGAGACGGACATACTTTGAGAAAGATAGATAAGGAAAGTGTCGAGATAACGAACCAGCACACACAAAACAAGAGGAAAGCCATGCTAACCAAACTTGAAACAGAAACAGCAACAGCTGAACAACCCAGAATACTTAACCAAGTAAAAGTGCAGGAAAAACGAAGCAATGGGCGGGCACCCAGTATCCCCTACGGACTACGAGAAAAGGATTTACCAGCAGGTAATTAAAATCCTATTTTCTCTTACATCCTAGGGGATACTGGGAACATTTAGCACCATGGGGAAGGACCAAAGCTCCCAAACCGGGTGTGAGAGTCCTGAGGTTCCTGCAGAATTGATTGACCAAACTGAAGGTCCTCAGAGCCCAAAGTATCAAACTTGTAAAACTTTGCAAACTTGTTCGAACCTGACCAAGTAGCTGCTCGGCAGAGCTGTAAAGCCAGGACACCCCGGGCAGCCGCACAAGAAGAACACACCAACCTATTAGAGTGGGCTTGTACAGATTTTGGAACCAGATTTTTTAATTATGCTTGATAGTGAGCCCGATCCAGCGTGCAATTGACTGCTTTGAAGCAGGGCACCCAAATTTATTGGGATCATAAAGGGAGTACTATTTCCTGTGATGAGATGTCCTCTTTACATAAACCTTCAAAGCCCTCACAACATCCAAAGACTTTGAAGTAGCAGAGATGTCCGTAACAACCGGAACCACTATAGGTTGGTTGATGTGAAACGCGGACATCACCTTAGGAAGAATTTGCTGACGAGTCCTGAGTTCAGCTCTGTCCTCATGGAAAATCAAGTAGGGGCTCTTGTAAGACAATGCCCCCAATTCCGACACATGTCTTGCTGAAGCCAAGGCCAACAGTGTGACGGTCTTCCACATAAGGTACTTTACGTCAACCTCCTGTAACGGTTCAAACCAGTCCAATTGGAGGAACTACAGCACCAAATTGAGATCCCAAGGTGCCGTGGGAGGCACAAAGGGAGGTTGGCTGTGAAGAACACCTTTCAAGAATGTCTGGATCTCAGGGAGAGAAGCCAATTGTTTCTGAAAGAAAATAGACAAGGCCAAAATCTGTACTTTTATGGAACCTAGACGTATGCACATATCCACTCCCAACTGCAGAAAAAGCAGTAAACGTCCTAGATGAGATTCCACCGCAGAATATTGTCTGCTCTCATACAAAGAGACATATTTCTTCCAAATACGACGGTAATGTTTTGACATTACCCCCTTCCTGGCTTGGATCCTAGTCGGGATGACCTTGTAAGGAATCCCTCTCCTGTCTAGAATCAGTCGTTCAACTTCCATGCCATTAAACGTAGCTGCGGTAAGTCTTGATAGACGAACAGACCCTGTTGCAGAAGATCCTCAAGAAGAGGTAGAGGCCACGGATCTTTGAGCAGCATCTTGAGAAGATCCGCATACCAGGCCTTTCGTGGCCAGTCCGTGAGGATTGCTTGAATATTTTCCCTTTTTATTCTTTTAGGATTTCTTGGGATCAGCGGAAGTGGAGGAAACATGTACACCAGCTGGTAGACCCACGGAGTTGTCAGAGCATCTACCGCCACTGTTTGTGGGTCCCTTGACCTGAAACAATACTGCTTGTGCTACTTCTTGAGTCGAGATGCCATCATGTTGATCTGTGGATATCCCCACCGATGTGTCAATCAACGAAACGCCTCCGGGTGAAGGCCCCACTCCTACGGGTGCAGGTTGTGTCTGCTGAGGAAGTCTGCTTCCCAGTTGTCTACTCCCGGAATGAAGACCACTGACAACGCCACGGCGTGTTTTTCCACCCTGAGAACTCTTGACACCTCTGACATTGCGGCTCTGCTTTTCTTTCCGCCCTGTCAGTTTATGTATGTCACTGCCGTCACATTGTCCGACTGGACCTGAATGGCCGGATTCTGAAGAAGAAATGAGGCCTGCAGAACGGCGTTGTATATAGCCCTGAGTCCCAGGATGTTTATCGGAAGGACGACTTCCTAACTTGACCATCTTCCCTGAAACTGCTCCCCCTGGGTGACTGTGCCCCAACCTCGGAGGCTTGCATCTGTGGTTAGCAGAATCTAATTCTGAATCCCAAACCTCCGACCCTCGACTAGATGAGAAATCTGTAGCCACCACAGGAGGGAGATCCTGGCTTTTGGCTACAGATGGATCCTCTGGTGCATGTGAAGATGCAATCCGGACCATTTTGTCCAACAGATCCAGCTGGAAGGGCCTCGCATGAAATCTTCTGTACTGAATCGCCTCGTAAGCGGCCACCATTTTTCCAAGAAGGTGAATGCACAGATATACTGAGATCCAGGTTGGCTTCAGGACAGCCCGAACCATCGACTGGATTACCATTGCCTTTTCCAAGGGAAGGAACACTTTCTGAGACATTGTGTCCAGTATCATTCCCAGGAAAGGAAGCCTCTGTGTTGGTTCTAGGTGAGATGTAGGTAGGTACAGAATCCACCCGTGATCCAGGAGAAGTCTGGTTGAGAAGCCAAAGCTGTACAACAACCGCTCCCTGGACGATGCTTTTATCAGAAGATCGTTCAGGTACGGAATTATGTTCACTCTTTGTTTGCAGGGTAGAAACATCATCTCTGCCATCACTTTGGTGAACACCCTTGGTGCCGTGGGGAGACCAAATGGCAGGGCCTGGAACTGGTAGTGACAGTCCTGCAGTGAAAACCATAGATAAGCCTGATGAGGCGGCCAGATCGGAATGTGAAGGTACTCATCCTTGATATCCAGAGATGCTAGGAATTCCCCCTCCTCCAGACCTGAGATCACCGTTCTCAGAGACTCCATCTTGAATTTGAACACTCGTAAGTACAGGTTCAACGACTTGAGGTTCAGAATCGGTCTTAACGAACCATCCGGTTTCGGTACTACAAACAAGTTGGAATAGTACCCCTTGTTTTGCAGATGAGGTGGAACTGGAACAATGACCTGAGTCTGTAACAGTTTTTGAATGGCATCATGTAAGTTTACTCTTGCCTCTTGTCAAACTGGTAAGCCTGATTTGTAGAATCTGTGAGGTGGGAGCTCCTGGAACTCCAGTCTGTAGCCCTGGAATATAAAGTCTATGACCCAGGGATCCTGGCACAATCCTGTGCAGATGTGACTGAAGAATTTTAGTTGGGCTCCCACCCTCCTGTCTTCCAAGCATCGCAGTCCACCATCATATGGAAGGTTTTAAGGAAGCAGAGCCCGAGCCCCGTTCCTGTGAACCGGCAGTTGCTGGTTTGCATGGTTTACCTCTAGCGCCTATGGTGGCTGTAGAAGAACTTCTGGGTTTGCCCCTAAACTTGGCAGTTCGAAAGAACTGTAAATTGAGACCTGAGTAGGCCTTCCTAGCTGGGGGAGCTGCAGAAGGAAGGTATGAAGAGTTACCCGCAGTAGCTTTGGAGATTCATTTGTCTAGTTCATCCCCAATAAGGCCTCGCCTGTGAATGTCATGACTGTGATTTTGTGAACCCGGTGTTAGTGCAGTCTGTGCGGGCAACTGGGGAACTATGTGAATATTAGGCTGGTCTGTAGGAATCAGTGAGAAGAAGGAGCAATCCCTGACCGGGGATCGAACCCAGGCCTCGGCAGAGGAAGCTGTATCCTGACCACTGGATCACCAGGGACTTTGATAGCAGGATGAATGTATAGGTGAGACTGTACTGGAAATAGTGTCACAGGAGTAGGTGCTTATGTACTTGAGGTTACTGGCAAGATGGTAAGACGGACTGGTTACTGGTGAGACTGGGATGCAACTGTAATGCGTGCTGGTACCGGATATAACTGGAAACGCAACTGAAAGTAGGACGATGACTGTGGCTATAACTCTAATACGAGGCTGAAGAACCCTGCGACTGTGACGGTAGAACACTGCAGCTGTGGTTTCCAGTTGAGACTGTTGAACACTGCACCGTGCCTTTAAGATGAAACACTGCATCTGTGCATTTAAGTGGAGACTGCGGAACACTGTACTGTGCCTTTAAGATGAAACACTGCAACTGTGCCTTTAAGTGAGGATGGTGGAATACTGTACTGTGCCTTTAAGATGAAACACTGCAACTGTGCCTTTAAGTGGAGATGATGGAATACTGTACTGTGCCTTTAAGTTGAAACTCGTGGAAATACTGGATATCAATGGCAACACAAATGTAATCCAAACTGGGTAACAAAGAAACAGAGGTTTTACAGGAACCAAAGTACAAGGGTTACCTTTAGGGAGCTCAGCTTCAAAGCTCACACAGAGCTGTGTGTGACACGAGGAACTGGCCCAGTTTCCAACTCAGTCTCCCGACTTATACTTCCTGGTCCTTGGTGATTGGTGAGCAGTGTCAGGTGATGCAGAGAGTCTCAGGCTGGCAGAGGATTGGACAGCTCTGGGTCAGGTGAACAGTCACTGTCATGTGAGTACTCTAGACTAGGCTGTGATGTGGAGTGTGTCAGGAATCGACTCACCACAGTTACATCTGTCCGTCGGTGCTGACTCCGTCCGGGGTCCCTACGTTTTGCTGTCACCCGACTCCCTGTCGCCGGACGTCATCCTAGGACTGGGAGCACTCCTGTTGTCAGCAGGCGTGAGAGCACGCAGCGTTCCCGCCGGGCCGCGGCATGGGCGCCGCCATGACAGTCTCCATCAGTCTGAGTGCGACGGCCAATCCGGAGCTTGGCCGCACCTCCTTGTTCCACTCCAGCCAATGTCTGCACATCAGTGGGTATATCAGGAGCTGCAGGATGAGGCTATAGTTGTCCTGAACTTTGTGTCACTCCTGCGACCCATGTGCCTGGATCCTCCGTGTTCCTGGTTACCTTCCTGTTCCTCCGTGTTCCTGGTTACCTTCCTGCATCTCCGTGGAACTACAAGCATCAGCAATCCCTGCGTTTACTATCTGGCTCCTCACCTATCTACATCTACAGTGTGCTTCAGCCTCAGCAGTAGAGACTCTCTCTCTCCAGGTGCATTCCATCACCTCACCTGTGAAGCAGCTTGCTAGCTGTCTGTGCCTCATCAACTGCACTGTGAACTTTTACCACGTCTCCTGCATCTGCTACCAGGTTTGCTACCCATATATCACCATCTCTGCTGGCTCCACGTTTTAAACAACTCTGGTTCCCATACCAGTGAACTCATTCATCATACTGTCATATTATATTTGCCATAGACTCTCAGCTTTTACGCTGCACCATTATCATTGCATTCCTTACTGTTTATTTCTGCTGCCTTATTGTGTGAACTTTTTCAGTTAATAAAACATCATTGCGCCCATGCGCAGAAACCCAATCCAGCCTCCACACTTCTTCCCTCCAACCTCCACTGACCCACTAGCGCCCCCTCCGGGGACACAAACAAAACCGAACCTGACAGAGTGAGGCCTAGCAGGCCGAGAGAACACTGAAGCCTGAAATTCTGCAAAACACAGGATGCTGGCTTTTAGGCCTAAACTTCAGATTGCTGAATTCAGACTCACATAGAAGATCACCACAGGTGGAGCTCGTTAACTATTACCTTCCAGGCAGAGAACTCAGGAAACTCATGGTATTGGCAAGCTGTTTATCCCAGTGAGCAGAAAGATGCAGGATCCAAGACAGAGATGGCAGAGGTAAGTCACCAAATATGAAAACTACAGTCAGGATTGTGACAGTGAAAGGTAGGCCTTCCACGCCTTCCCTGGAGTCCACATCTGCCATCCACTGGCGTAGCCATAGACCCCTGCATGCAGACACTGCCATAGCCGTAGTGCGTGCATTAAGCAAGCCGATTTCTTTTATGGCTTCCACCATAAAATTTGCAGAGTTTTGTATATGCTGCAGGAACAAGATAACCTCCTCCAGAGGAAAGGTGTCTGACTCTTCAATGAGGTTACCTGACCATTTGACAATGGCTCCAGTAATCCACTCACATGCTATAGTGGGTCTCTGGGGCACCCCAGCAGCTGTATACAAGGATCTGAGCGTAGTCTCAATTTTACGAACAGCCGCGTCTCTTAGGGAGGCTGCACCCGGGACAGGCAATACAATTTTTCTTGAAAGCCTGGATACTGATGCATTCACTATCGGTGGATTTTCCCGTTTTTTCCTATCCTCAAGAGGTAAAGAAAAAGATGATAACAACCTTTTAGGGATTTTACATTTCCTATCAGGACTAACCCATGGTTCTTCAAACAGGATATTAAGTTCCTTTGACACAAGAAAAGTGACAGAGGAGAGTGAGGAATCTTATTTTAATATATAAAAGAAATCCTCAGTCACCTTATCAGGGATATTTAGAACTTCTCTGATAGCTTCTATGAGAGCCTCTATTCCCTGCGACAGAGTACCCTCCCCCACCTCTGAGTCCACCTCATCATCAAAGTCAGACTGCAGGATATGGGCCAAAGTGCGTTTTTGCGGACAAATGGCAGGGAACTGAGACGCTTGTTTGGGTACTGAGTCTCTTTTCATAGACTCAGTCATAGATTGTTTTAAGTATTGCGTCCATTGGCGCTTCTATAATGGGTGCAGTGTGCGCAAGGCACATGGGCCCCCAGGTCCAGGGGGGCCCACCCCGCACACACTGCACCCATTTGCTTAATACTTACCTCTCTGAAGTCCCCCGTCGAAGACATCCCTTTTCAGCAGCGCATTAGAGTTTGCAAACTAGGGGGTACAAACTCTATTGCGCCTGCTGAAAACTCCGTAAAGATTGCACGGCTGCCATTTTTCCAGAGTTTCGCGCATGCGCATTAGCAAAATCTTTGGGAAAATGGCCGCTGCGCCGTGTTCCCGGAGGTTTGCGCATACGCAATAGAGTCTGTTCTCAGACTTTATTGCCGCTGCCGCGGAGAAGGATGGCACCGTCGGGGGACTCCGGAGAGGTAAGTATTAAATCCTGTGCATCATTCAGAGAGGAGGGGGCCCCTGAAGCGGAAGGCTGGTTCAGCCCCACTAGCCGTGGAAGGGATACTACTCTGAGTACACACTAGTGAACCCCTAGGGAAGAGGAACACTGTGCCATACATGAAACACACTCTTTGCCTGACATACTGTATAGCGACAGCACACACACAGGAAAAGGTTAAATGCACAATTAACCTACAAAGAACCCTTCCAGGGAGACACAGAGGGAGTATGGAACCAGCACACGGCGCCCTTAACGCTAATGCCAAGCTTAGCCGGGTCACATACTAAGTACCTATATTAGGGACTTAGGGGTCTATTTACTAAGCCTTGGATGGAGCTCCCAATTGCCATGCCACAGGCTGTGTTTGAAAAATTACATTTAGGAGCTGATTGGCTGGTACTTTATCTCCGTTTACTTTATCTCCATCCAAGGCTTAGTAAATAGACCCCTTACTGTAGTACACTAATAAGCGCTCCCCCCCTGCTATGACCCCCTGGTACCGCTGAGGTTATCTGGAGTCTCTCCGGAGGAGTTGCACATCCCTGTCAGTCAGTCTGTGTCAGCTGCAGAGGGAAAATGACGCTGGTGAGCTGCAGGATCCGCTCAAAGTGAAGCCCCGCCCCTTCAATGGCGCGCGGTCTTCCCGCTCTTTTTTATACTGGCTGTATGTGTCTAAGTGCATAAAATGGAGACAGACTCCTTTTATGGCTTTGTCGCCATTCTGGGTACTTTGTCCGCTGTTCAGCGCCTGTGTCCTTACATAACGGGAGACGCAGACCGCCCCATTTAGAAGCCGTGCGTCTCCGTACTCTTATGCCGCAATAATGGCTGGCGACCCGCTAACCGGGATGCCGGCTTAGTATTCACCACTCTTCTTTCTTCTGGCTGTGTTAGGGGTGGCGGCGTGCTGCGGGAATGTATGCTCGCCTTGGTGGGGCTTGCGAATAGTTCCCTCAGGAGCTTGTGTCCTGTCAGTGGGGAACAGGACCATTAACCCTGAGAGAGGTTGGGCCATCCCCCAAAAAGTCCTACGAAGCAGGCAGGCTGGTGCCATCCAGTCTTGCCTGAAAATAACAAACACAGACAATAAATGCAAAAAACTCCGGGAACATTTTCTAAACTGAGTCTGGTGAGAGGGGCATAGAGGGAGGAGCCAGCGCACACTATCAATTTCTTAAAGTGCCCATGGCTCCTAGGGGACCCGTCTATGGGTGTCATTCCGAGTTGATCGATCGCTATGGATTTTTGCAGCGCAGCGATTATAGCAGAACAGGACTATTCTGCGCATGTGTATGCACCACAATGCGCAGGTGCATCGTACAAGTACAAAGAGCATAGTGGTTTTGCACAGGTTCTGACGACGCTTCCATTCGCACAACCGAACGCAAGGAGATTGACAGGAAGTGGGAGTTTATGGGTGGCAACTGACCGTTTTCTGGGAGTGTTTGGAAAAACACAGGCGTGGCCGGGCGTTTGCTGGGCGGGTAACTGATGTCAATTCCGGGTCCTTCATCGCAGCAATTATCGCACAGAATAAGTAACTACAGGGATGCTCTTGTTCTGCACAAAATGTGTTTGTAGCCGCTCTGCTGCACAGGCGTTCGCACTCCTGCAAAGCGAAAATACACTCCCCTGTGGGCCGCGACTATGCGTTTGCACGGCTGCTAAAATTAGCTAGCGAGCGATCAACTCTGAATGAGGGCCTATACCCCATGGTACTAAATGGATTCCCAGGATCCCCTAGGACGTAAGAGAAATACAAATCTACTGTATTGGTGTTGTTGTGTATCCACTATGGACACACTGCAAGTTCATTAGCTATCACCAGAGCTTTGCAGACTGTGTGAACCACTTTAATCAGCAATGAAGGGTTAAGGGTGGGTCTCCCTTCTCCTGCTCAGCTCATACCAAGAAGGCCAGATCACAGCACATAACCATAGCAGAACCACACTACAGCAATCACATGCATAAATTAGAGATGAGCGCCGGAAATTTTTCGGGTTTTGTGTTTTGGTTTTGGGTTCGGTTCCGCGGCCGTGTTTTGGGTTCGACCGCGTTTTGGCAAAACCTCACCGAATTTTTTTTGTCGGATTCGGGTGTGTTTTGGATTCGGGTGTTTTTTTCAAAAAACCCTAAAAAACAGCTTAAATCATAGAATTTGGGGGTCATTTTGATCCCAAAGTATTATTAACCTCAAAAACCATAATTTCCACTCATTTTCAGTCTATTCTGAATACCTCACACCTCACAATATTATTTTTAGTCCTAAAATTTGCACCGAGGTCGCTGTGTGAGTAAGATAAGCGACCCTAGTGGCCGACACAAACACCGGGCCCATCTAGGAGTGGCACTGCAGTGTCACGCAGGATGTCCCTTCCAAAAAACCCTCCCCAAACAGCACATGACGCAAAGAAAAAAAGAGGCGCCATGAGGTAGCTGTGTGAGTAAGATAAGCGACCCTAGTGGCCGACACAAACACCGGGCCCATCTAGGAGTGGCACTGCAGTGTCACGCAGGATGTCCCTTCCAAAAAACCCTCCCCAAACAGCACATGACGCAAAGAAAAAAAAGGCGCAATGAGGTAGCTGACTGTGTGAGTAAGATAAGCGACCCTAGTGGCCGACACAAACACCGGGCCCATCTAGGAGTGGCACTGCAGTGTCACGCAGGATGTCCCTTCCAAAAAACCCTCCCCAAACAGCACATGACGCAAAAAAAAAAAAGAGGCGCAATGAGGTAGCTGTGTGAGTAAGATAAGCGACCCTAGTGGCCGACACAAACACCGGGCCCATCTAGGAGTGGCACTGCAGTGTCACGCATGATGTCCCTTCCAAAAAACCCTCCCCAAACAGCACATGACGCAAAGAAAAAAAGAGGCGCAATGAGGTAGCTGACTGTGTGAGTAAGATAAGCGACCCTAGTGGCCGACACAAACACCGGGCCCATCTAGGAGTGGCACTGCAGTGTCACGCAGGATGTCCCTTCCAAAAAACCCTCCCCAAACAGCACATGACGCAAAGAAAAAAAGAGGCGCAATGAGGTAGCTGACTGTGTGAGTAAGATAAGCGACCCTAGTGGCCGACACAAACACCGGGCCCATCTAGGAGTGGCACTGCAGTGTCACGCAGGATGTCCCTTCCAAAAAACCCTCCCCAAACAGCACATGACGCAAAGAAAAAAAGAGGCGCAATGAGGTAGCTGACTGTGTGAGTAAGATAAGCGACCCTAGTGGCCGACACAAACACCGGGCCCATCTAGGAGTGGCACTGCAGTGTCACGCAGGATGTCCCTTCCAAAAAATCCTCCCCAAACAGCACATGACGCAAAGAAAAAAAGAGGCGCAATGAGGTAGCTGACTGTGTGAGTAAGATAAGCGACCCTAGTGGCCGACACAAACACCGGGCCCATCTAGGAGTGGCACTGCAGTGTCACGCAGGATGGCCCTTCCAAAAAACCATCCCCAAACAGCACATGACGCAAAGAAAAAGAAAAGAAAAAAGAGGTGCAAGATGGAATTGTCCTTGGGCCCTCCCACCCACCCTTATGTTGTATAAACAAAACAGGACATGCACACTTTAACCAACCCATCATTTCAGTGACAGGGTCTGCCACACGACTGTGACTGATATGACGGGTTGGTTTGGACCCCCCCCAAAAAAGAAGCAATTAATCTCTCCTTGCACAAACTGGCTCTACAGAGGCAAGATGTCCACCTCATCATCATCCTCCGATATATCACCGTGTACATCCCCCTCCTCACAGATTATCAATTCGTCCCCACTGGAATCCACCATCTCAGCTCCCTGTGTACTTTGTGGAGGCAATTGCTGCTGGTCAATGTCTCCGCGGAGGAATTGATTATAATTCATTTTAATGAACATCATCTTCTCCACATTTTCTGGATGTAACCTCGTACGCCGATTGCTGACAAGGTGAGCGGCGGCACTAAACACTCTTTCGGAGTACACACTTGTGGGAGGGAAACTTAGGTAGAATAAAGCCAGTTTGTGCAAGGGCCTCCAAATTGCCTCTTTTTCCTGCCAGTATAAGTACGGACTGTGTGACGTGCCTACTTGGATGCGGTCACTCATATAATCCTCCACCATTCTTTCAATGTTGAGAGAATCATATGCAGTGACAGTAGACGACATGTCCGTAATCGTTGTCAGGTCCTTCAGTCCGGACCAGATGTCAGCATCAGCAGTCGCTCCAGACTGCCCTGCATCACCGCCAGCAGGTGGGCTCGGAATTCTGAGCCTTTTCCTCGCACCCCCAGTTGCGGGAGAATGTGAAGGAGGAGATGTTGACAGGTCGCGTTCCGCTTGACTTGACAATTTTCTCACCAGCAGGTCTTTCAACCCCAGCAGACTTGTGTCTGCCGGAAAGAGAGATCCAAGGTAGGCTTTAAATCTAGGATCGAGCATGGTGGCCAAAATGTAGTGCTCTGATTTCAACAGATTGACCACCCGTGAATCCTTGTTAAGCGAATTAAGGGCTCCATCCACAAGTCCCACATGCCTAGCGGAATCGCTCCGTGTTAGCTCCTCCTTCAATGTCTCCAGCTTCTTCTGCAAAAGCCTGATGAGGGGAATGACCTGACTCAGGCTGGCAGTGTCTGAACTGACTTCACGTGTGGCAAGTTCAAAGGGCATCAGAACCTTGCACAACGTTGAAATCATTCTCCACTGCGCTTGAGACAGGTGCATTCCACCTCCTATATCGTGCTCAATTGTATAGGCTTGAATGGCCTTTTGCTGCTCCTCCAACCTCTGAAGCATATAGAGGGTTGAATTCCACCTCGTTACCACTTCTTGCTTCAGATGATGGCAGGGCAGGTTCAGTAGTTTTTGGTGGTGCTCCAGTCTTCTGTACGTGGTGCCTGTACGCCGAAAGTGTCCCGCAATTCTTCTGGCCACCGACAGCATCTCTTGCACGCCCCTGTCGTTTTTTTAAAAATTCTGCACCACCAAATTCAAGGTATGTGCAAAACATGGGACGTGCTGGAATTTGCCCATATTTAATGCACACACAATATTGCTGGCGTTGTCCGATGCCACAAATCCACAGAAGAGTCCAATTGGGGTAAGCCATTCCGCGATGATCTTCCTCAGTTGCCGTAAGAGGTTTTCAGCTGTGTGCGTATTCTGGAAAGCGGTGATACAAAGCGTAGCCTGCCTAGGAAAGAGTTGGTGTTTGCGAGATGCTGCTACTGGTGCCGCCGCTGCTGTTCTTGCGGCGGGAGTCCATACATCTACCCAGTGGGCTGTCACAGTCATATAGTCCTGACCCTGCCCTGCTCCACTTGTCCACATGTCCGTGGTTAAGTGGACATTGGGTACAACTGCATTTTTTAGGACACTGGTGAGTCTTTTTCTGACGTCCGTGTACATTCTCGGTATCGCCTGCCTAGAGAAGTGGAACCTAGATGGTATTTGGTAACGGGGGCACACTGCCTCAATAAATTGTCTAGTTCCCTGTGAACTAACGGCGGATACCGGACGCACGTCTAACACCAACATAGTTGTCAAGCCCTCAGTTATCCGCTTTGCAGCAGGATGACTGCTGTGATATTTCATCTTCCTCGCAAAGGACTGTTGAACAGTCAATTGCTTACTGGAAGTAGTACAAGTGGGCTTACGACTTCCCCTCTGGGATGACCATCGACTCCCAGCAGCAACAACAGCAGCGCCAGCAGCAGTAGGCGTTACACGCAAGGATGCATCGGAGGAATCCCTGGCAGGAGAGGAATCATCAGAATTGCCAGTGACATGGCCTGCAGGACTATTGACATTCCTGTGTAAGGAGGAAATTGACACTGAGGGAGTTGGTGGGGTGGTTTTCGTGAGCTTGGTTACAAGAGGAAGGGATTTACTGGTCAGTGGACTGCTTCCGCTGTCGGCCAAAGTTTTTGAACTTGTCACTGACTTATTATGAATGCGCTGCAGGTGACGTATAAGGGAGGATGTTCCGAGGTGGTTAACGTCCTTACCCCTACTTATTACAGCTTGACAAAGGGAACACACGGCTTGACA
Source organism: Pseudophryne corroboree (assembly GCF_028390025.1). Classification (NCBI taxonomy): domain Eukaryota; kingdom Metazoa; phylum Chordata; class Amphibia; order Anura; family Myobatrachidae; genus Pseudophryne; species Pseudophryne corroboree. The sequence continues at coordinate 817,010,255 of NC_086444.1, forward strand.
AATGTTGTCCGCATTTCTGGTGAAATACTTCCACACCGAAGAGCTGATTTTTTTGGTATTTTCACCAGGCATGTCAACGGCCATATTCCTCCCACGGACAACAGGTGTCTCCCCGGGTGCCTGACTTAAACAAACCACCTCACCATCAGAATCCTCCTGGTCAATTTCCTCCCCAGCGCCAGCAACACCCATATCCTCCTCATCCTGGTGTACTTCAACACTGACATCTTCAATCTGACTATCAGGAACTGGACTGCGGGTGCTCCTTCCAGCACTTGCAGGGGGCGTGCAAATGGTGGAAGGCGCATGCTCTTCACGTCCAGTGTTGGGAAGGTCAGGCATCGCAACCGACACAATTGGACTCTCCTTGTGGATTTGGGATTTCGAAGAACGCACAGTTCTTTGCTGTGCTTTTTCCAGCTTGAGTCTTTTCATTTTTCTAGCGAGAGGCTGAGTGCTTCCATCCTCATGTGAAGCTGAACCACTAGCCATGAACATAGGCCAGGGCCTCAGCCGTTCCTTGCCACTCCGTGTGGTAAATGGCATATTGGCAAGTTTACGCTTCTCCTCCGACAATTTTATTTTAGGTTTTGGAGTCCTTTTTTTACTGATATTTGGTGTTTTGGATTTGACATGCTCTGTACTATGACATTGGGCATCGGCCTTGGCAGACGACGTTGCTGGCATTTCATCGTCTCGGCCATGACTAGTGGCAGCAGCTTCAGCACGAGGTGGAAGTGGATCTTGATCTTTCCCTAATTTTGGAACCTCAACATTTTTGTTCTCCATATTTTAATAGGCACAACTAAAAGGCACCTCAGGTAAACAATGGAGATGGATGGATACTAGTATACAATTATGGATGGACTGCCGAGTGCCGACACAGAGGTAGCTACAGCCGTGGACTACCGTACTGTACTGTGTCTGCTGCTAATATAGACTGGTTGATAATGAGATGTAGTATGTATGTATAAAGAAGAAAGAAAAAAAAACCACGGGTAGGTGGTATACAATTATGGACGGACTGCCGAGTGCCGACACAGAGGTAGCTACAGCCGTGGACTACCGTACTGTACTGTGTCTGCTGCTAATATAGACTGGATGATAATGAGATGTAGTATGTATAAAGAAGAAAGAAAAAAAAACCACGGGTAGGTGGTATACAATTATGGACGGACTGCCGAGTGCCGACACAGAGGTAGCTACAGCCGTGGACTACCGTACTGCACTGTGTCTGCTGCTAATATAGACTGGATGATAATGAGATGTAGTATGTATAAAGAAGAAAAAAAAAAACACGGGTAGGTGGTATACAATTATGGATGGACTGCCGAGTGCCGACACAGAGGTAGCTACAGCCGTGGACTACCGTACTGTACTGTGTCTGCTGCTAATATAGACTGGTTGATAATGAGATGTAGTATGTATAAAGAAGGAAAAAAAAACCACGGGTAGGTGGTATACAATTATGGATGGACTGCCGAGTGCCGACACAGAGGTAGCTACAGCCGTGGACTACCGTACTGTACTGTGTCTGCTGCTAATATAGACTGGTTGATAATGAGATGTAGTATGTATGTATAAAGAAGAAAGAAAAAAAAACCACGGGTAGGTGGTATACAATTATGGACGGACTGCCGAGTGCCGACACAGAGGTAGCTACAGCCGTGGACTACCGTACTGTACTGTGTCTGCTGCTAATATAGACTGGATGATAATGAGATGTAGTATGTATAAAGAAGAAAAAAAAACCACGGGTAGGTGGTATACAATTATGGATGGACTGCCGAGTGCCGACACAGAGGTAGCTACAGCCGTGGACTACCGTACTGTACTATGTCTGCTGCTAATATAGACTGGTTGATAATGAGATGTAGTATGTATGTATAAAGAAGAAAGAAAAAAAAACCACGGGTAGGTGGTATACAATTATGGACGGACTGCCGAGTGCCGACACAGAGGTAGCTACAGCCGTGGACTACCGTACTGTACTGTGTCTGCTGCTAATATAGACTGGATGATAATGAGATGTAGTATGTATAAAGAAGAAAGAAAAAAAACCACGGGTAGGTGGTATACAATTATGGACGGACTGCCGAGTGCCGACACAGAGGTAGCTACAGCCGTGGACTACCGTACTGTACTGTGTCTGCTGCTAATATAGACTGGATGATAATGAGATGTAGTATGTATAAAGAAGAAAGAAAAAAAAACCACGGGTAGGTGGTATACAATTATGGATGGACTGCCGAGTGCCGACACAGAGGTAGCTACAGCCGTGGACTACCGTACTGTACTGTGTCTGCTGCTAATATAGACTGGATGATAATGAGATGTAGTATGTATAAAGAAGAAAAAAAAAACACGGGTAGGTGGTATACAATTATGGATGGACTGCCGAGTGCCGACACAGAGGTAGCTACAGCCGTGGACTACCGTACTGTACTGTGTCTGCTGCTAATATAGACTGGATGATAATGAGATGTAGTATGTATAAAGAAGAAAGAAAAAAAAACACGGGTAGGTGGTATACAATTATGGATGGACTGCCGAGTGCCGACACAGAGGTAGCTACAGCCGTGAACTACCGTACTGTGTCTGCTGCGACTGGATGATAAATAATGATATAAAAAATATATATATATCACTACTGCAGCCGGACAGGTATATATTATATAATGACGGACCTGCTGGACACTGTCTGTCAGCAGAATGAGTTTTTTATAGAATAAAAAAACACCACACAAGTCACACGACGAGTGTTTAACTTTTTCAGGCAATCACAATATAGTATACTATACTGGTGGTCGGTGTGGTCAGGTCACTGGTCAGTCACACTGGCAGTGGCACTCCTGCAGCAAAAGTGTGCACTGTTTAATTTTAATAATATGTACTCCTGGCTCCTGCTATGACCTATAACTGCTCCCCAGTCTCCCCCACAATTAAGCTGTGTGAGCACAGTCAGATATTATACATAGATGATGCAGCACACTGGGCTGAGCACAGATATGGTATGTGACTGAGTCACTGTGTATCGTTTTTTTCAGGCAGAGAACGGATTATATTAAATAAAACTGCACTGGTGGTCACTGGTCAGTGGTCAGTCACTAGTAAACTCTGCACTCTCTAGTACTCCTAAGCTCCAGTAAATCAAGTGTCTCTGTCTCAATCTCACTCTCTCTCTTCTAATCTAAATGGAGAGGACGCCAGCCACGTCCTCTCCCTATCAATCTCAATGCACGTGTGAAAATGGCGGCGACGCGCGGCTCCTTATATAGAATCCGAGTCTCGCGATAGAATCCGAGCCTCGCGAGAATCCGACAGCGTCATGATGACGTTCGGGCGCGCTCGGGTTAACCGAGCAAGGCGGGAAGATCCGAGTCGCTCGGATCCGTGTAAAAAAAGCTGAAGTTCGGGCGGGTTCGGATTCCGAGGAACCGAACCCGCTCATCTCTAGCATAACTGCATATACATCCTATAGGCTTTATCAGTGTGTAACTGTATACACATGGATGCTGAGGGAACAATGGATGCTGAGGGAAGGTTGCAATGCAGAACCAGCCTGCAGAGCCTGCACACAGAAAGCCTCCCCCTTCCTCCATCCGCACTATGGGGTAATTCACACCTGATCGCTCGCTAGCTGTTTTTTGCAGTCCTGCGTTCGCGTAGTCGCCGCCCACCGGGGAGTGTATTTTAGCTGTGCAAGTGTGCGAACGCATGTGCAGCCCAGCGGTACAAAAACATGTTGTGCAGTCTCTGAGCAGCCCAGGACTTAGCCACTGCGATCACTTCAGCCTGTCTGGGACCGGAGTTGACGTCAGACACCCGCCCTGCAAACGCACTGTTTATACCAGATTATTGAAATGAAATACAAGTCTATTTAATAACTGCATATATGGCGTGCAATGTGGGGGAATTTCACGTGAGGGATAACAAGGGGATATTGGGCAATGGCCCTCATTCCGAGTTGATCGCTCGCTAGCTGCTTTTCAGGGGCATGGCTTCTTCATAGGGAAGGGGCGTGGCTTCTTCATAGGAAAGGGGCGTGCCCACAGTTATCCCCCTGTACTTGTGCCCGCTGTAGCTGTGCCCCCTGTACTTGTGTCCCCAGTTAATTTTCCCCCAGTAGCTGTTCCCCCTGTAGCAGTGCCCCCTATAGTAGTGCCCCTGTAGCTGTGCCCCCAGTTGATTTGCACCCTGTAGCAGTGCCCCAAGTATGTGCCCCCAGTAGTTGTGCCCCCCTGTAGATTTGCTCCCAGTAGCTGTGCCCCCAGTAGTTGTGCCCCCTGTACTTGTGCCCCCCTGTAGATTTGCCCCCATTAGCTGTGTCCCCAGTAGTTGTGCCCCCAGCAGCTGTGACCCCAGTTAATTTGCCCCCAGTAGCTGTTCTCCCAGTAGCAGTGCCCCCTGTAGTTGTGCCCCTAGTAGTTGTGCCCCCTGTAGCTGTGCCCCTTGTAGCAGTGCCCCCTGTAGCAGTGCCCCCTGTAGCAGTGCCCCCAGTAGCTGTGCCCCCAGTTGATTTGCCCCAGTAGCTGTTCCCCCTGTAGCATTGAACCCAGTATGTGCCCCCTGTAGTTGTGCCCCCTGTAGATCTGCCCCCAGTAGCTGTGCCACCTGTATGTGCCCCCTGTAGTAGTGCCCCCAGTATGTGCCCCCTGCAGTAGCGCCGCTTTGAAACACAATACTTACCAGCCTCGCTCCTGCTTCCGGACCGCTGCTGCTGCTGTCTCCGGGCGCCGGCTCCACTCTATGGGAGAGACGTCATGACGTCTCTCCCATAGCAGCGCCGCACTGACACTAGGAGTAAATTTTGACCTATAGCGTCAGTCAGCGCTGCTGCAGCCGGGTAACGGGGAGGGAGTGAGGGTAGATTAGTAGTGGCTTTTGCCACGATGGCGCCCTCAGGGTAGCGGCGGCCCGGGCAAAAAGCCTGCTTGCCCGTGGCAAGAGCTGCTACTGATCATATACATATTCATTGGAGCTCACTTCTCTACAAGACCAGATTTCACCACATGTTTGAAAACAGAAAATATTCATAGCAAGGATTATTATACAACACAGGATAAGCCTTCCTGTAATAACCTTTTATTACACAAATGTGGTTTTCGGTGGTGGTGAGGTATAATAAGGCATTAATATGTCATGGCACTCAAACCACTATACAAAACAACTATTAACCATAATGTATTTATATTAAAATTAGAGATGAGCGGGTTCGGTTTCTCTGAATCCGAACCCGCCAGAACTTCATGTTTTTTTTCACGGGTCCGAGCGACTCGGATCTTCCCGCCTTGCTCGGTTAACCCGAGCGCGCCCGAACGTCATCATGACGCTGTCGGATTCTCGCGAGGCTCGGATTCTATCGCGAGACTCGGATTCTATATAAGGAGCCGCGCGTCGCCGCCATTTTCACACGTGCATTGAGATTGATAGGGAGAGGACGTGGCTGGCGTCCTCTCCGTTTAGAATTAGAATAGATTAGAGAGACACTTGATTTACTAATTTTGGGGAGCATTAGGAGTACTCAGTAGTGTACAGTGCAGAGTTTTGCTGATAGTGACCAGTGACCACCACTTTTATTTATAATCCGTTCTCTGCCTGAAAAAAGCGATACACAGCACACAGTGACTCAGTCACATACCATATCTGTGTGCACTGCTCAGGCTCAGGCCAGTGTGCTGCATCATCTATATATATTATATATCTGTCTGACTGCTCAGCTCACACAGCTTATAATTGTGGGGGAGACTGGGGAGCACTACTGCAGTGCCAGTTATAGGTTATAGCAGGAGCCAGGAGTACATAATATTATATTAAAATTAAACAGTGCACACTTTTGCTGCAGGAGTGCCACTGCCAGTGTGACTAGTGACCAGTGACCTGACCACCAGTATATAATATTAGTAGTATACTATCTCTTTATCAACCAGTCTATATTAGCAGCAGACACAGTACAGTGCGGTAGTTCACGGCTGTGGCTACCTCTGTGTCGGCACTCGGCAGCCCGTCCATAATTGTATATACCAGTGACCTAACCGTGGTTTTTTTTTCTTTCTTTATACATACATACTAGTTACGAGTATACTATCTCTTTATCAACCAGTCTATATATTAGCAGCAGACACAGTACAGTGCGGTAGTTCACGGCTGTGGCTACCTCTGTGTCGGCACTCGGCAGCCCGTCCATAATTGTATATACCACCTAACCGTGGTTTTTTTTTCTTTCTTTCTTTATACATACATACTAGTTACGAGTATACTATCTCTTTATCAACCAGTCTATATATTAGCAGCAGACACAGTACAGTGCGGTAGTTCACGGCTGTGGCTACCTCTGTGTCGGCACTCGGCAGCCCGTCCATAATTGTATATACCACCTAACCGTGGTTTTTTTTTCTTTCTTTATACATACATACTAGTTACGAGTATACTATCTCTTTATCAACCAGTCTATATATTAGCAGCAGACACAGTACAGTGCGGTAGTTCACGGCTGTGGCTACCTCTGTGTCGGCACTCGGCAGCCCGTCCATAATTGTATATACCACCTAACCGTGGTTTTTTTTTCTTTCTTTATACATACATACTAGTTACGAGTATACTATCTCTTTATCAACCAGTCTATATATTAGCAGCAGACACAGTACAGTGCGGTAGTTCACGGCTGTGGCTACCTCTGTGTCGGCACTCGGCAGCCCGTCCATAATTGTATATACCACCTAACCGTGGTTTTTTTTTCTTTCTTTATACATACATACTAGTTACGACTGTAGAGATGAGCGCCTGAAATTTTTCGGGTTTTGTGTTTTGGTTTTGTGTTCGGTTCCGCGCCCGTGTTTTGGGTTCGACCGCGTTTTGGCAAAACCTCACCGAATTTTTTTTGTCGGATTCGGGTGTGTTTTGGATTCGGGTGTTTTTTTCAAAAAACCCTAAAAAACAGCTTAAATCATAGAATTTGGGGGTAATTTTGATCCCAAAGTATTATTAACCTCAAAAAACATAATTTACACTCATTTTCAGCCTATTCTGAACACATCACACCTCACAATATTATTTTTAGTCCTAAAATTTGCACCGAGGTCGCTGTGTGAGTAAGATAAGCGACCCTAGTGGCCGACACAAACACCGGGCCCATCTAGGAGTGGCACTGCAGTGTCACGCAGGATGTCCCTTCCAAAAACCCTCCCCAAACAGCACATGACGCAAAGAAAAAAAGAGGCGCAATGAGGTAGCTGACTGTGTGAGAAAGATAAGCGACCCTAGTGGCCGACACAAACACCGGGCCCATCTAGGAGTGGCACTGCAGTGTCACGCAGGATGTCCCTTCCAAAAAACCCTCCCCAATCAGCACATGATGCAAAGAAAAAGAAAAGAAAAAAGAGGTGCAAGATGGAATTATCCTTGGGCCCTCCCACCCACCCTTATGTTGTATAAACAAAACAGGACATGCACACTTTAACCAACCCATCATTTCAGTGACAGGGTCTGCCACACGACTGTGACTGATATGACGGGTTGGTTTGGACCCCCCCCAAAAAAGAAGCAATTAATCTCTCCTTGCACAAACTGGCTCTACAGAGGCAAGATGTCCACCTCATCTTCACCCTCCGATATATCACCGTGTACATCCCCCTCCTCACAGATTATCAATTCGTCCCCACTGGAATCCACCATCTCAGCTCCCTGTGTACTTTGTGGAGGCAATTGCTGCTGGTCAATGTCTCCGCGGAGGAATTGATTATAATTCATTTTAATGAACATCATCTTCTCCACATTTTCTGGATGTAACCTCGTACGCCGATTGCTGACAAGGTGAGCGGCGGCACTAAACACTCTTTCGGAGTACACACTTGTGGGAGGGCAACTTAGGTAGAATAAAGCCAGTTTGTGCAAGGGCCTCCAAATTGCCTCTTTTTCCTGCCAGTATAAGTACGGACTGTGTGACGTACCTACTTGGATGCGGTCACTCATATAATCCTCCACCATTCTATCAATGTTGAGAGAATCATATGCAGTGACAGTAGACGACATGTCCGTAATCGTTGTCAGGTCCTTCAGTCCGGACCAGATGTCAGCATCAGCAGTCGCTCCAGACTGCCCTGCATCACCGCCAGCGGGTGGGCTCGGAATTCTGAGCCTTTTCCTCGCACCCCCAGTTGCGGGAGAATGTGAAGGAGGAGATGTTGACAGGTCGCGTTCCGCTTGACTTGACAATTTTGTCACCAGCAGGTCTTTCAACCCCAGCAGACCTGTGTCTGCCGGAAAGAGAGATCCAAGGTAGGCTTTAAATCTAGGATCGAGCACGGTGGCCAAAATGTAGTGCTCTGATTTCAACAGATTGACCACCCGTGAATCCTTGTTAAGCGAATTAAGGGCTGCATCCACAAGTCCCACATGCCTAGCGGAATCGCTCCGTGTTAGCTCCTTCTTCAATGCCTCCAGCTTCTTCTGCAAAAGCCTGATGAGGGGAATGACCTGACTCAGGCTGGCAGTGTCTGAACTGACTTCACGTGTGGCAAGTTCAAAGGGCATCAGAACCTTGCACAACGTTGAAATCATTCTCCACTGCACTTGAGACAGGTGCATTCCATCTCCTATATCGTGCTCAATTGTATAGGCTTGAATGGCCTTTTGCTGCTCCTCCAACCTCTGAAGCATATAGAGGGTTGAATTCCACCTCGTTACCACTTCTTGCTTCAGATGATGGCAGGGCAGGTTCAGTAGTTTTTGGTGGTGCTCCAGTCTTCTGTACGTGGTGCCTGTACGCCGAAAGTGTCCCGCAATTTTTCTGGCCACCGACAGCATCTCTTGCACGCCCCTGTCGTTTTTTAAAAAATTCTGCACCACCAAATTCAAGGTATGTGCAAAACATGGGACGTGCTGGAATTTGCCCATATTTAATGCACACACAATATTGCTGGCGTTGTCCGATGCCACAAATCCACAGGAGAGTCCAATTGGGGTAAGCCATTCCGCGATGATCTTCCTCAGTTGCCGTAAGAGGTTTTCAGCTGTGTGCGTATTCTGGAAAGCGGTGATACAAAGCGTAGCCTGCCTAGGAAAGAGTTGGCGTTTGCGAGATGCTGCTACTGGTGCCGCCGCTGCTGTTCTTGCGGCGGGAGTCCATACATCTACCCAGTGGGCTGTCACAGTCATATAGTCCTGACCCTGCCCTGCTCCACTTGTCCACATGTCCGTGGTTAAGTGGACATTGGGTACAACTGCATTTTTTAGGACACTGGTGAGTCTTTTTCTGACGTCCGTGTACATTCTCGGTATCGCCTGCCTAGAGAAGTGGAACCTAGATGGTATTTGGTAACGGGGGCACACTGCCTCAATAAATTGTCTAGTTCCCTGTGAACTAACGGCGGATACCGGACGCACGTCTAACACCAACATAGTTGTCAAGGACTCAGTTATCCGCTTTGCAGTAGGATGACTGCTGTGATATTTCATCTTCCTCGCAAAGGACTGTTGAACAGTCAATTGCTTACTGGAAGTAGTACAAGTGGGCTTACGACTTCCCCTCTGGGATGACCATCGACTCCCAGCGGCAACAACAGCAGCGCCAGCAGCAGTAGGCGTTACACGCAAGGATGCATCGGAGGAATCACAGGCAGGAGAGGACTCGTCAGACTTGCCAGTGACATGGCCTGCAGGACTATTGGCATTCCTGGGGAAGGAGGAAATTGACACTGAGGGAGTTGGTGGGGTGGTTTGCGTGAGCTTGGTTACAAGAGGAAGGGATTTACTGGTCAGTGGACTGCTTCCGCTGTCACCCAAAGTTTTTGAACTTGTCACTGACTTATTATGAATGCGCTGCAGGTGACGTATAAGGGAGGATGTTCCGAGGTGGTTAACGTCCTTACCCCTACTTATTACAGCTTGACAAAGGGAACACACGGCTTGACACCTGTTGTCCGCATTTCTGGTGAAATACCTCCACACCGAAGAGCTGATTTTTTTGGTATTTTCACCTGGCATGTCAACGGCCATATTCCTCCCACGGACAACAGGTGTCTCCCCGGGTGCCTGACTTAAACAAACCACCTCACCATCAGAATCCTCCTGGTCAATTTCCTCCCCAGCGCCAGCAACACCCATATCCTCCTCATCCTGGTGTACTTCAACACTGACATTTTCAATCTGACTATCAGGAACTGGACTGCGGGTGCTCCTTCCAGCACTTGCAGGGGGCATGCAAATAGTGGAAGGCGCATGCTCTTCACGTCCAGTGTTGGGAAGGTCAGGCATCGCAAACGACACAATTGGACTCTCCTTGTGGATTTGGGATTTCAAAGAACGCACAGTTCTTTGCGGTGCTTTTGCCAGCTTGAGTCTTTTCAGTTTTCTAGCGAGAGGCTGAGTGCTTCCATCCTCATGTGAAGCTGAACCACTAGCCATGAACATAGGCCAGGGCCTCAGCCGTTCCTTGCCACTCCGTGTGGTAAATGGCATATTGGCAAGTTTACGCTTCTCCTCCGACAATTTTATTTTAGGTTTTGGAGTCCTTTTTTTTCTGATATTTGGTGTTTTGGATTTGACATGCTCTGTACTATGACATTGGGCATCGGCCTTGGCAGACGACGTTGCTGGCATTTCATCGTCTCGGCCATGACTAGTGGCAGCAGCTTCAGCACGAGGTGGAAGTGGATCTTGATCTTTCCCTAATTTTGGAACCTCAACTTTTTTGTTCTCCATATTTTATAGGCAGAACTAAAAGGCACCTCAGGTAAACAATGGAGATGGATGGATTGGATACTAGTATACAATTATGGACGGACTGCCACGGTTAGGTGGTATAAAAAAACCACGGTTAGGTGGTATATATTATAATAATAATACAATTATGGATGGACGGACTGCCTGCCGACTGCCGACACAGAGGTAGCCACAGCCGTGAACTACCGCACTGTACACTGGTTGATAAAGAGATAGTAGTATACTCGTAACAACTAGTATGACACTATGACGACGGTATAAAGAAAGAAAAAAAAATACCACAGTTAGGTGGTATATATTATAATAATAATACAATTATGGATGGACGGACTGCCTGCCGACTGCCGACACAGAGGTAGCCACAGCCGTGAACTACCGCACTGTACACTGGTTGATAAAGAGATAGTAGTATACTCGTAACAACTAGTATGACACTATGACGACGGTATAAAGAATGAAAAAAAAACCACGGTTAGGTGGTATATATTATAATAATAATACAATTATGGATGGACGGACTGCCTGCCGAGTGCCGACACAGAGGTAGCCACAGCCGTGAACTACCGCACTGTACACTGGTTGATAAAGAGATAGTAGTATACTCGTAACAACTAGTATGACACTATGACGACGGTATAAAGAATGAAAAAAAAACCACGGTTAGGTGGTATATATTATAATAATAATACAATTATGGATGGACGGACTGCCTGCCGACTGCCGACACAGAGGTAGCCACAGCCGTGAACTACCGCACTGTACACTGGTTGATAAAGAGATAGTAGTATACTCGTAACAACTAGTATGACACTATGACGACGGTATAAAGAAAGAAAAAAAAATACCACGGTTAGGTGGTATATATTATAATAATAATACAATTATGGATGGACGGACTGCCTGCCGACTGCCGACACAGAGGTAGCCACAGCCGTGAACTACCGCACTGTACACTGGTTGATAAAGAGATAGTAGTATACTCGTAACAACTAGTATGACACTATGACGACGGTATAAAGAAAGAAAAAAAAATACCACAGTTAGGTGGTATATATTATAATAATAATACAATTATGGATGGACGGACTGCCTGCCGACTGCCGACACAGAGGTAGCCACAGCCGTGAACTACCGCACTGTACACTGGTTGATAAAGAGATAGTAGTATACTCGTAACAACTAGTATGACACTATGACGACGGTATAAAGAATGAAAAAAAAACCACGGTTAGGTGGTATATATTATAATAATAATACAATTATGGATGGACGGACTGCCTGCCGAGTGCCGACACAGAGGTAGCCACAGCCGTGAACTACCGCACTGTACACTGGTTGATAAAGAGATAGTAGTATACTCGTAACAACTAGTATGACACTATGACGACGGTATAAAGAATGAAAAAAAAACCACGGTTAGGTGGTATATATTATAATAATAATACAATTATGGATGGACGGACTGCCTGCCGACTGCCGACACAGAGGTAGCCACAGCCGTGAACTACCGCACTGTACACTGGTTGATAAAGAGATAGTAGTATACTCGTAACAACTAGTATGACACTATGACGACGGTATAAAGAAAGAAAAAAAAATACCACGGTTAGGTGGTATATATTATAATAATAATACAATTATGGATGGACGGACTGCCTGCCGACTGCCGACACAGAGGTAGCCACAGCCGTGAACTACCGCACTGTACACTGGTTGATAAAGAGATAGTAGTATACTCGTAACAACTAGTATGACACTATGACGACGGTATAAAGAATGAAAAAAAAACCACGGTTAGGTGGTATATATTATAATAATAATACAATTATGGATGGACGGACTGCCTGCCGACTGCCGACACAGAGGTAGCCACAGCCGTGAACTACCGCACTGTACACTGGTTGATAAAGAGATAGTAGTATACTCGTAACAACTAGTATGACACTATGACGACGGTATAAAGAAAGAAAAAAAAATACCACAGTTAGGTGGTATATATTATAATAATAATACAATTATGGATGGACGGACTGCCTGCCGACTGCCGACACAGAGGTAGCCACAGCCGTGAACTACCGCACTGTACACTGGTTGATAAAGAGATAGTAGTATACTCGTAACAACTAGTATGACACTATGACGACGGTATAAAGAATGAAAAAAAAACCACGGTTAGGTGGTATATATTATAATAATAATACAATTATGGATGGACGGACTGCCTGCCGACTGCCGACACAGAGGTAGCCACAGCCGTGAACTACCGCACTGTACACTGGTTGATAAAGAGATAGTAGTATACTCGTAACAACTAGTATGACACTATGACGACGGTATAAAGAAAGAAAAAAAAATACCACGGTTAGGTGGTATATATTATAATAATAATACAATTATGGATGGACGGACTGCCTGCCGACTGCCGACACAGAGGTAGCCACAGCCGTGAACTACCGCACTGTACACTGGTTGATAAAGAGATAGTAGTATACTCGTAACAACTAGTATGACACTATGACGGTATAAAGAATGAAAAAAAAACCACGGTTAGGTGGTATATATTATAATAATAATACAATTATGGATGGACGGACTGCCTGCCGACTGCCGACACAGAGGTAGCCACAGCCGTGAACTACCGCACTGTACACTGGTTGATAAAGAGATAGTAGTATACTCGTAACAACTAGTATGACACTATGACGACGGTATAAAGAAAGAAAAAAAAATACCACGGTTAGGTGGTATATATTGTAATACAATTATGGATGGACGGACTGCCTGCCGAGTTCCGACTGCCGACACAGAGGTAGCCACAGCCGTGAACTACCGCACTGTACTGTGTCTGCTGCTAATATAGACTGGTTGATAAAGAGATAGTATACAATACATACAACAATATACTACTATACTGGTGGTCAGGCACTGGTCACCACTAGTCACACTGGCAGTGGCACTCCTGCAGCAAAAGTGTGCACTGTTTAATTTTAAATTAATATAATATTATGTACTCCTGGGGGCTCCTGCTATAACAACCTGCAGTGCTCCCCAGTCTCCCCCACAATTATTATAAGCTTTGCCTTTTATACATTGATGTGCAGCACACTGGGCTGAGCTGAGTGCACACAGACTGAGTCACACTGTGTGACTGGCTGCTGCTGTGTATCGTTTTTTTTCAGGCAGAGAACGGATATAGCAGAGAACGGATATATTATATTAAAATAAATAAAAGTTAACTAACAACAACTGCACTGGTCACTGTGGTAAACTCTGTCTGACTCTGCACAATCTCTCTCTCTCTTCTAATCTAATTTCTAATGGAGAGGACGCCAGCCACGTCCTCTCCCTATCAATCTCAATGCACGTGTGAAAATGGCGGCGACGCGCGGCTCCTTATATAGAATCCGAGTCTCGCGAGAATCCGACAGCGTCATGATGACGTTCGGGCGCGCTCGGGTTAACCGAGCAAGGCGGGAGGATCCGAGTCTGCTCGGACCCGTAAAAAAAACATGAAGTTCGTGCGGGTTCGGTTTCAGAGAAACCGAACCCGCTCATCTCTAGTTACGAGTATACTATCTCTTTATCAACCAGTCTATATATTAGCAGCAGACACAGTACAGTGCGGTAGTTCACGGCTGTGGCTACCTCTGTGTCGGCACTCGGCAGCCCGTCCATAATTGTATATACCACCTAACCGTGGTTTTTTTTTCTTTCTTTATACATACATACTAGTTACGAGTATACTATCTCTTTATCAACCAGTCTATATATTAGCAGCAGACACAGTACAGTGCGGTAGTTCACGGCTGTGGCTACCTCTGTGTCGGCACTCGGCAGCCCGTCCATAATTGTATATACCACCCAACCGTGTTTTTTTTTTCTTTCTTTATACATACATACTAGTTACGAGTATACTATCTCTTTATCAACCAGTCTATATATTAGCAGCAGACACAGTACAGTGCGGTAGTTCACGGCTGTGGCTACCTCTGTGTCGGCACTCGGTAGCCCGTCCATAATTGTATATACCACCTAACCGTGGTTTTTTTTTCTTTCTTTATACATACATACTAGTTACGAGTATACTATCTCTTTATCAACCAGTCTATATATTAGCAGCAGACACAGTACAGTGCGGTAGTTCACGGCTGTGGCTACCTCTGTGTCGGCACTCGGCAGCCCGTCCATAATTGTATATACCACCTAACCGTGGTTTTTTTTTCTTTCTTTATACATACATACTAGTTACGAGTATACTATCTCTTTATCAACCAGTCTATATATTAGCAGCAGACACAGTACAGTGCGGTAGTTCACGGCTGTGGCTACCTCTGTGTCGGCACTCGGCAGCCCGTCCATAATTGTATATACCACCTAACCGTGGTTTTTTTTTCTTTCTTTATACATACATACTAGTTACGAGTATACTATCTCTTTATCAACCAGTCTATATATTAGCAGCAGACACAGTACAGTGCGGTAGTTCACGGCTGTGGCTACCTCTGTGTCGGCACTCGGCAGCCCGTCCATAATTGTATATACCACCTAACCGTGTTTTTTTTTTCTTTCTTTATACATACATACTAGTTACGAGTATACTATCTCTTTATCAACCAGTCTATATATTAGCAGCAGACACAGTACAGTGCGGTAGTTCACGGCTGTGGCTACCTCTGTGTCGGCACTCGGCAGCCCGTCCATAATTGTATATACCACCTAACCGTGGTTTTTTTTTCTTTCTTTATACATACATACTAGTTACGAGTATACTATCTCTTTATCAACCAGTCTATATATTAGCAGCAGACACAGTACAGTGCGGTAGTTCACGGCTGTGGCTACCTCTGTGTCGGCACTCGGCAGCCCGTCCATAATTGTATATACCACCTAACCGTGGTTTTTTTTTCTTTCTTTATACATACATACTAGTTACGAGTATACTATCTCTTTATCAACCAGTCTATATATTAGCAGCAGACACAGTACAGTGCGGTAGTTCACGGCTGTGGCTACCTCTGTGTCGGCACTCGGCAGCCCGTCCATAATTGTATATACCACCTAACCGTGGTTTTTTTTTCTTTCTTTATACATACATACTAGTTACGAGTATACTATCTCTTTATCAACCAGTCTATATATTAGCAGCAGACACAGTACAGTGCGGTAGTTCACGGCTGTGGCTACCTCTGTGTCGGCACTCGGCAGCCCGTCCATAATTGTATACTAGTATCCAATCCATCCATCTCCATTGTTTACCTGAGGTGCCTTTTAGTTGTGCCTATTAAAATATGGAGAACAAAAATGTTGAGGTTCCAAAATTAGGGAAAGATCAAGATCCACTTCCACCTCGTGCTGAAGCTGCTGCCACTAGTCATGGCCGAGACGATGAAATGCCAGCAACGTCGTCTGCCAAGGCCGATGCCCAATGGCATAGTACAGAGCATGTCAAAACCAAAACACCAAATATCAGTAAAAAAAGGACTCCAAAACCTAAAATAAAATTGTCGGAGGAGAAGCGTAAACTTGCCAATATGCCATTTACCACACGGAGTGGCAAGGAACGGCTGAGGCCCTGGCCTATGTTCATGGCTAGTGGTTCAGCTTCACATGAGGATGGAAGCACTCAGCCTCTCGCTAGAAAACTGAAAAGACTCAAGCTGGCAAAAGCACCGCAAAGAACTGTGCGTTCTTTGAAATCCCAAATCCACAAGGAGAGTCCAATTGTGTCGGTTGCGATGCCTGACCTTCCCAACACTGGACGTGAAGAGCATGCGCCTTCCACCATTTGCACGCCCCCTGCAAGTGCTGGAAGGAGCACCCGCAGTCCAGTTCCTGATAGTCAGATTGAAGATGTCAGTGTTGAAGTACACCAGGATGAGGAGGATATGGGTGTTGCTGGCGCTGGGGAGGAAATTGACCAGGAGGATTCTGATGGTGAGGTGGTTTGTTTAAGTCAGGCACCCGGGGAGACACCTGTTGTCCGTGGGAGGAATATGGCCGTTGACATGCCAGGTGAAAATACCAAAAAAATCAGCTCTTCGGTGTGGAGGTATTTCACCAGAAATGCGGACAACAGGTGTCAAGCCATGTGTTCCCTTTGTCAAGCTGTAATAAGTAGGGGTAAGGACGTTAACCACCTCGGAACATCCTCCCTTATACGTCACCTGCAGCGCATTCATAATAAGTCAGTGACAAGTTCAAAAACTTTGGGTGACAGCGGAAGCAGTCCACTGACCAGTAAATCCCTTCCTCTTGTAACCAAGCTCACGCAAACCACCCCACCAACTCCCTCAGTGTCAATTTCCTCCTTCCCCAGGAATGCCAATAGTCCTGCAGGCCATGTCACTGGCAATTCTGACGAGTCCTCTCCTGCCTGGGATTCCTCCGATGCATCCTTGCGTGTAACGCCTACTGCTGCTGGCGCTGCTGTTGTTGCCGCTGGGAGTCGATGGTCATCCCAGAGGGGAAGTCGTAAGCCCACTTGTACTACTTCCAGTAAGCAATTGACTGTTCAACAGTCCTTTGCGAGGAAGATGAAATATCACAGCAGTCATCCTACTGCAAAGCGGATAACTGAGGCCTTGGCATCCTGGGTGGTGAGAAACGTGGTTCCGGTATCCATCATTACTGCAGAGCCAACTAGAGACTTGTTGGAGGTACTGTGTCCCCGATACCAAATACCATCTAGGTTCCATTTCTCTAGGCAGGCGATACCGAAAATGTACACAGACCTCAGAAAAAGAGTCACCAGTGTCCTAAAAAATGCAGCTGTACCCAATGTCCACTTAACCACGGACATGTGGACAAGTGGAGCAGGGCAGGGTCAGGACTATATGACTGTGACAGCCCACTGGGTAGATGTATGGACTCCCGCCGCAAGAACAGCAGCGGCGGCACCAGTAGCAGCATCTCGCAAACGCCAACTCTTTCCTAGGCAGGCTACGCTTTGTATCACCGCTTTCCAGAATACGCACACAGCTGAAAACCTCTTACGGCAACTGAGGAAGATCATCGCGGAATGGCTTACCCCAATTGGACTCTCCTGTGGATTTGTGGCATCGGACAACGCCAGCAATATTGTGTGTGCATTAAATATGGGCAAATTCCAGCACGTCCCATGTTTTGCACATACCTTGAATTTGGTGGTGCAGAATTTTTTAAAAAACGACAGGGGCGTGCAAGAGATGCTGTCGGTGGCCAGAAAAATTGCGGGACACTTTCGGCGTACAGGCACCACGTACAGAAGACTGGAGCACCACCAAAAACTACTGAACCTGCCCTGCCATCATCTGAAGCAAGAAGTGGTAACGAGGTGGAATTCAACCCTCTATATGCTTCAGAGGTTGGAGGAGCAGCAAAAGGCCATTCAAGCCTATACAATTGAGCACGATATAGGAGGTGGAATGCACCTGTCTCAAGTGCAGTGGAGAATGATTTCAACGTTGTGCAAGGTTCTGATGCCCTTTGAACTTGCCACACGTGAAGTCAGTTCAGACACTGCCAGCCTGAGTCAGGTCATTCCCCTCATCAGGCTTTTGCAGAAGAAGCTGGAGGCATTGAAGAAGGAGCTAAAAGGGAGCGATTCCGCTAGGCATGTGGGACTTGTGGATGCAGCCCTTAATTCGCTTAACAAGGATTCACGGGTGGTCAATCTGTTGAAATCAGAGCACTACATTTTGGCCACCGTGCTCGATCCTAGATTTAAAGCCTACCTTGGATCTCTCTTTCCGGCAGACACAGGTCTGCTGGGGTTGAAAGACCTGCTGGTGACAAAATTGTCAAGTCAAGCGGAACGCGACCTGTCAACATCTCCTCCTTCACATTCTCCCGCAACTGGGGGTGCGAGGAAAAGGCTCAGAATTCCGAGCCCACCCGCTGGCGGTGATGCAGGGCAGTCTGGAGCGACTGCTGATGCTGACATCTGGTCCGGACTGAAGGACCTGACAACGATTACGGACATGTCGTCTACTGTCACTGCATATGATTCTCTCAACATTGATAGAATGGTGGAGGATTATATGAGTGACCGCATCCAAGTAGGCACGTCACACTGGCCCTCATTCCGAGTTGATCGCTCGCAAGGCGAATGTAGCAGAGTTACACACGCTAAGCCGCCGCCTACTGGGAGTGAATCTTAGCTTCTTAAATGTGTGACCGATGTATGCGCAATATTGCGATTACAAACGAGTTAGCAGTTTTTGAGTAGCTTCAGACTTACTCTGCCTGTGCGATCAGTTCAGTGCTTTTCGGTCCTGGCTGACGTCATAAACACACCCAGCGTTCGCCCAGGCACACCCACCGTTTCCCCGGCCACTCCTGCGTTTTCTCCGGAAACGGTAGCGTTTCCAGCCACACGCCCCTAAAACGCCGTGCATCCGCCCAGTAACACCCATTTCCTGTCAATCACAATGCGAACGTCGGAGCGATGAAAAAGCCGTGAGTAAACTTACTTTCTTCATAGTAAAGTTACTTGGCGCAGTCGCAGTGCGAACATTGCGCATGCGCACTAAGAGAATTCTCACTGCGATGCGATGAAAATCTCCGAGCGAACAACTCGGAATGAGGGCCACAGTCCGTACTTATACTGGCAGGAAAAAGAGGCAATTTGGAGGCCCTTGCACAAACTGGCTTTATTCTACCTAAGTTGCCCTCCCACAAGTGTGTACTCCGAAAGAGTGTTTAGTGCCGCCGCTCACCTTGTCAGCAATCGGCGTACGAGGTTACATCCAGAAAATGTGGAGAAGATGATGTTCATTAAAATGAATTATAATCAATTCCTCCGCGGAGACATTGACCAGCAGCAATTGCCTCCACAAAGTACACAGGGAGCTGAGATGGTGGATTCCAGTGGGGACGAATTGATAATCTGTGAGGAGGGGGATGTACACGGTGATATATCGGAGGGTGAAGATGAGGTGGACATCTTGCCTCTGTAGAGCCAGTTTGTGCAAGGAGAGATTAATTGCTTCTTTTTTGGGGGGGGTCCAAACCAACCCGTCATATCAGTCACAGTCGTGTGGCAGACCCTGTCACTGAAATGATGGGTTGGTTAAAGTGTGCATGTCCTGTTTTGTTTATACAACATAAGGGTGGGTGGGAGGGCCCAAGGACAATTCCATCTTGCACCTCTTTTTTCTTTTCTTTTTCTTTGCATCATGTGCTGATTGGGGAGGGTTTTTTGGAAGGGACATCCTGCGTGACACTGCAGAGCCACTCCTAGATGGGCCCGGTGTTTGTGTCGGCCACTAGGGTCGCTAATCTTACTCACACAGTCAGCTACCTCATTGCGCCTCTTTTTTTCTTTGCGTCATGTGCTGTTTGGGGAGGGTTTTTTGGAAGGGACATCCTGCGTGACACTGCAGTGCCACTCCTAGATGGGCCCGGTGTTTGTGTCGGCCACTAGGGTCGCTAATCTTACTCACACAGTCAGCTACCTCATTGCGCCTCTTTTTTTCTTTGCGTCATGTGCTGTTTGGGGAGGGTTTTTTGGAAGGGACATCCTGCGTGACACTGCAGTGCCACTCCTAGATGGGCCCGGTGTTTGTGTCGGCCACTAGGGTCGCTAATCTTACTCACACAGTCAGCTACCTCATTGCGCCTCTTTTTTTCTTTGCGTCATGTGCTGTTTGGGGAGGGTTTTTTGGAAGGGACATCCTGCGTGACACTGCAGTGCCACTCCTAGATGTGCCCGGTGTTTGTGTCGGCCACTAGGGTCGCTAATCTTACTCACACAGCTACCTCATTGCGCCTCTTTTTTTCTTTGCGTCATGTGCTGTTTGGGGAGGGTTTTTTGGAAGGGCCATCCTGCGTGACACTGCAGTGCCACTCCTAGATGGGCCCGGTGTTTGTGTCGGCCACTAGGGTCGCTAATCTTACTCACACAGCTACCTCATTGCGCCTCTTTTTTTCTTTGCGTCATGTGCTGTTTGGGGAGGGTTTTTTGGAAGGGACATCCTGCGTGACACTGCAGTGCCACTCCTAGATGGGCCCGGTGTTTGTGTCGGCCACTAGGGTCGCTAATCTTACTCACACAGTCAGCTACCTCATTGCGCCTCTTTTTTTCTTTGCGTCATGTGCTGTTTGGGGAGGGTTTTTTGGATGGGCCATCCTGCGTGACACTGCAGTGCCACTCCTAGATGGGCCCGGTGTTTGTGTCGGCCACTAGGGTCGCTAATCTTACTCACACAGCTACCTCATTGCGCCTCTTTTTTTCTTTGCGTCATGTGCTGTTTGGGGAGGGTTTTTTGGAAGGGCCATCCTGCGTGACACTGCAGTGCCACTCCTAGATGGGCCCGGTGTTTGTGTCGGCCACTAGGGTCGCTAATCTTACTCACACAGCTACCTCATTGCGCCTCTTTTTTTCTTTGCGTCATGTGCTGTTTGGGGAGGGTTTTTTGGAAGGGACATCCTGCGTGACACTGCAGTGCCACTCCTAGATGGGCCCGGTGTTTGTGTCGGCCACTAGGGTCGCTTATCTTACTCACACAGCGACCTCGGTGCAAATTTTAGGACTAAAAATAATATTGTGAGGTGTGAGGTATTCAGAATAGACTGAAAATGAGTGTAAATTATGGTTTTTGAGGTTAATAATACTTTGGGATCAAAATGACCCCCAAATTCTATGATTTAAGCTGTTTTTTAGTGTTTTTGGAAAAAAACACCCGAATCCAAAACACACCCGAATCCGACAAAAAAAATTCGGTGAGGTTTTGCCAAAACGCGTTCGAACCCAAAACACGGCCGCGGAACCGAACCCAAAACCAAAACACAAAACCCGAAAAATTTCAGGCGCTCATCTCTAATTAAAATTACTTAAATTAATGTACGACTCATGTGGCCGGAGCACCTCAAGGCAATGGGCAGTTGGCATTCATCAGAGGTCCTAGCAAGTTAACTTGACCTTGCATGGTACCTATAGCTAATGGTGCGAGCCGAGCATGGGTCTCAGTGGATATAGCTGGTAGGCCACGGTCCAGTATCACATCAGGTGAAAAGAGCAAGGTAATAAACAGACTGAGATAATGGGCCTGATTCTGCAGCAGCAATGTCGCAGTGGAGCAATTTTATTTCTCCTGCACATGCATCTAGATTCCTTTTATACAGAACCACAGGTGCAATTGAGGCACATGGGAAACAATGTTTTGAAAATGTATTGGCCATTCCTGGGCTGTGACAGGGAGGTGACTATGCAGACGCATAGCGATGGACAGTTTTATTGGCATGCTGTCGGTTGCATACAGAGAAGGCCATATTCAAAAATATGCACCTGACATAGGGTGGTTCAAATTTTGATGGTGTGACCAATGGTGCACTGTAAGACACACCAAGCGTTATTTCAGCAAATAAGGATGCTGAAAGTGGGTGTCTCATTCCTTTACATTCGAATGCACGGATGTATACCAGGGATGGGCTTTGTAGCTGCAATTGCATAAAGCTGCAGACATGCGACCGGCAAAAGGCGCAGACATGGACGTGGCTGTGTCGGACTCAGAATTAGGGCCAATGCATAGGCAAACCCGTTGATGTTCCAATTGCCCAGTGGCAGCATATTTTTCTACAAAGTCTGCTGTATGTGTCTGTGGATCTGAGCGCTCAATAATTACCCCACAGAGAGAATCTGGTCAGTGGCTTACCGTGATCATTGGGTGTGCATACAGTATGTGTGAAGTACTATATTATATAAACTGCACTTTGCTTGGGGCAGACAGTAGCTTGATACATGACAATTATGCATCATTCATGGGCTGGCAACAATCGCTATAAAATCAAACATATGGAAACCCCCCACCAGAAATCCTGCAGTTGTTCCTGCAATGAGTATTGACAACATGATTAATCAAGAAATAAGTTAAAGGGGCATATTCATCATCCTTTAAATGGGAAACTGTTCGCCACCCTGAGATGTCAAACAGCTTCCCGAATGTGTTCACAAGCTGCTGGCAGCTTGTGTATCAGCATGTGTAGCGGCAGATCTATTCAGATCCCTCACCCCTGTGTGCAGTGTTCTGTGCTGCTTAGTGCTTACCTTCCCCCGCCGTGCCTCCAGCCTCCGGTGACTGTTCCCGCTCCCCCATGCTCTCCTTGCGCTGGGATTGCGGACGAGGTACCGGTGGGAAGGGAGCGATGTGGGCATCTTGCGGACATATAGTTAGCTGCCGGCGGGGGGGCAGCTGCGGACACACAGTAAGCTGCTGGTGGGGAGCAGCTACGGATGCCCACTAAGCTGCCAGCGTGGGGGGAGGGGGTGGATGGGGGCTCCACCGGCAAGTGCAGGCGGGGACAGAACCTAGGAGATCCGGCAGTCAGGAGAATTTATCACTTTTCCAAAAAACTGTCTCTGCAAAAGGAGCAGTTTTTCGGAAGTGATATATTTGTTAGACAGGTATGATGAATTGAAAACTAAAAATTCTCAGTTCACAATTTTTTCATGATGAATATGCCCCAAAGTCTTGTTAAAAGACAGGTAATTTCAACTGTGAAAATTCAGTACCTGACTTTGTAGAGTAAGACACCATTGGGATATATGTTTGTAATGAGCAAATGAAGGGCAATGTTTAAATGGGAACCCAGTCATATCCAGGGTGACATTATTGGGTATCCGGTCTCTAGGTCGACCACACTTAGGTTGACAGTCATTAGGTCGACCGCTATTGGTCGACATGCATAATGTTGACATTGTCTATATGTCGACATGTAACTAGGTCGACATGGAAAAGGGTCGACGTGCGTTTTCCACAAAAAAATCTTACTTTTTTTGAACTTTTTCATACTGTGCACTACGATTGAGAATAGTAACCTTGCCCGAAGCATGGCGAGCGAAGTGAGCCATGCGAGGGGATACGGTGCACTAATTGGGGTTCCCGGTCACTTTACGAAGAAAACAACACCAATTTTTTTTTCAAAAAAACTCATGTCAACCTTTTTCCATGTTGACCTTGTTCATATCGACCTAATTGCTGTGTTGACCTATTTCAGGTGTTGACCTAGTCACTGTCGACCAATAGTGGTTGACCTAATGACTGTCGACCTAAGTGTGGATGACCATATGATCCACACCCCATTATTGTGCTAACATATGAATCTTGGAGAAACTCTTATTTAATTTCCAAGTAAATGAAAATTGAGTATTTAAAAACCGACTTATACGAGAATGTAGAAAAGAATTAAAATATACAATATTACAACAATGGCCCACATTAAACAGCCAGAAAATAGGATTTTAATTACCTACCGGTAAATCCTTTTCTCACAGTCCGTAGAGGATACTGGGGTCCATTTAGTACCATGGGGTATAGACGGGTCCACTATTTTCTCTTACGTCCTAGAGGATACTGGGGTCCTCTTAGTACCATGGAGATGTACCAAAGCTCCCAAACCAGGTGGAAGAATGCTGAGGCTCCCGCAGAACTGATTGACCAAACTGAAGGTCCTCAGAGGAAAAAGTATTGAACTTGTAGAACTTAGCAAACGTGTTTGAACCTGACCAAGTAGCTGCTCCGCAGAGCTGTAAAGCCGAGAAACCCCGGGCAGCTGCCAAGGAAGAACCCACCGACCTAGTAGACTGTACAGATTTTGGACACAGTAAACCTGCTGTGGAATAAGCATGCTGAACAGTAAGCCTGATCCAGCGTGCAATGGACTGCTTTGAAGCAGGACACCCAATTTTATTAGGATCATAAAGAACAAACAGCGGGATTTTCTGTGACGAGCTGTTCTCTTTACATACACCTTCAAAGCCCTCACAACATCCAAAGACTTTGAAGTAGCAGAGGTGTCGGTGACAACCGGAACCACTATAGGTTGGTTGATGTGAAATGCGGAATCCACTTTAGGAAGAAATTGCTGACAAGTTCTGTGTTCAGCTCTGTCCTCATGGAAAATTAAATAGGGACTTTTGTGAGACAAAGCCCCCAGCTCCGACACACATCTTGCTGAAGCCAAGGCCGACAGTGTGACGGGCTTCCACGTAAGATATATTACGTCCACCTCCTGTAACGGTTCAAACCAGTCCGATTGGAGGAACTGCAGCACCACATTGAGATCCCAAGGTGCCGTAGGAGGCACAAAGGGAGGTTGGATGTGCAGAACACCTTTTAAGGATGTCTGGACCTCAGGGAGAGAAACCAATTGTTTCTGAAAGAAAATAGACAAGGCCGAAATCTGTACTTTTATGAAACCTAGACATAGGCACACATTCACTCCCAACTGCAGAAAAAGCAGGAAATGTCCCAGATGAAATTCCACCACAGAATATTGTCTGCTCTCATACCAAGAGACATATTTCTCCCAAATACGACGGTAACGTTTTGACATTACCCCCTTCCTGGCTTGGGATGACCTTGTAAGGAATCCCTCTCCTGGCTAGAATCAGCCGTTCAATTTCCATGCCATTAAACGTAGCCGCGGTAAGTCTTGATAGACGAATGGACCTTGTTGCAGAAGATCCTCAAGAAGAGGCCACGGATCTTCGAGCAGAATCTTGAGAAGATCCGCATTTACCATGCCTTTCATGGCCAGTCCGGGGCAACGAGGATTGCTTGAATCTTTTCCCTTTTTATTCTTTTTGGAATTCTCGGGATCAGCGAAAGTGGAGGAAACACGTACACCAGCTGGTAGACCCACGGAGTTGTCAGAGCGTCTACCGCCACTGTTTGTGGGTCCCTTGACCTGGAACAATACCGCTTGAGCTTCTTCTTGAGTCGAGAGGCCATCATGTCGATCTGTGGATATCCCCACCGACGTGTCAATCACCAGAACATCTCTGGGTGAAGACCCCACTTCTCCGGGTGCATGTCATGTCTGCAGAGGAAGTCTGCTTCCCAGTTGTCTACTCCCGGAATGAAGACCACTGACAACGCCACGGCGTGTTTTTCCACCCAGAGGAGAATTCTTGACACCTCTGACATTGCGGCTCTGCTATTCATTCCGCCCTTTCCATTTATGTATGTCACTGCCGTCACATTGTCCGACTGGACCTGAATGGCCTGATTCTGAAGAAGAGATAAGGCCTGCAGAAGGGCGTTGTATATAGCCCTGAGTCCCAGGATGTTTATCGGAAGGACGACTTCCTGACTTGACCATCTTCCCTGAAACTGCACCCCCTGGGTGACTGCGCCCCAACCTCTGAGTCTTGCATCTGTGGTTAGCAGAATCCAATTCTGAATCCCGAACCTCCGACCCTCGACTAGATGAGAAATCTGTAGCCACCACAGGAGGGAGATCCTGGCTTTTGACCTCTGGTGCAATCCGGACCATTTGTCCAATAGATCCAGCTGGAAGGGCCTTGCATGAAACCTTCCATATTGAATTGCCTCATAAGCGGCCACCATTTTTCCCAGAAGGCGAATGCACAGATGTACCGAGATCCGGGTTGGCTTCAGGACAGCCCGAACCATCGACTGGATTACCATTGTCTTTTCCAAAGGAAGGAACACTTTCTGTATCCAGTATCATTCCCAGGAAAGGAAGCCTCTGTGTTGGTTCTAGGTGAGACTTTGGTAGGTTCAGAATCCACCCATGATCCAGGAGAAGTCTGGTTGAGAGGCCAATGATGTACAACAACCGATCCCTGGACGATGCCTTTATCAGAAGATCGTCCAGGTACGGAATTATGTTCACTCTTTGTTTGCAGGGTAGAAACATCATCTCTGCCATAACTTTGGTGAACACCCTCGGTGCCGTGGAGAGACCAAATGGCAGGTCCTGGAACTGGTAATGATAGTCCTGCAATGCAAACTCGTAAGTACAGGTTCAAAGACTTGAGGTTCAGAATCGGTCTCACCGAACCATCCGGTTTCGGTACTACAAACAAGTTGGAATAGTACCCCTTGTTTTGCAGATGAGGTGGAACTGAAACAATGACCTGAGTCTGTAACAGTTTTTGAATGGCTTCGTTTAAGTTTACTCTGGCCTCTTGTGAAACTGGTAAGCCTGATTTGAAGAATCTGTGAGGTAGGAGCTCCTGGAACTCCAGTCTGTAGCCCTGGAATATTAGGTCTATGACCCAGGAATCCTAGCATGATCCTGTGCAGATGTGACTGAAGAATTGTAGTTGGGCTCCCACCCTCCTGTCTTCCAGGCATCGCAGTCCACCGTCATGTAGAAGGTTTTGAGGAAGCAGAGCCCGAGCCCTGTACCTGTGAACCAGCAGTTGCTGGTTTTCGTGGTTTACCTCTAGCGCCTCTGGTGGCTGTAGAAGAACCTCTGGGTTTGCCCCTAAACTTGGCAGTTCGAAAGGACTGTAAATTGGACCTGAGTAGGCCTTCCTAGCTGGGGGAGCTGCAGAAGGAAGGTATGTGGACTTACCCACAGTAGCTTTGGAGATCCATTTGTCTAGTTCATCCCCAATAAGGCCTCGTCTGTGAAAGGTAGGCCTTCCACGCCTTTCCTGGAGTCCACATCTGCCATCCACTGGTGTAGCCATAGACCCCTGCATGCAGACACTGCCATAGCCATAGTGCGGGCATTAAGCAAGCCTATTTCTTTTATGGCTTCCACCATAAAATTTGCAGAGGCCTATATATGCTGTAGGAACAAGATAACCTCCTCCAGAGGAAAGGTGTCTGACCCTTCAATCAGGTTACCCGACCATATGGCAATGGCTCCAGTAATCCACCCACATGCTATAGTGGGTCTCTGGTCCACCCCAGCAGCTGTATACAAGGATCTGAGCGTAGTCTCAATTTTATGATCAGCCGCATCTCTTATGGAGTCTGCACCCGGGACAGGCAATACAATTTTTCTTGAAAGCCTGGATACTGATGCATGCACTATCGGTGGATTTTCCCATTTTTTTCCTATCCTCAGGAGGTAAAGGAAAAGATGATAACAACCGTTTAGGAATTTAAAATTTCCTATTAGGACTAATCCATGGTTGTTCAAACAGGGTATTAAGTTCCTTTGAGACAAGAAAAGTATACAATAAGGATTCTCTTATATATTAAAATAAGATTCCTCACTCTCCCCTGTCACCTTATCAGAGATATTTAGAACTTCTCTGATAGCTTCTATGAGAGCCTCTGTTCCCTGCGACAGAGTACCCTCCTCCACCTCTGAGTCCACATCATTCAAGTCAGACTGCAGGATATGGGCCAAAGTGCGTTTTTGCGGACAAATGGCAGGGGACTGAGAAGCTGGTTTGGGTACTGAGTCTCTTGTCATAAACTCAGTCATAGATTGTTTTAAGTATTGCGTCTCTTTCTCGGTCCGAGATAACTTAGTAGAGATCGTGGAAATCATTCAGCTAATTTAGTCCAGCAATGCTGGTTCAGCCCCACTAGCCGGTGAAGGGATAATACACTGAGTACACACTAGTGAACCCCCTAGGGAAGAGGAACACTGTGCCTTACATGAAACACACTCTTTACCTGACATACTGTATAGTAACAGCACTCACACACACACACACACACACACACACAGGAAATGGCTAAATGCACAATTAACCCACAAATAGCCCTTCCAGGGAGACACAGAGGGAGTATGGAACCAGCACACGGCGCCCTTAATGCTAATGCCAAGCTTAGCCGGGTCACAGACTAAGTACCTAGATTAGGGACTTAGGGGTCTATTTACTAAGCCTTGGATGGAGATAAAGTGGACGGAGATAAAGTACCAGCCAATCAGCTCCCAACTGCCATGCCACAGGCTGTGTTTGCAAAATTACATTTAGGAGCTGATTGGCTGGTACTTTATCTCCATTTACTTTATCTCCATCCAAGGCTTAGTAAATAGACCCCTTACTGTAGTACACTAATAAGCGCTCCCTTCCTGCTATGACCCCCTGGTACCGCTGAGGTAATCTGGAGGCTCTCCGGAGGAGCTGCACGTCCTTGTCAGTCAGCATCTGTGTCAGCTGCAGAGGGAAAATGGCGCTGGTGAGCTGCAGGATCCGCTCAAAGTGAAGCCCCGCCCCTTCAATGGCGCGCAGTCTTCCCGTTCTCTTTATGACTGGCTGTATGTGGCTAAGTGCATAAAATGGAGACAGACTCCTTTTATGGCTTTGTTGCCAGTATGGGTACTTTGTCCGCAGAAACAGGAACAGCAATGGCTGAACCAACATTACTTAACCAAGTGACAGTGCAGGAAGAGCGAAGCACCGGGCAGGCGCCCAGTGTCCTCTACGGACTACGAGAAAAGGATTTACCGGTAGGTAATTAAAATCCTATTTTCTCTTACGTTCTAGAGGATACTGGGGTCCTTTTAGTACCATGGAGATGTACTAAAGCTCTCAAACCGGGTTGGAGAATGCTGAGGTTCCCGCAAAACTGATTGACCAAACTGAAGGTCCTCAGAGGCCAAAGTATCGAACTTGTAGTACTTAGCAAACATGTTTGAACTGGACCAAGTAGCTGCTCCGCAGAGCTGTTAAGCCGAGACACCCTGGGCAGCCGCCCAGGAAGAACTCACCGACCTAGTACAGTGGGCCTGTACAGATTTTTGACACAGCAAACCTGCCGTGGAATAAGCATGCTGAACAGTAAGCCTGATCCAGCGTGCAATGGACTGCTTTGAAGCAGGACACCCAATTTTATTAGGACCATAAAGAACAAACAGCGAGTCATATTTTCTGTGACGAGCTGTTCTCTTTACATCCACCTTCAAAGCCCTCACAACTAGTGATGTGCACCGGACATTTTTCGGGTTTTGTGTTTTGGTTTTGGATTCGGTTCCGCGGCCGTGTTTTGGATTCGGACGCGTTTTGGCAAAACCTCCCTGAAAATTTTTTGTCGGATTCGGGTGTTTTTTTACAAAAACCCCTCAAAAACAGCTTAAATCATAGAATTTGGGGGTCATTTTGATCCCATAGTATTATTAACCTCAATAACCATAATTTCCACTCATTTTCAGTCTATTTTGAACACCTCACACCTCACAATATTATTTTTAGTCCTAAAATTTGCACCGAGGTCGCTGGATGACTAAGCTAAGCGACCCAAGTGGCCGACACAAACACCTGGCCCATCTAGGAGTGGCATTGCAGTGTCAGACAGGATGGCACTTCAAAAAAATAGTCCCCAAACAGCACATGATGCAAAGAAAAAAGAGGCGCAATGAGGTAGCTGTGTGACTAAGCTAAGCGACACAAGTGGCCGACACAAACACCTGGCCCATCTAGGAGTGGCACTGCAGTGTCAGGCAGGATGGCACTTCAAAAAAATAGTCCACAAACAGCACATGATGCAAAGAAAAATGAAAGAAAAAAGAGGTGCAAGATGGAATTGTCCTTGGGCCCTCCCACCCACCCTTATGTTGTATAAACAGGACATGCACACTTTAACAAACCCATCATTTCAGCGACAGGGTCTGCCACACAACTGTGACTGAAATGACTGGTTGGTTTGGGCCCCCACCTAAAAAGAAGCAATCAATCTCTCCTTGCACAAACTGGCTCTACAGAGGCAAGATGTCCACCTCCTCCTCATCGTCCGATTCCTCGCCCCTTTCACTGTGTACATCCCCCTCCTCACAGATTATTAATTCGTCCCCACTGGAATCCACCATCTCAGGTCCCTGTGTACTTTCTGGAGGCAATTGCTGGTGAATGTCTCCACGGAGGAATTGATTATAATTAATTTTGATGGACATCATCTTCTCCACATTTTCTGGAAGTAACCTCGTACGCCGATTGCTGACAAGGTGAGCGGCTGCACTAAACACTCTTTCGGAGTACACACTGGAGGGTGGGCAACTTAGGTAAAATAAAGCCAGATTCTGCAAGGGCCTCCAAATTGCCTCTTTTTCCTGCCAGTATACGTACGGACTGTCTGACGTGCCTACTTGGATGTGGTCACTCATATAATCCTCCACCATTCTTTCAATGGTGACAGAATCATATGCAGTGACAGTAGACGACATGTCAGTAATCGTTGGCAGGTCCTTCAGTCCGGACCAGATGTCAGCACTCGTTCCAGACTGCCCTGCATCACCGCCAGCGGGTGGGCTCGGAATTCTTAGCCTTTTCCTCGCACCCCCAGTTGCGGGAGAATGTGAAGGAGGAGCTGTTGACGGGTCACGTTCCGCTTGACTTGACATTTTTCTCACCAGCAGGTCTTTGAACCTCTGCAGACTTGTGTCTGCCGGAAAGAGAGATACAACGTATGTTTTAAATCTAGGATTGAGCACGGTGGCCAAAATGTAGTGCTCTGATTTCAACAGATTGACTACCCGTGAATCCTGGTTAAGCGAATTAAGGGCTCCATCCACAAGTCCCACATGCCTAGCGGAATCGCTCTGTTTTAGCTCCTCCTTCAATGTCTCCAGCTTCTTCTGCAAAAGCCTGATGAGGGGAATGACCTGACTCAGGCTGGCAGTGTCTGAACTGACTTCACGTGTGGCAAGTTCAAAGGGTTGGAGAACCTTGCACAACGTTGAAATCATTCTCCACTGCGCTTGAGTCAGGTGCATTCCCCCTCCTTTGCCTATATCGTAGGCAGATGTATAGGCTTGAATGGCCTTTTGCTGCTCCTCCATCCTCTGAAGCATATAGAGGGTTGAATTCCACCTCGTTACCACCTCTTGCTTCAGATGATGGCAGGGCAGGTTCAGGACTGTTTGCTGGTGCTCCAGTCTTCGGCACGCAGTGGCTGAATGCCGAAAGTGGCCCGCAATTCTTCGGGCCACCGACAGCATCTCTTGCACGCCCCTGCCGTTTTTTAAATAATTCTGCACCACCAAATTCAATGTATGTGCAAAACATGGGACGTGCTGGAATTTGCCCAGATGTAATGCACGCACAATATTGCTGGCGTTGTCCGATGTCACAAATCCCCAGGAGAGTCCATTTGGGGTAAGCCATTCTGCGATGATGTTCCTCAGTTTCCGTAAGAGGTTGTCAGCTGTGTGCCTCTTCTGGAAAGCGGTGATACAAAGCGTAGCCTGCCTAGGAATGAGTTGGCGTTTGCGAGATGCTGCTACTGGTGCCGCCGCTGCTGTTCTTGCTGCGGGAGGCAATACATCTACCCAGTGGGCTGTCACAGTCATATAGTCCTGAGTCTGCCCTGCTCCACTTGTCCACATGTCCGTGGTTAAGTGGACATTGGGTACAACTGCATTTTTTAGGACACTGGTGACTCTTTTTCTGAGGTCTGTGTACATTTTCGGTATCGCCTGCCTAGAGAAATGGAACCTAGATGGTATTTGGTACCGGGGACACAGTACCTCAATCAAGTCTGTAGTTGCCTGTGAATTAACGGTGGATAACGGAAACACGTTTCTCACCACCCAGGCCGCCAAGACCTGAGTTATACGCTTTGCAGCAGGATGACTGCTGTGATATTTCATCTTCCTCGCATAGGACTGTTTGACAGTTAATTGCTTACTGGAAGTAGTACAAGTGGTCTTCCGACTTCCCCTCTGGGATGACGATCGACTCCCAGCAGCAACAACAGCAGCGCCAGCAGCAGTAGGCGTTACACTCAAGGATGCATCAGAGGAATCCCAGGCAGGAGAGGACTCGTCAGACTTGATAGTGACATGGCCTGCAGGACTATTGGCTTTCCTGTGTAAGGAGGAAATTGACACTGAGGGAGTTGGTGGTGTGGTTTGCAGGAGCTTGGTTACAAGAGGAAGGGATTTAGTGGTCAGTGGACTGCTTCCGCTGTCATCCAAAGTTTTTGAACTTGTCACTGACTTATGATGAATGCGCTCCAGGTGACGTATAAGGGAGGATGTTCCGAGGTGGTTAACGTCCTTACCCCTACTTATTACAGCTTGACAAAGGCAACACATGGCTTGACACCTGTTGTCCGCATTTGTGTAAAAATAATTCCACACCGAAGAGGTGATTTTATTTTGTAATTTGATCAGGCATGTCAATGGCCATATTCGTCCCACGGACAACAGGTGTCTCCCTGGGTGCCTGACTTAAACAAACCACCTCACCATCAGAATCCTCCTTGTCAATTTCCTCCTCAGCGCCAGCAACACCCATATCCTCATCCTGGTGTACTTCAACAGTGACATCTTCAATTTGACTATCAGGAACTGGACTGCGGGTGCTCCTTCCAGCACTTGCAGGGGGCGTGCAAATGGTGGAAGGCGCCACCTCTTCCCGTCCAGTGTTGGGAAGGTCAGGCATCGCAGCCGACACAATTGGACTCTCCTTGGGGATTTGTGATTTAGAAGAACGCACAGTTCTTTGCTGTGCTTTTGCCAGCTTAAGTCTTTTCATTTTTCTAGCGAGAGGATGAGTGCTTCCATCCTCATGTGAAGCTGAACCACTAGCCATGAACATAGGCCAGGGCCTCAGCCGTTCCTTGCCACTCCGTGTCGTAATGGCATATTGGCAAGTTTACGCTTCTCCTCAGACGCTTTTAATTTTGATTTTTGGGTCATTTTACTGAACTTTTGTGTTTTGGATTTTACATGCTCTCTACTATGACATTGGGCATCGGCCTTGGCAGACGACGTTGATGGCATTTCATCGTCTCGGCCATGACTAGTGGCAGCAGCTTCAGCACGAGGTGGAAGTGGATCTTGATCTTTCCCTATTTTACCTTCCACATTTTTGTTCTCCATTTTTTAATGTGTGGAATTATATGCCAGTATCAATAGCAATGGCCTACTACTATATATACTGCGCACAACTGAAATGCACCACAGGTATGGATGGATAGTATACTTGACGACACAGAGGTAGGTAGAGCAGTGGCCTACTGTACCGTACTGCTATATATTATATACTGGTGATCAGCAAACTGTGCAAAACTGAAATGCACCAGAGGTATGGATGGATAGTATACTTGACGACACAGAGGTAGGTAGACCTATGGCCTACTGTACCGTACTGCTATATATTATATACTGGTGGTCAGCAAACTGTGCAAAACTGAAATGCACCACAGGTATGGATGGATATTATACTTGACGACACAGAGGTAGGTAGAGCAGTGGCCTACTGTACTGTACTGCTATATATTATATACTGGTGGTCAGCAAACTGTGCAAAACTGAAATGCACCACAGGTATGGATGGATAGTATACTTGACGACACAGAGGTAGGTAGAGCAGTGGCCTACTGTACCGTACTGCTATATATTATATACTGGTGTTCAGAAAACTGTGCAAAACTGAAATGCACCACAGCTATGGATGGATAGTATACTTGACGACACAGAAGTAGGTAGAGCAGTGGCCTACTGTACCGTACTGCTATATATTATATACTGGTGGTCAGCAAACTGTGCAAAACTGAAATGCACCACAGGTATGGATGGATAGTATACTTGACGACACAAAAATAGGTAGAGCAGTGGCCTACTGTACCGTACTGCTATATATTATATACTGGTGGTCAGCAAACTGTGCAAAACTGAAATGCACCACAGGTATGGATGGATAGTATACTTGACGACACAGAGGTAGGTAGAGCAGTGGCCTACTGTACCGTACTGCTATATATTATATACTGGTGGTCAGCAAACTGTGCAAAACTGAAATGCACCACAGGTATGGATGGATAGTATACTTGACGACACAGAGGTAGGTAGAGCAGTGGCCTACTGTACCGTACTGCTATATATTATATACTGGTGGTCAGCAAACTGTGCAAAACTGAAATGCACCACAGGTATGGATGGATAGTATACTTAACGACACATAGGTAGGTAGAGCAGTGGCCTTCTGTACCGTACTCCTATATATTATATACTGGTGGTCAGCAAAATTATGCACTGTACTCCTACTATATACTACAATGCAGCACAGATATGGAGCGTTTTTCAGGCAGAGAACGTATAATACTGGTGGTCACTGGTCAGTAAAACTCTGCACTGTACTCCTCCTATATAATACTGCTGATCCCCAGTCCCCACAATAAAGCAGTGTGAGCACAGATATATGCAGTACACTGAGCACAGATATGGAGCGTTTTTCAGGCAGACAACGTATACTGGTGGTCACTGGTCAGCAAAACTCTGCACTGTACTCATCCTATATAATACTGCTGGTCCCAGTCCCCACAATAAAGCAGTGTGAGCACAGATATATGCAGTACACTGAGCACAGATATGGAGCGTTTTTCAGGCAGACAATGTATACTGGTGGTCACTGGTCAGCAAAACTCTGCACTGTACTCCTCCTATATAATACTGCTGGTCCCCAGTCCCCACAATAAAGCAGTGTGAGCACAGATATATGCAGCACACTGAGCACAGATATGGAGCGTTTTTCAGGCAGACAATGTATACTGGTGGTCACTGGTCAGCAAAACTCTGCACTGTACTCCTCCTATATAATACTGCTGGTCCCCAGTCCCCACAATAAAGCAGTGTGAGCACAGATACAGTATATGCAGCACACTGAGCACAGATATGGAGTGTTTTTCAGGCAGACAACGTATAATACTGGTGGTCACTGGTCAGCAAAATTCTGCACTGTACTCCACCTATAATACTGCTGGTCCCCAGAATAAAGATATTTGCACTGCAGCCCCCTGAAACAAAGTGAGAGGACGCCAGCCACGTCCTCTCACTATCATTTCCAATGCACGAGTGAAAAATGGCGGCGACGCGCGGCTCCTTATATAGAATCCGAATCTCGCGAGAATCCGACAGCGGGATGATGACGTTCGGGCGCGCTCGGGTTAACCGAGCCATACGGGAGAATCCGAGTATTCCTCGGCCCCTTATAAAATGGGTGAAGTTCGGGGGGGTTCGGATTCCGAGGAACCGAACCCGCTCATCACTACTCACAACATCCAAAGACTTTGAAGTAGCAGAGGTGTCTGTGAAAACCGGAACCACAATAGGTTGGTTGATGTGAAATGCGAACACCACTTTAGGAAGAAATTTCTGACGAGTTCTGAGTTCAGCTCTGTCCTCATGGAAAATTAAATAGGGACTTTTGTGAGACAAAGCCCCCAGCTCCGACACACATCTTGCTGAAGCCAAGGACAACAGTGTGATGGTCTTCCACATAAGATATATTACGTCCACCTCATGTAATGGTTCAAACCAGTCCGATTGGAGGAACTGCAGCACCACATTGAGATCCCAAGGTGGATGTGCGGAACACCTTTCAAGAATGTCTGGACCTCAGGGAATGAAGCCAATTGTTTCTGAAAGAAAACAGACAAGGCCGAAATCTGTACTTTTATGGAACCTAGACATAGGCACACATCCACTCCCAACTGCAGAAAAATCAGGAAATGTCCCAGATGAAATTCCACCACAGACTATTGTCTGCTCTCATACCAAGAGACATATTTCTTCCAAATACAACGGTAATGTTTTGACATTACCCCCTTCCTGGCTTGGATCACAGTCGGGATAACCTTGTGAGGGATCCCTCTCCTGGCTAAAATCAGCCGTTCAACTTCCATGCCGTCAAATGTAGCCGCAGTATGTCCTGAAAGATGAACGGGCCCTGTTGCAGAAGTTACTCGCGAAGAGGTAGAGGCCACGGATATTCGAGGAGCATCTCCAGAAGGTTCGAGTACCAGGCCCTTCTTGGCCAGTCTGGAGCAAAGAATATTGCTTGAACCCTTTCCCTTTTTATTCTCTTCAGAATTCTTGGGATCAGAGGAAGTGGAGGAAATACATACACAATCTAATAGACCCATGGAGTTGTCAAGGCATCCACCGCCACTGCCTGTGGGTCTCTCAACCTGGAACAATACCACTTGAGCTTCTTGTTGAGACGAGAGGCCATCATGTCGATCTGTGGATATCCCCATCGACTTGTCAAGCACCTAAACACTTCCAGGTGAAGGCCCCACTCCCCCTGGTGCAGGTCGTGTCTGCTGAGGAGGTCTGCTTCCCAGTTGTCTACTCCCGGAATGAAGACCACTGATAATGCCACAGCATTTCTTTCTGCACAGAGGAGAATTCTTGACACCTCTGACATTGCTGCTCTGCTTTTCATTCCGTCCCCACAGCATTTCTTTCTGCACAGAGGAGAATTCTTGACACCTCTGACATTGCTGCTCTGCTTTTCATTCCGCCCTGTCACTGTATGTCACTGCCGTCACATTGTCCGACAGGACCTGAATGGCCCGATCTTGAAGAAGATGTGAGGCCTGCAGAGGGCACTGTATATGGCCCTGAGTTCCCTTATGTTGATTGGAAGGACGAATTCCTGAATTGACCATCTGCCCTGAAACTGCACACCCCTGAGTGACTGCTCCCCAACCTCTGAGGCTTGCGTCTGTGGTTAACAGAATCCAGTTCTGAATTCCACGACGAGGTGAGAAGTCTGTGGCCACCACAGAAAGGAGATCCTGGCTTTTGGCGACAGATGGATCCACTGGTACATATGAAGATGTGATCCGAACCATTTGTCCAACAGATCGAGCTGGAAGGGTCGTGCATGAAACCTTCCGTACTGAAGAGCCTCGTAAGAGGCCACCATTTTCCCCAGAAGGCGAATGCACAGATATACGACACCCGGGTTGGCTACAGGATATCCCGAACCATCGACTGGATTACCAATGTCTTCTCCAAGGGAAGGAACTCTTTCTGCACTCCGTGTCCAGTATCATTCCCAGGAATGGGAGCCTCCTTGTTGGCTCTTGGTGAGACTTTGGAAGGTTCAGAATCCACCCACGATCCTCTAGGAGTTTGGTTGAGGGACCAATGCTGTCCATCAACCTTTCCCTGGACAGTGCTGTTATTAGGAGATCGTCCAGCTATGGAATTATGTTCACTCCCTGTTTGCGGAGTACAAACATCATCTCTGCCATGACTTTGGTGAACACCCTCGGTGCCATGGAGAGACCAAATGTCAGGGCCTGGAACTGGTAG
Source organism: Pseudophryne corroboree (assembly GCF_028390025.1). Lineage (NCBI taxonomy): Eukaryota > Metazoa > Chordata > Amphibia > Anura > Myobatrachidae > Pseudophryne > Pseudophryne corroboree. The sequence goes on from NC_086444.1 coordinate 817,047,719, forward strand.
TGATAGTCCTGCAATGCAAACCGTAGGTAAGCCTGATGAGGCGGCCAGATTGGAATATGAAGGTACGCATCCATGATATCCAGAGACACTAGGAATTCCCCTCCTCCAGACCTGAGATTACCGCTCTCAGAGACTCCATCTTGAATTTGAACACTGGTAAATATGGGTTCAAAGACTTGAGGTTCAGAATCGGTCTTACCGAACCATCCGGTTCCGGTACTACGAACAAGTTGGAGTAGTACCCCTTGTTGAACAGATGAGGTGGAACTTGAACAATGACCCGAGTCTGTAACAGTTTTTGGATTGCATGCTGTAAAGTAATACTTGCCTCTTGTGAAACTGGCATGCATGATTTGAAGAATCTTGTGAGGTGGGAGCTTTTGGAAATCCAGTCTGTAGCCCTGGGAAATAAGATCTATGACCCAGGGATCCTGGCATGAATGTGACCAGATCTGACTGAAGAATTGAAGGCGGGCTCCCACCTGACAGCCTTCCAGGAATTGCGGTCCACCATCATGCCGAAATCTTTGAGGAAGCAGAGCCTGAGCTCTGTTCCTGAGCACCTGCAGTTGCTGGTTTGCGTAGTTTACCTCTTGCGTCGCTGGAGGACATAGAAGCACCTCTGGTTTTGCCCTTGAACTTGGGCTTCCGAAAGGACTGTAACTTAGAAGCTGAATAAGTCTTCTTGGTAGGGGGAGCTGCGGTAGGAAGATACGTAGACTTACCCGCAGTAGCTGTGGAGATCCATTTGTCTAGTTCATCTCCAAACAAGGCCTCTCCTGTGAATGGTAGGCCTTCCACGCCTTTCCTGGAGTCCACGTCAGCAGTACACTGACGTAGCCACAAGCCCCTGCGTGCCGACACTGCCATAGCAGTGGTGCGTGCGTTAAGCAAGCCTATCTCTTTTATGGCTTCCACCATAAAGTTCGCAGAGTCCTGTATATGCTGCAGGAGTAAACAACATCCCCCCTAGACAAGGAATCTAACCCCTCAATTAGGTTACCTGACCATTTTGCAATGGCTTTTGTGATCCATGCACATGCAATAGTGGGTCTTTGGGCCACCCCAGCAGCTGCGTACATTGATTTGAGTGTAGTCTCAATTTTACGATCAGCCGTGTCTTTTAGGGAGGCTGCACCAGAAACAGGCAATACAATTTTTCGTAACAGCCTAGAGACTGATGCATCCACTATCGGTGGATTTTCCCATTTTTTTCTATCCTCCAGAGGAAAGGAAAAAGATAAGAGTAACCATTTCGGGATTTGAAATTTCTTATCAGGATTAACCCATGCTTCTTCAAACAGGGTATTCAATTTCTTTGACTCAGGAAAAGTGAATGAGGATTTATTTTTTACATTAAAATAAGATTCCTCACACTACTCTGACACCTTATTAGAAATATGCAGAACATCTCGGATAGCCTCTATGAGAGCCTCTATTCCCTGTGACCGAGCCGCATCCCCCCCCCCTCCACCTCACCCTCCTCCAAGTCTGACCCATCAGCGTCAGAGTCAGATTGCAGGATATGGGTCAGAGGTCGCTTTTGCGGACAAATGGGAGGGGATTGAGACGCTGTTTTGGGGACTGAGTCTCTGTTCATAAACTCATCCACAGTCTATTTTAAGAATTGTGTCTCTTTCTCATTGCGGGACAATTTTGTAGAAAGAGTGGAGATCATTCCTTTAAGAGAATTAACCCACTCCGGTTCAGCACCGCTATTCTGTGAACCTGGAGTACCAAGTAGTGAGCCCCTTGGTGAAGAGGAACACTCAGCTGTACAAGAAACACCCTCTTTGCCTGACATAATGTAATGTGACAGCACAAACACAGGAAAAGGTTAAGCACAAGTAACCCACAAAGAGCCCTTCATAGAGACACAGAGTTGTTTGGAGCCAGCCCCCTACCGCGCCCTTACCGCTAATGTCAAGCTAAGCCGGGTCGCAGACTAAGTACCCTGAAAGGGGACTTAGTACACTAATAGTCGCTCCCCGACCTGCTATGACCCCCTGGTACCGCTGAGGTAATTTGGAATCACACCGGAGGAGCTGCATGTCCCTGTCAGTCAGCGTCTGTGTCCACTGCAGAGGAAAAATGGCGCTGGTGAGCTGCAGGATCCTCTCATAGTGAAGCCCCGTCCCTTCAATGGCTTGCAGTCTTCCCGCTTTTGTTTATGCTGGCTGAGGTCATTTGTGTCCTTAAAATGGAGCAGAACCATTTTAAGGCTGTGTTTGTCAGGTTGGGTACTGTGTACAGTGTACTGAGACGCAGTCGTGTACTGTGTCTGAAGACTCATTCCACCCCATTTAGTAGCAGTGCATCTCCGTACCCTCGTGCCGCCATAATGGCCGGCGCCCCGCTAACCGGGACTCTGGCTCAGTACTCACCACTCTTCATTCTTCTGGCTCTGTTAGGGGTGGCGGCGTGCTGCGGGAATGTACGCTCGCCGTGGTGGGTCTGCGAATAGTTACCTCAGGAGCTCAGTGTCCTGTCAGCAGGGAACGGGACCATTAACCCTTCAAGAGGTTGGGCCGGTCCCACCCCCCTAAGTCCCACGAAGCAGGCAGGCCTGCCTGAAAATAACAAACATAGAAAATAAATGCAGAAATCTTCAGGCGCTTCCTTCAGCGTGACCGGCTCCTTCGGGCACATTTTCTAAACTGAGTCTAGTAGGAGGCGCATAGAGGGAGGAACCAGCCCACACTATCAAATTCTTAAAGTGCCCATGGCTCCTAGTGGACCCGTCTATACCCCATGGTACTAAATGGACCCCAGTATCCTCTAGGCCGTAAGAGAAAATACAAGCACATAAGAGAATCCTCTGTAAATTTGAATTTTTGGCTTGCATTATAGTCTGAAATGTTCTCACTGGTTAATAAGAACTGAAAGCTGTTTACTTTGGCCTTGATCAGGCCATCCTCCAGTGTACATTGCATTATAAGTGGAGATTCACATTTCCTGTTTTACCAGCTGCCTTCTATCACTGATAAGACTATGGATTGTACATGTCTCTTACACTTTCATTTAAGCAAACATTACTTAAACTTTGAGTTTAATTCTCATTACATATATCAAGCTGAGCCAACAATGACAGCATAAAAAATGTGTACTTTTCAATCTACATAATGGGTCACAATCTCAGCATATATATATACTGCTGTGAGTAATACCAGGAGTTTGTCTTGTAAAATAGAGCCACATAAGTTCCTTATTTGTCCAGTACCTGCCCTGGCCATGGTTTGTTTCCAATGTATTTTTACAGTTTGTGTATTAGAAACAACAGTATAAAGGGTCTGGGACTGAGGGTCGACAGCACAAAGGTCGACACACCTTAGGTCGACGCCAATTGGTCGACACAACTTAGGTCGACATTGACAAAAGGTCGGCAGGAACAAGGTCGACATGGAAAAAGGTCGACATGAGTTTTTAATGTTTTTTTGGTGTCGTTTTCTTCGTAGAGTGACCGGGAACCCCAATTAGTGCACCGCGTCCCCTCGCATGGTGCCTTCGCTCCGCTACCGCTTCGCTCGGCACACTTTACCGTTCCAATCGTAGTCCACGTGGATCGTTAAGTATGAAAAGGTTCAAAAAAAGGAAAAAATCGTGAAACTCATGTCGACATTTTTTCATGTCGACCTTGTTCATGTCGACCTTTTGTCCATGTCGGCCTTTTGTCCATGTCGACCTAAGGTGTGTCGACCAATTGGCGTCGACCTAAGGTATGTTGACCTTTGTGCTGTCGACCTGGAGTCCGGATACCATACCCAAAGAGTCAACCTAGAACCCCTTTCACATCACAAAATAACTCGGTATCGACCTGGCATATTGAGACAGGCCAGTGGGGGTCATTCCGAGTTGTTCGCTCGTTGCCGATTTTTGCTATACTGCGATTAGTCGCTAACTGCGCATGCGCAAGGTACGCAGAGCGCATGCGCTTAGTTATTTTACTAAAAACTTAGCTGTTTTGCTGTAGCATCTGTGGCGCTTTTCAGTCGCACTGGTGTTCGGTAAATGATTGACAGGAAAGGGGCGTTTCAGGGTGGTAACTCGGCGTTTTCCCGGCATTGGCTAAAAAACGCAGGCGTGTCAGGGTAAAACGCGGGAGTGTCTGGAGAAACGGGGGAGTGGCTGGCCGAACGCAGGGCGTGTTTGTGACGTCAAACCAGGAACGAAACGGGCTGAGCTGATCGCAGTGTAGGAGTAAGTCTCGAGCTATTCAGAAACTGCTAAGAATTATTTATTCGCAATTCTGCTAATCTTTTGTTCGCAATTCTGTTATGCTAAGATACACTCCCAGAGGGCGGAGGCCTAGCGTGTGCAATGCTGCTAAAAGCAGCTAGCGAGCGAACAACTCGGAATGAGGGCCAGTGTGCGATCATGAAAGGGGCCTTGGAGAATATCCGGGTTGCTTGACCCAGTAATTCAACCTGGGTTATAAGAAGGGTTATTCCCGGGTTAAATACCGGGTCAGTGGCAGTGTAAACGGGTTCCCGGGTACTACATAGAAAGAGGCGGCACGGAGATAAGCTCATTCCCCAGCGCCGCCTCCACTGCCGGCTCCACCCCTCCGCCACTATGGCAACTGGCCCGGCATATTGCCGGGCCGGGAAGCCAGCGCTGAGGCTCCAATGCTGGATCCCACCCAGGAAGGACCCATTTCCAATTCCCGGGGGGGATACGGCATTGGAGATGTGAAAGGGGTATAAGGTATGTAAGAGGCTCTATGGGTTTTGATTAGGATGCTAGTACTACTACTCTGGGTATTCATTGGTATTATCAGTTCATGTTAATGTATAATTTAATTGAATGCATTACTATGTCTTATTTGCATTGCATGTATTGTAACTCGTTGCCCGGACTGTGCCCGCGGGAGGTGGCTGGTTAAGCCCTGCTCATGGGGGAGCATGAGGACTGGTGATAAGGAGACTGGGGGACCGCGAGAGGGCAGGAGCGCGTGGGGAAAGAGGTGGTTGGTGGCGCAGGAGTTGGGGGAGCAGGAACGGACCGAACGGGAAGAGAGAGACAACGGCGAGACGAAGCGGCGCTGTCAGGCAGGACCAGAGTGAAGTGTCAAAGTCGAAAAATATCATGATACATATCCCTTGTACTAACCCCTCATGCGCATGCCCGCTGCTTGTGCACTCAGTCTGCACGTGGTATGGGTATTTACGGTAGAGTTTGTGAGCGTGTAGCGTGTTATTAGAACATTGCATATCTAACCCAAATAATGCATTTTGTACCCATAGTTCCCCTAGACCATGTCAGCGAGTAATGTTAGTTTAAACAGTTCCTGGACAAAGAGATTCCTCTTTGCATTATAGGAAGGGTCAGATAAAGGTTGAAAGGTGGTGTCTAGTATCCAGCTGTAGGGTATTTTAAGGGTAACATTCCGATGTTAGTTAGGAAAAGATCGCTTGCTCCTGCGTATAGTTATGTACAAAAGTAGAATATGAACATTAACTGTAGTTGCTGTAAATTACACATGCGGCTGGAATCCAGAGGATATCTCCCACCAGAGCAGTTGGGGAAGGACATCGCCTACCTATTCAAATCCACCTATGACCTTTGCTGTAATGTAGAGACATATCCCTGTGTCCAATGAACAATGAGATTACAGTGACCATTGTATTGTTTTGGATGAAGTGAATAAATAGAGCTTGCAGCAGGCTTGGTCACACAAGACTCTGAAGGCTTTCTCCCTGATAGCTGAGGACTGAATTCAGGTTGCGCTTGCGAAACATTCTCACGTATGTATATTCTCTGTAGCCATTATTCTCCATTATTCTGTTTAGATTTACTTGTTAGTTTGTAGTGTATGACTTGTATTGTTTTACCTTTTATTAGAATCAATCCACGGAGGCCTTAGAACCCTGTGGTTTCAAATACAAACAGTGTTGTGTTTTCACTTTCCTGCCTAGGCTTTTAAAGTGGTTTAACCTGTTTAAGGTGTATAAGCATTGTTAAGGTGTACGCACTGTGAGTACTTTGTACCGACAGCGCTGAACAAGGTTTAAAATCTATCATCCTATTGTGTGCGCGCAGTGTGTACTTTGTACTCCCGGCGCGGCGTCCTGTACGCTAAGTCCGTAAGCTATAGGACTCTGTACGCAAATAGCGTACACAGTACGTAGCGTTTGTATTCAATCTAGCGGCCGCAGCGGCCCCACGATAAAGGTGTATTTAAAGTTATAGCTTTATGTTTTAAGATAATAATTGACATTATCAATTGGCGGCTCTCACGGGATATCACGTTCTTAATGATGCACTGTACATTACAACCGCGGCTGTAATTGACCGGCTAATGATGGACGCATCGCAAAATGCTGACGAAAAAAAACATCCACGTTAATGTATTGTTGTGGTATCAGTAAGACGCTGATAGGAAATTTTAAGGGACAAGGCGTTTCTCATAATATTTAAGATGCTAAAATGTATTTTTATTGTTACAAAACAAGATACAAAGGTCATATTGTGTTTGATTCAGATTGGATTGTTTATCTGTTTAAGTAGGTTTAAAAGTATATTTAAAAGTTTGCATAGCTTTGATATAGTTTTATTTTTAACTCAGGCCTAAAATAACTTCAGGGGCTCGCATGGTGTGTGATTTCTTAGTGACAAAGGAAGCCGCATGGTTTGTCCTCCATTTTGGACTAACCACATGGCCTGTCCACCATTTTGTGTAACCCTTATGGATGTGGAAGGGGGAGGAGCAGCGGCCATTTTGGGAAGGTCATTTTTTCTAAATGGCTGATTTTCACTGCCCGAATAATCAGCCGTCCTTGGTCAAAAAGAAATCACCATTTATGAGTTACCAATGCATTTATTTAACCCATGCCATAGTCAATTACAAATAGATTCAGATGGGGCTTAATAAAAGTTAATAGTAAGATGAATACGTGATGTAAGAACCACATACAGATATAAACAAAGTTTTGTTTTTTTCTTTACCTCTAGGATTCAGTTAAACTCTGCTTGTTGTAAGATAGCCATTGAAATGCAAATTAACCTGTGCAACGGCTTTTTCCTAGCAGTGAAAAACCACCTTCACAGACAGTCAAAAGCACATTCATATGCAAATTAGAAGCACTTAATGAGTAAATGAGTCTCAGGAGACCAGTGAATGGTACATAGATATAATATTATAATTATGTGTGTGTGTTTATATCAATTTATGTTCTGCAAGATAGCTATCCAATATGAATCATACTATTGGAAGCATTGATTACTAGATTCATTTAGACCTGTATTTTGTGTATTCTGCATATCTACTCACTTGTTGCCATTAGCATTGATTATTAGATCTATTTTGACCCGTGCTGAAAAATTTGTTGCTATTTAGTTAAAAATATAGAGTAATATTTAAGGGAGTACGTGTAAAACACACACGCAGCCTGGCCTAGTTATAAAGGTTTATACAGGAGATACTGTGTGGTGTTTGGTAAGCGATTATAGTTGAATATCGTTGACATTTATTGAAGCGTGTTATTTGTATTACTGCGGACGTATCCGGCCTTTGTACACGTGTCCCGGACAGCGTGCGGGACTGCGTATGCAATGCAAAGGCCTACACACATGGCGTATTTTACGCAATGTGCGTACAGATACGCCCACTAAATACAAATCACACAATAGCATTGTTTCAGTTTAGGCGAGACGGTAGCCACGCGATAATAGCACAAATTGATCAGTATCCAATATTTAGTTTAAAAACCTTTTTTTCTGTATTACGTCTGGGGAAAGCTATCAGTTAACAGGAAAGGATTTTTCTGATCAGAAAACTATAGAATGATAGTGTGGGCTGAAAAAGGTATGAGTGTATTGAACCCCGCTTGGTGGTCTTGGTGAACTTGGTGATCTTGGTGAAGCTTGGTGAAACTTGGTGAAACTTGGTGAAGCACGGTCTAGGTGAAACGTGGTGAGCACGGTCCAGGTGTACACGTGCGACGTAGTGTGATAAAGTTTTCGTGGTATTACACTCCGGCTGTTTTGGAGCACAGTAGGGAGACTTCAGTGATCCTACCACTTATAGATAGCAAGTGTCTATAAGCGGTACGATTGGACCGCACGGTTGTATGGGCAACACGTGACGCAACGTGATACGAGGTTTTGCATATTTGTGCGTAAATCTTGTTATCATACGCGTTGTAGGGAGCACATGCAAGCGTGATTTGTGTAAAGTAAAGGTTTAGGGAATTTTTGCTGGTCTCTCAGGAAAATCTCTAGAGGTAGGGCCTGCAACGGCTACACGTGTCTGCTAAAGAAGGCGGATCCGTTGTGCTCGGAGCGGAAGAAGTTCAGTGGAAGAGCTTTAAGGATTTCCACCGTAGACTACTGTGTTTGGTGCATTTTAGGAAGCTTTCCCGTGTTAAAAAGGTCCACAATGGGAGCCAAGTGCACAACACAGGGACGTTCAGCAGTCAGGGTTCAGACTACAGATTTCAGACCCAGGGGGTCAGCTCGGTGAGTAATGTGGGGGAAGTATGGTCCCCACACTGAGACCTTTTGTGATGAATGGACACGAATGACTGTGGGGGATAAAGCACCTTTTCCTGGGATAGGTAGTTTTGATACAGAGGTATTACATAATCTAAGGCTCAGGATCTGTCTGTTAAAGTCCCAAAAACAAAGGATCAGACACACAAACTGTTTACATTTATGGCAACAAGAGAGTGATATGCAGAGAGAACTAGCTTACACAGCTAATTCCAACCCTAACAGGAAACTGATAGCAACCGCACCACCCCCGTACATTATAGGAGAGAAAATGGCTACAGAGAATGACATACTGATATATGATAAGAGTGCACTTAATAAATGTATTAATGACAATAAGAGTAAACGTAATAAATGTATTAATGACGATAAGAGTAAAACCGATACATGTATAAATTCTAATCCGTGCAAGTTGCACCTCATTTTAAAACTTCCCTCAGGATTACAAGCAAGAAAGTGAGCCCAGCACGATGTCGGCACTTTCACTAGCAGCCACCATACAGGACACCCAGGTGGGAACGGCCCAATCGGTAAGAGCAGTAGTAAAGCCCCCTAGCGGAGGGTCAGGTGAGGTCGTGTCCACAGGTAAGTACGGTATTGTACATTATGCACAGACAATTGCACCTCACATTGTAGAGTCAACACAAGATGGTGTAATTGAACTAAATCCTGTCAGGGTGATCGCAGTCCCCAATGGGAGGACTGATGCTCAGGGAGTCACTCCCATCAAGGACATTGCTATGCATTGTCCCTGGTCCCGGGCAGAATTGAGGCCAATTATGTCTGAATTTCCCGATCCCAGAAAAGATCTAGTCGCATGTCAGAGGTTTATTAAAGAATAAGGTAATGCCACCGAACCCACAAACAAAGATTGGCGGACAGTGCTAAGGGCATGTTTGCCCTCCAATGTTGACCCCGTGAAATTCATCGCTGACTGTAAATTAGATGAAGAGGTACCTCTCACTGATGAGTACAATCAGGAGAACATAAAACAGATCAATCTGCAGTTAGGAGTATATTTCCCAACTGTTGTCAAATGGAACAAAATCTTCTCCATTAGACAAAAAGAAGGTGAAACTGCTTCTGACTATTTCCATCGAGCACTGCAGGAAATGGCTAGATTTACTGGGCTCGAAGACATAAAGGATAATGTGCATCATAGAGAGGTAGCGGTGTCCATATTAATGGACGGTTTAAAAGAAACGCTGAGAACCAGGGTACAAACCACTCTACCTAACTGGAGAGGTATCTCGGTGGCTGCATTAAGAGAGTCCGCTATCGAGCATGACCATAATATCCAAAGAACCAGGGAAGCACAGGGAGAGCGGTTGATGGTGATGAGCATCCAAACACTGGAAGAGGCATCAACTCGACCAAAACCCCAGGCCCCTGGCACATGGAGGAAGGCAAGAGTTTGTTATCTGTGTAAAAGGGAAGGGCATTATGCCAGCAACTGTAACAGCACACATAAAGTCAGACCCCCTAGACAAGAACACGAGCAAAGTTATAACACACGTAATTGGGATCAGGGATCATATAGGAAAAATTTTGGGCCACACCCGTAGTCTGTTGCCAGTGAAGTTGATTGTTAGCCTTGATGGTAAACCTGAGGTCACAGTTGATGTAGTTGGTAGATCATATTTTGTAGATACAGGGACGGCCAGGTAAACTCTGTAATTTGTCTTTAAAAGTTTCTGTTTTTCATCTCTGACGTTCACCGACAAAACTACAGCTCAAATGTCACATGTCTACTCTGTCTTTTCAGAGGTCTGCCCAACCCCAGTATATCTCACCGGCATCATTGTGCCTGGCCATGCACAGAGGGTGGAGAGTGGAAATACTGGTGGAGGGAGATTGTGCAGAGATACGGGTAGACATGATGGTGTGACAGCCTGATGGTGAACGCAAATTTGACAAATTTTCTTTTTATTGTTCTCTCTCTTTCTTCACTTTCTATGGATGGTATTTCACACAACAGTTAAACACATGGTAATGCAAGATTTATGCTCCCTACAGATAAGTCGCTGACTCAGAAAGAATATCGTATCACTGGAGTGTCCGTTTCGGGAAGACTGAGAGGCAGCACTGTTGAGATGGCATCTGAGCAAGGAGAACAACAAGGCTAGAGGCGGTTATCGTACCAGTTTTCTTCCCCTTCTATTATTTTCTTTACCTCCCATTACCACTCTTTCTTTCTCCTCCTGCAAGATGGACTTACCCCAAGAGACTGCATTCCGGGTTTTCCTGTTGACCCTGTTGTTGACCAGAACAGTCTATTTCGGTGAGAGAACCAGAGAGGTCGAGAAAGGATCTGGAATGGGTTCTGATGACAAGGACGGATTCGTAGAATTCCAAGAGCAACACAATCACCGAGCAAAGGCGAGTATCAGAAAACGATCTGGTAGTCATGACACTAGGAGACATTGTGAAGGATTGTTAGCTGAGGAAAATTGTATCTGTAGGAATTGTGAAAACATAGTTGAGGACGGGTGCATCCAGAGATGTCAGTCCAGCCTTAATATCAACATGGACCATCATCCATTGAGTGACTATCACTCATTAGTGGGTAAGGTTTTAAACCAAACAGAATGCTGGGTGTGCTCACAAGTACCTCAAGGTCAGAGCAAGTCAGGACTAGTGCCATACTCTTTAACAATAGATGAGGTACTTGAATTAAGGGGTGTGAGACCGGTGGACAAGAAATTTAATATTTCTAGGCCTCCTAGTTTGAAGCTCCACCAATATCATGTGGATAGGTCCTTAGTATGTTTTAACATTTCCAATCCCCGAAAGCCGGGAAATTGGGAAGTGACATGGAATAACCAAACCATGGCATTTTCACACAGCCGATAGAATGCCCATAGACCCTGAACTTATACGCCAAACAGCCGACGGTGGGAGATATTTTCGCTATAGGTATACTCTAGGAAGTAGGACCATGCGGGTTGGAGAAGTATCACCAGGATACTGTGCGCATATCATACAGCCTGATACGTGTACTGAACAAATGAGAGAGTTAGGGATAGGATTTTTCACCTGGAAGGTTTGCAATATGGTGATGTCATATTCTGTCCCATATGTTCTCCCCGATGATGCATATTTCATATGTGGGAGGAAGGCGTATAAGTGGCTTGCCCCAAACTCAGAGGGATTGTGTTACATTGGAAGAGTGTTGCCAGAAGTAATGACCATTACCCATAATAAGATGAAAGACGTTCACCACAATGCTCAAGCTCCTTACACTCACACTCACTCTGAACACATTGTTAAGAGACACCTTATAGATAGGACAGAGCACGCAGCCTCTGATTTGATCCACGAATCCACCGGGATTCAATTCCTACTCGCGTTAAATATCACCCGTACCGCCAGAGGAATTATAAATTTTAGGTATATTAATGCGCTAGCGAACCTGATAGACAATATCACCGAGATGTATGATGACACCTTCAGGTATACTGGGAGGGAGTTGCAAGCTTACAAAACAGAACTGATCCAGCACAGGATGGTTCTCAATTACATCACAGCGGTGACAGGCGGGTATTGTGTCACCCTAGCAACTCAGTATGGTGTGAAGTGCTGTACGTATATCACAAACAGCACCGATGACCCAACCGAGGTCATAGATCAAAAGATGGACGATATCTTGCAATTGAAGTGGGAGTTCCGAAGGAGACACAACCTTACCCTTACTGCTGTGAGTAATGAACTGACCGGCTGGGTTTCATGGTTGAACCCACGCAACTGGTTCTCAGGTTTAGGAATGGGCTCAAAATGTTATCGTGAATGTAGGGAAATTTCTCCTTTGTATCCTGGGAGTTGTCATAATGATTGGTTTGATATTTAGATGTGTTCGGATTTTAATGCTTTGCAAGCGCAGTACGAGAGTGATGAGTTTGAGGAGCGAGGGCATTGTTACAACAACTGGTTTAATTTATGACCCATCAATCGAGACAATGTTGTGATAAGACGTGATTCCACGGTCCGTTTCTTTCACCCGTTTCTCCTTTGTTTTTCTCCAAGGTAAAAAGACATCCACCCGGAAGAAGATTTTGATGCACATTTCTACAGACCGTTGATGAACATTTCTACAGACCTTTGATGAACTTTTTCACAGACCTTGCGAGACACTTTAGAGACTTTAAAAGACTTTGTATGGACACTTGAAAAACTTTGCTTATCACCCACAGCAAAGATACACCTATCCGGACAAGACTTCAACAGACACCCAAGGACAATTACACATATTATCATATGAATGTATTTGTGACATATGTTTCTTATCTTCATCTCTACGATCTTCAGGTAGTGACACACATAGTCAACAGGTGATATAGGTACATATATTAGCACTCACATATTTTCCCCCTCCATGTATCATCAACTTATGTGCACCCCATTTGTTGGAACAAGAAGCCAAAAAGAGCTCGGTAGTGTTTGCTAGCCCACCTACAGACCCTTAATACGGGATAAGAATGATTTAATGTATACTTCGCAATACCTCGAAGATTATCTAGAACATATATACACAAAAAAAATAGACAATAGAATGCGTCCTAGGCGCTTACAAGGTGACTGAAAATAATGTATACAATACGTTCCTTTGAAAGAGGGGTGATCTCGAAGTAGATTCACTCAACAGGGAAGAATTGCAATTTCATCCAGTAGCAACATTACGTAGTTATCGGTACATGTGGAAAAAATAATAATGACATACAATGTGTAATATTGTTTAAAGATTCAATATTCACAAAAGATATAGACAAATGGTATATTTGGTATGTTTTATGGATAATGGGGATTTTATAGTGTCTTGCGTACCCCACTCACACTGGAATAAGTGTCGATGTGTCCATAAAGGTATCTTTTAAATAGTGATAGGCACAACTTTCAGGTTTTCAGACATCAATTAAAAGTGAACCAATCAAACACAGGCGTACCCTAGACTCACACAAAGGGTATGGTCAGCACTCCTTGAAAGGTATCTTTGTTTTAGATATAGATGAAGCGTACCCCAACTCACACTGGAACTGGATGGTCTGCTCCTATCAAGGTATCTTTTATTCAATCGTGGAGTTCCTATCCAAACTTTGATGGTTTGACTCGATAGCTCACAAATATGTAGAAAAAAGAACACAATGGCGGACAATGTGTAGTATTATTGTTGTAATTCTGAGTGCGTCAATTGACAGGCACGGTTATCTTGGTGAATAATAGTGGATAAACAATATCTCGCATACCCCACTAACACCACAGGATTGAGATGGTAATATGACCGTGAAGATATTCTTTAAATTACAGTATATCCGAAATATAATAATTCACCCAGGCGTACCAAACTCACAAGAAATACATGTCAGACACTCCCATCATGGTATCTTTACACCAAATTTCTTAACGGTAGGCATACCCAAACTCACGTTGAAAGGGTATGGATAAATCCTATCAAGGTATCTTTGGCACTGGTGTGGTTACCCGGTCTTTTAAAGATTTCATCAATCAATGCATAGCGATGAGGGGAATCTGGTATTATTCAAGTCCAGATAATGTCGACGCGTTTCGGTCAGTGGACCTTTGTCAAAGGTCTTGACAAAGGTCCACTGACCGAAACGCGTCGACATTATCTGGACTTGAATAATACCAGATTCCCCTCATCGCTATGCATTGATTGATGAAATCTTTAAAAGACCGGGTAACCACACCAGTGCCAAAGATACCTTGATAGGATTTATCCATACCCTTTCAACGCGAGTTTGGGTACGCCTACCGTTAAGAAATTTGGTGTAAAGATACCATGATGGGAGTGTCTGACATGTATTTCTTGTGAGTTTGGTACGCCTGGGTGAATTATTATATTTCGGATATACTGTAATTTAAAGAATATCTTCACGGTCATATTACCATCTCAATCCTGTGGTGTTAGTGGGGTATGCGAGATATTGTTTATCCACTATTATTCACCAAGATAACCGTGCCTGTCAATTGACGCACTCGGAATTACAACAATAATACTACACATTGTCCGCCATTGCGTTCTTTTTTCTACATATTTGTGAGCTATCGAGTCAAACCATCAAAGTTTGGATAGGAACTCCACGATTGAATAAAAGATACCTTGATAGGAGCAGACCATCCAGTTCCAGTGTGAGTTGGGGTACGCTTCATCTATATCTAAAACAAAGATACCTTTCAAGGAGTGCTGACCATACCCTTTGTGTGAGTCTAGGGTACGCCTGTGTTTGATTGGTTCACTTTTAATTGATGTCTGAAAACCTGAAAGTTGTGCCTATCACTATTTAAAAGATACTTTTATGGACACATCGACACTTATTCCAGTGTGAGTGGGGTACGCAAGACAGTATAAAATCCCCATTATCCATAAAACATACCAAATATACCATTTGTCTATATCTTTTGTGAATATTGAATCTTTAAACAATATTACACATTGTATGTCATTATTATTTTTTCCACATGTACCGATAACTACGTAATGTTGCTACTGGATGAAATTGCAATTCTTCCCTGTTGAGTGAATCTACTTCGAGATCACCCCTCTTTCAAAGGAACGTATTGTATACATTATTTTCAGTCACCTTGTAAGCGCCTAGGACGCATTCTATTGTCTATTTTTTTTTTGTATATTTGTGCTTTATAAATGTGGTGACATTTATCCTTGACATTAGAAACGTACAGGCAGCTTTGCGCCAAGAGCACTTGCTTTACTATTTTTCTCATTTATTATCTAGAACATGTACGGCATGACCCCTCAGACATGAATTTCATACATACATGCTTTTACTATCCCACTAGGTCATACATTTCCCACCTTCTCCTCTCCTCCCTCCACCCAATCATTTTTAGGTATTTCATTGTATTGTATATTTTTCTGCTTAATTGTTTGGATAGTGGCAGTTATTGTTGACTGCCAAAGGGTGGACTGTCAAAGTCGAAAAATATCATGATACTTATCCCTTGTACTAACCCCTCATGCGCATGCCCGCTGCTTGTGCACTCAGTCTGCCGTGCGTGCACATATACGCAGTTTGCGTAGGAGTCGCTCCGGCGACCCTGCACGTGGTATGGGTATTTACGGTAGAGTTTGTGAGCGTGTAGCGTGTTATTAGAACATTGCATATCTAACCCAAATAATGCATTTTGTACCCATAGTTCCCCTAGACCATGTCAGCGAGTAATGTTAGTTTAAACAGTTCCTGGACAGAGAGATTCCTCTTTGCATGATAGGAAGGGTCAGATAAAGGTTGAAAGGTGGTGTCTAGTATCCAGCTGTAGGGTATTTTAAGGGTAACATTCTGATGTTAGTTAGGAAAAGATCGCTTGCTCCTGCGTATAGTTATGTACAAAAGTAGAATATGAACATTAACTGTAGTTGCTGTAAATTACACATGCGGCTGGAATCCAGAGGATACCTCCCACCAGAGCAGTTGGGGAAGGACATCGCCTACCTATTCAAATCCACCTATGACCTTTGCTGTAATGTAGAGACATATCCCTGTGTCCAATGAACAATGAGATTACAGTGACCATTGTATTGTTTTGGATGAAGTGAATAAATAGAGCTTGCAGCAGGCTTGGTCACACAAGACTCTGAAGGCTTTCTCCCTGATAGCTGAGGACTGAATTCAGGTTGCGCTTGCGAAACATTCTCACGTATGTATATTCTCTGTAGCCATTATTCTCCATTATTCTGTTTAGATTTACTTGTTAGTTTGTAGTGTATGACTTGTATTGTTTTACCTTTTATTAGAATCAATCCACGGAGGCCTTAGAACCCTGTGGTTTCAAATACAAACAGTGTTGTGTTTTCACTTTCCTGCCTAGGCTTTTAAAGTGGTTTAACCTGTTTAAGGTGTATAAGCATTGTTAAGGTGTACGCACTGTGAGTACTTTGTACCGACAGCGCTGAACAAGTTATATTATAAAAAAGAAGAAAAACACACAATTGGGCGCTGATGTTTAA
Organism: Pseudophryne corroboree; assembly: GCF_028390025.1. Taxonomy (NCBI): domain Eukaryota; kingdom Metazoa; phylum Chordata; class Amphibia; order Anura; family Myobatrachidae; genus Pseudophryne; species Pseudophryne corroboree. The sequence goes on from NC_086444.1 coordinate 817,064,190, forward strand.
ATTGGATATTAGCCGCACGTTCCTGGGGCTTGGTTCCTCTGCCACCACTTAAATAGAACAAGACAAAACAGATAGGAACTGCGCTTAATATCCAATATAAAATTTTATTTGTAATTCAAATATATTTATACAATTACCGGCCGGATTTCATAAAAATATAATATAACATATATATACTCATGAAAATTCCTAACACTACTATAGTGCACAATTAGTATATAATTGACATGATTAAAAACACAAATTAAGAACTCAATGCACACATTGCACACATATCCGTATTGCTGATTGTGACACTGCTCTTTAAATAACTCCTATAACATTGCAGGCGTCCCTGCAATGTGTAACGTGACGAGAAATTGGAAAATATATATAGCGGTGAGGGATTCAAATATTCTTATAGTCCCTTTTATCTGCAGGGTTACGCTATATATCCGTCGTCAATTTTATCAGTCCCATACATCAGCAAATGCGGTATTCATTTGTGGTTATAGCAAGCTAGTAAATTAGCCGTCTCATCCACCATGTGATCCCAAGGCTGTCTCTGGATGTAATATAGGCTGCAATATATCTCAGGTCGGAGAGCACTCTCCCTATTCCCCCTTAGCACTGGGGTCCGGATGTCCGGATGTCGAGCTGATTATTGAGCTAGTAAGCCATTATACAGAGTATGCCTATTGATCATTTGATAGTTCGCTTAGCCGGCCGGCTAGTAAAAACTCACTTTTCTTCTCTTCCACATACGCGTTTCACCGCCTCGATGTGCCGTCGGCGGCTTCCTCAGTGTGTATGGAGCCTCACCATACCTATCCGGCTTAAATGCCGTTTGTATTTCCGTTCTCTTCAATTTACCGCACACACGCCGTGCGTCGCGCTCCAAGCCTCATTCTCAATATACAAAGAACACAGAGAGATACTCCGCTGACACTTATCCAAAATCAAGCTTCATTGTCAATGTCAGCAGTGACCTATACTCCAGACGTTTCATAGCATCCCCACGGAACGCTTTATAAATATTTGGTTTTATAGAATCACCTATACGGATATCTCCATGTGTGCAAAGATCTGCAAATCCTAAAACTACTTTAAACATACAATTTACCCTATATCTAAATAAACGTATAAATACACATACAAACACCTTTCATTGTTCTTTTGTTAATAAATGGAGAATATATATATTAATGCTACTAATATCCATCTCCTCCAAAGGAGACCTTATATATACTTTTTTCATATTATTTATGTACATATACATGGATCTCCATTTATTAAATATCTGCATAATTGTCTCCCATCAATTAACATGCTTATATAATTCAAATCCCTGTATTCTCCATTTACTTATAATTATTTAATTCACCTGTTCTCTATCCTACCTCTAATGTATTTATAAATGTATGGGACACAATAGACTTTTTGATATAGATTCGAACCTCAACAGAAAAACCCATAAAACCCCCCAAAAAAATTATTAATATATATATATAAACATATACACGTAACATATATATTTGTCTCCATAATCCCAATTCCCAACAATTAGAATTAGAATTATTAATTCTAATTGTTGGGAATTGGGATGAAATAATTATAAGTAAATGGAGAATACAGGGATTTGAATTATATAAGCATGTTAATTGATGGGAGACAATTATGCAGATATTTAATAGATGGAGATCCATGTATATGTACATAAATAATATGAAAAAAGTATATATAAGGTCTCCTTTGGAGGAGATGGATATTAGTAGCATTAATATATATATTCTCCATTTATTAACAAAGGAACAATGAAAGGTGTTTGTATGTGTATTTATATGTTTATTTAGATATAGGGTAAATTGTATGTTTAAAGTAGTTTTAGGATTTGCAGATCTTTGCACACATGAAGATATCCGTATAGGTGATTCTATAAAACCAAATATTTATAAAGCGTTCCGTGGGGATGCTATGAAACGTCTGGAGTATAGGTCACTGCTGACATTGACAATGAAGCTTGATTTTGGATAAGTGTCAGCGGAGTATCTCTCTGTGTTCTTTGTATATTGAGAATGAGGCTTGGAGCGCGACGCACGGCGTGTGTGCGGTAAATTGAAGAGAACGGAAATACAAACGGCATTTAAGCCGGATAGGTATGGTGAGGCTCCATACACACTGAGGAAGCCGCCGACGGCACATCGAGGCGGTGAAACGCGTATGTGGAAGAGAAGAAAAGTAAGTTTTTACTAGCCGGCCGGCTAAGCGAACTATCAAATGAACAATAGGCATACTCTGTATAATGGCTTACTAGCTCAATAATCAGCTCGACATCCGGACATACGGACCCCAGTGCTAAGGGGGAATAGGGAGAGTGCTCCCAGACCTGAGATATATTGCAGCCTATATTACATCCAGAGACAGCCTTGGGATCACATGGTGGATGAGACGGCTAATTTACTAGCTTGCTATAACCACAAATTAATACCGCATTTGCTGATGTATGAGACTGATAAAATTTGCAACGGATATATAGCATAACCCTGCAGATAAAAGGGACTATAAGAATATTTGAATCCCTCACCGCTATATATATTTTCCAATTTCTCGTCACGTTACACATTGCAGGGACGCCTGCAATGTTATAGGAGTTATTTAAAGAGCAGTGTCACAATCAGCAATACGGATATGTGTGCAATGTGTGCATTGAGTTCTTAATTTGTGTTTTTAATCATGTCATTTATATACTAATTGTGCACTATAGTAGTGTTAGGAATTTTCATGAGTATATATATGTTATATTATATTTTTATGAAATCCGGCCGGTAATTGTATAAATATATTTGTATTACAAATAAAATTTTATATTGGATATTAAGCGCAGTTCCTATCTGTTTTGTCTAGCGCTGAACAAGGTTTAAAATCTATCATCCTATTGTGTGCGCGCGGTGTGTACTTTGTACTCCCGGCGCGGCGTCCTGTACGCTAAGTCCGTAAGCTATAGGACTCTGTACGCAAATAGCGTACACAGTACGTAGCGTGTGTATTTAATCTAGCGGCCGCAGCGGCTCCACGATAAAGGTGTATTTAAAGTTATAGCTTTATGTTTTAAGATAATAATTGACATTATCAGAAGGCTTACCGCTGATAGAAGGGACGGAGACAGAGCAGGCGGCTGGACAGAGCAGCGCTGACAGAAGGGGCAGTAGTATCTCTGCATAGCGAGAGGTGACTGTGTCCGGAGTCCCTTCAGGTTAGGAGCGCCGGCGGTGAAGAGTCCGTAAAATGTACCGCAGCAGGAGACACAGGTGTGGGGCGGTGGCGCTGTGCTGCTGAAGGCGGGACTGATGACACTAATAGCCGCCCTGCCCACTAAACCTTAAGCTGCCCACAGTCCTGTAGCAAAGGAAGTATCTAGGCTTATGAAGCTTGAGTTGCACTGCTCATCCCTATTCCCAAGTTAGACGGGTAATCAGGAAAAATTATGTAACTTCTATGGCTAATTGGCCCCTCCGGTCTATCCGGTTATGTTATAGAAGCGTAGCGGGCAGTGAGTTAGAAATGGAAGAGGTGCATCACGACAGACCGGCGCAGTAGGAGGCGTACCTGTAAGGGCTCTTGTCTTCCCTAACCGCCGGCACAGTCCTAGCAGCCGACAAAAGCTGTATGTATTCGGAGGTCTAGTGTTTATTTGTGACACCCACAAAGACTGTTCCAAGGAATATGCATTGGAGCCTGCTGCGTTGTCCTTGGGATACCTTATACACTGGTTTATCCCTGTAGATCCAGCTGCTGTTATAGCCTCCTTGAACTCTGAGGAAGAGGACTACAGTGATTCAGTAGCTGGAACGGAGTACGGTCCCGCCATTTATACTATTATGAGACACCAGGACGGAGTATAAATAACAAGCCCTAAGTTGAGTTTAGACACAGAGACAAGTAAAAGCAGTGACCAAAGTGAATAGTTCTCATTAGGAACCGACTAGTCTTCGTTCTCCTGTTGTCTTTGGGAGTACTACTCGTAATAACTGCCTTATGGATTAGCGAGTATAGTCTTCAAGTTTGTGGCCCCTGATCCGAGCTGGATTTGAGAGTTTGCCAGGAATATCATCCCCCATGTACTACACCGGAGGGAGTATAGAGGCCCCTCAGTACCCGCAGACACTCCCGTAATTTACAGAGAAATGAGCCATTATTGGTGATACTGGAACGGTTGCCACCGTTGAACTATAGTAATTGTGCAGTGTACCCAAGTGTAATACGATACCCGGGTATTTTCGGTAATGACTTCTGAGCTCAATAATTTTACTATGGTACCTGGGTATATATTTTTTGTACATGCATGCAATTGGTTTTCTATAGGTTTTTATTAGGGGGTATATGAGATAAGGGACAGAGTGACAGCATTAATATTAATTAATAATTATCTTATGGTACTGTTTATGTTAACCCGGTGGAATATAAATAGAAAAATAAATTGTTATTACTTACCTTTATTGTGATCCGTGGATGGTTGGAAACCCGGTAAATCCTGCAACATAAACCAAGGTATGTCACATAAGGGGTTTCTGCCCTTCGGTATAATTAACCCTAGGCACACATATATATAACATGGGTTCTCCCAAGCTAGCCCACTCTAACACCTTATCAATTCACTTCTTTAGCTTGGGTGGAGGCATTGGCACTAAAGATCAGTTGGACGTCCTGGTTCTCTGCCTCTGTAAAGACCCATCTTTATAACGAGGGTTACAGGTAATTATGGGGGAGGCAGTCAATTGACCGCCGGACGGGATTCTGACACAAGCTGCAATACCGGCAGTCGGAGTCCCGACCGCCAGCTGGTTCTCCCACTTGTGTGGTTGCCCACGCCACCACCCGAGGGGGAATAGAACCCTGTAGCAACCAAAGGTCGCCACCGTGCTCGAAGTGTGGCGAGCACAGCGAGCCTGCGATGGGACATGCTGTGCTCACCGTTGGGATGCCGCTGTCGGTCTGCTGACCTCCGGGATCCCGACCGCCAGGATCTCTTACTGATCCCAGTTATGGGAGTCTTACCCCAACAGCTATATAGGTATCTTTAACATACTGTACATTGTGAACCATTCATGCTGTTGTAGTGGTTCTGAAATACAGGTTTAGTATCCCTTCTCCAAAATACTTCTGGTCCCAAGCATATTGGATATCAGTTTTTTCCGTATTTTGGAATAAATGCATACCATAATGAGATATCATGGTGATGGGACCTTAGTCTAAGCACAGAATGCATTTATGTTACATATACACCTTATACACACAGCCTGAAGGTAATTTTACCCAATATTTTTAATAACTTTGTGCATTAAACAAAGTGTGTGTACATTCACACAATTCATTTATGTTTCATATACACCTTATATACACAGCCTGAAGGTCATTTTACCCAATATTTTTAATAACTTTGTGCATTAAACAAAGTGTGTGTACATACATACACACAATTCATTTATGTTTCATATACACCTTATGGGGGTCATTCCGAGTTGTTCGCTCTGTAAAAATCTTCGCATCGCAGCGATTTTCCGCTTAATGCGCATGCGCAATGTCCGCACTGCGACTGCGCCAAGTAAATTTGCTATGCACTTAGGAATTTTACTCACGGCATTTTCATAGTTCTGGCGATCGTAATGTGATTGACAGGAAATGGGTGTTACTGGGCGGAAACAGGCCGTTTTATGGGCGTGTGGGAAAAAACGCTACCGTTTCCGGAAAAAACGCAGGAGTGGCCGGAGAAACGGGGAGTGTCTGGGCGAACGCTGGGTGTGTTTGTGACGTCAAACCAGGAACAACAAGCAGTGAAATGATCGCAGATGCCGAGTAAGTCTGGAGCTACTCAGAAACTGCTACGAGGTGTGTAATCGCAATATTGCGAATACTTCGTTCGCAATTTTAAGATGCTAAGATTCACTCCCAGTAGGCGGCGGCTTAGCATGAGCAAATCTGCTAAAATCCGCTTGCGAGCGAACAACTCGGAATGACCCCCTATATACACAGCCTGAAGGTCATTTAATACATTATTTGTAATAACTTTGTGTATTAAACAAAGTTTATGTACATTGAGCCATCAGAAAACAAAGGTTTCACTATCTCAGTCTCACTCAAAAAATTCTGTATTTCGGAATATTTGGATATGGGATACTCAACCTGTAATAGTTTCTTGGATAAAAATGCTTCTGTGCAGTGCAGTGCAGGCAATTGTACAGTTGTTTTGATTCCTCCACACATTTTGCTTAGTGTTGGTGCTCCGTGTTATGAGATATTTCAATGCACCGTATGTTAGTTATTTGTTCACAGAGTGATGAGTGAAGAAGTAAATTTTTATCCCTTAGAGGACTATTTATTAATTACTATTTGAGGTATAATGGATGTTTTCAGCGGATACCTGCAAACAGGGCTGTTGAAAGCACAGATGGGCATGGTATCGAGTCATTGCCAAATTCAGGAGGAGGGCCAAACATACACACACACACACAAAATGTTTTCTCATGGTGCTGTGAGCTCGGCACAGGAACGGTTCCAGAGGGGAGTGGCGGTCAAAGGACCCACCTGCAACACTTCTCACCCATTACCACTGCAGCCACATCTGTATACAGTAGCAGCACAGCCAGGGCCGGTGCTAGGTTTCTTAGCACCCTAGGCAAAACTTCAGCCTACTGCCCCCCCCCCCCATACTTATTTTTCAGGCAGGCACTGCCGACAGTGCAGAGGCTGTGTAGTGCTGTCATCCTGGAATGCTGTGTGCGTGTGTCTGGTACCTGCAGTCACTACTGGTGTCCTGCATGGGAGACAATGGCATACATACAGTCCATAGCCCCCTGTTAATATTAATCGTTTCTAGAGTCGGTAGTGCCCCCACCAGACCAGGCTCCAGCCACAGGGGAGGATGCACTCGGTGTGACCAGTACAGTCACAATCACACTAACCTGAGTCCATATGGTTCTGCTCAGGGACTCTCTGCTGTTAGTGGATCTCCTGTTGGGATAAGCTGGTGAAGCTGTAACACAGGATCTGGTCACATGAAGGGGGAGAGGGACACAAGACTTTGGGGCATGAGCGGGGTGGTGGGAGAGGGAGGAGGGACACAGGACCTGGGGGAATGACACGGGACATGTGGACATGAGGGCATTTTAGCGCTGTGTCCAAGATAGGGCATCAGCCCCTCCCCATTTATGCAAAACAGGTGCAGTGCGCGCCTTAGGCGCGCGACAAAGAATATAAGGGCATGGCTTCATGGGGAAGGGGTGTGGCCACAGAGTAATACCAATACATATTATAGTAGTCGCCATCATTTAAATTACGACACACAGTAGTGCCACTACACCAGGTAGAGCCCCTTTTACACATTATGGCAGACAGCGTCCCCTTTTTACACATTACGGCTGACAGCGTCCCCTTTTTTACACATTACGGCAGACAGCGTCCCTTTTTATACACATTACGGCAGACAGCGTCCCCTTTTTTACACATTACGGCAGACAGCGTCCCCTTTTTTACACATTACGGCATGGGGAGGGAGGAGGGGCATGGGGAGGAAGAGGCGAGGGAAGGGGAGGGGACGAGACATGGGGAGGGAAGAGGCATGTAAGAGAGAAAGCGAGGGGGGAGAAATGTTGAGAGAGAGACATGGCAGCCTCATACTTACCAGGCTCCTCTTCTGCAGCTAGCAGCCCGGCGACCTCCTGAGCAGGTCCCGAGCTGTAAGACAGCGCTGAGCTTCAGTACCGTCCAGGGGTTAAGTGCATATGATCAGCGCCGCGGGGTGCTTGATTGTGTGCCCCGCATATTCAGCCTGGTAAGCAGCAGTCCGCGCTGCTTCCGGGTATCGGGGCCCGGTTCTGACTCTTGACCCTGGGGAGGAGAGAGGGATGCGGCGGCAGGGATGTGGCGGGTATACATGGGAGGATGCAGGGGAGAGGATGCCGGCACCTAGCCGCACCACAGGCAGCAACAAACAGCCCTGCCAGCAGGCAGCACAACGCACTGCTAGCACACACATAGTTACGGCCCTGCGTGAGGGCGATGGGGAGTTGGGAGGAGGGACACAGGACACGAGGGGGTGTGGCACAGGACCTTGGCACATGAGGGGGGAAGAGGGTCACACTATACATGAGGGGGAAAGGCGAGGAGAGACACAAGACCTGGGGACATGAGGGGGGGGGGGTGACATAGAACTTAGGAGGATGACAAAGGACCTGTGCATATGAGGAGGAGAGGGTGACATGAGAATTGGGGGGGGGGGCACAAGACCTGGAGGCATGAGGGACACAAGACCTGGGGATATGACCTGGGGGCATGAGGGACACAGGATTTAGGGGATTGACAAAGGGCCATGGCACATGAGGGGGAAGGTGGGGACATGAGGGGGGTGGAGAGGGGGAGTTGGGACACAGGACCTGGGGACATGAGGGGGGGAGGGGGTGTCAAAGGACATGGGGATATGAGGGGGTGGAGAGGGGAAGGGGGGACACATGACCTGTGGACTTGAGGGGGGCGGGGGGTGACACAGGACCTGGGCACCTGAGGGGGGAGGGGGTGTCACGGGACATGAGGGGGTGGGGAGGGGGGACACAGGGCCTGGGGACTTGAGCGGCGGTGACAGAGGACCTGGGCATTGGAGGGGGGAAGGGGGTGTCACAGACATGGGGACATGAGGGGGGTGGAGAGGGTGATTAGGGACATATGACTTGGGGACTTTAAGGGGGGGGGCACAGGACCTGGGCACCTGAGGGGAGAAGGGGGTGTCACAGGACATGGGGACATGAGAGGGGGCAGGGGCATGACACTAAACATAAGGGGGGAGAGGGGAGAAGGGACACAGGAGCTGGGCACATGAGGGGGGACGGGGTGCCACGGGACATGAGGGACAGGAGAAACACATGACCTGGGCACTTGAGGGGGGGGGGGTGCCACGGGACATGAGGGGGAGGAGAAACACATGACCTGGGCACTTGAGGGGGGTAGGGGGTGCCACGGGACATGAGGGACAGGAGAAACACATGCCCTGGGCACTTGAGGGGGGAGGGGGTACCACGGGACGCGAGGGGGAGGAGAAACACATGACCTGGGCACTTGAGGGGGGAGGGGTTACCACGGGACATGAGGGGGAGGAGGGACACATGACCTGGGTACATGAGAGGGAGGGGGAGCATCACAGATCATAGGGACATGACGGGGTGGAGAGGGGGAGGAGGAACACAAGTTGTCACACAACCTGGGGACATGAGGGGGGGGGTAACACAGGACTTGGGGAGAAGGGGGGCCACAGTATACCGAACCGCTGCGGCGGTCTTGTGCAGTACGAGCGGGGGCTGCAGCAGGGGGGCTGCGGCTGGGCGGCGGGCGGGCGACAGCGACGGTATCTTCCCTCTCCTCGGCTCGGATTAGTTTCTTCTCCGCCCAGCGGCGAGATCTCAGCAAACTTGCGCCTCTCCAGGAGCTGACGTCGATGGGCGGATATAGAAGCTCTCCCCTCCTTTCTCTTTGGTGCCTGTGACTGAGGCTGTCAGCGCTTCACCCTCTCTCCCTGGTGCTGATTTGTAGTCTGGGAGTCACTGACTCCCTGATAAGCTGTGTGGACTGTGGTCACATACACTGCTCTGAGTCCTGCCGCCAATAGAAAGTTGCTTTTTCAGATATTTTTTTTCTTCTAGGCCGCCCTCAGGTACCGCCGCCCATAGGCAGCTGCCTAAAGCTGCCTAGTGGAAGCGCCGGCCCTGAGCACAGCCGCACATCAGGCAGTGTGAGAGAGGAAACTGTTTCTGCTAAGCGGCAGCAGTCTCCTCTCTCTCCCTACTCGATGTGCCACTGCAGCTACATTCTTGTATAGATGCTGCGCTGCCACAATTGTAGTGGGCAGAGAAGAGAATTGTTATAGATGGGGACAATCGCTGACCCGAGCCATCCGCCCTCCCTCGCATTCCTGCCAGCAAATATTAAGTATCCCTGAATGTACAGGGGACAGCAGCCGTTATTAGCGATAACTGCTACGGTCCGCCATTTTAGCTTGCAAATGCAGCCACCACTGGTTGCTGTTAGAGCTTCTTTGTTTCCGAATTTAAGAAGATCAGGAATGCAACGCATTCCAGATCTTACCCCGGTAGCTAAGGACATCTCCAGATGGCGCTATCTGCAGTATCCCATGGGCTACAGATCGCAAGAGTTTCAGGGAGAGGGATCCGTGGAATCCCTCCCCAGCACTCTCCACTTGTGCATGCATGGTCTGCAGACACCACATGAACGGTAGTGCACCCAGCTCCAGAAGGCATGTTAGAGGCGTCCACTTCACTGCGGGTGTACTGTATTTTTATACATTCATCGATCAACAAATTCTTATTGCGGTGAATAGTCAGAGGTGATAAGAAATTATCAGTTCTGAGTCCCAATAATTAATAAATATGCCCATTACTGTCCTGTATGCAAACATAGAAATACAGAATTTGACAGCAGATAAGAACAACTTGGCCAATCTAGTCTGCTCTGATACTCCTTTTACCAGCAGAATGGGACTCATATTACTACGGTTACTGGTTAATAACAGGAAATTTGATGACTTTAGAACAGAGTTGCTAATCTATGTAATAATCTGGTAAAGTCTGTCCTGTCTCCTAAATGTCTGCGACGTGCTGCCCCTCTAATGGCTCCTACTGCAGTGCAACAGTACAGGCCTTAGCTGGGGGAGCACTGTGCAGGGAAATGGTAAGTACTGTATATACAGCAGAGACGAGATGGCCAGAACCCATGAAGTAGTAAATATTAATGCACCTAGGACTCAGGCCATCAGCATGGGATTGAATGGGCTAAAATACTCTGTTTTGACAGTGTTCTATCTAGGGGTGTGCGCCGGGCTATTTTTCAGGTTTTGTGTTTTGGTTTTGGATCTGAATATCCTTTGTATTTTGAATCTGGATTGGTTTTGCCAAAACCGCACTTGTGGGTTTTTAGGTTTTGGATCTGTATTTTTTTTTTAAAGAGCATAAAAACAGCTAAAATAACATAATTTGACTGTGTTTTTGTCCCTACAGTATTTTTGACATCAATATCATTAATTTCCACTAATTTCCAGTCTATTCTGAACACCTCACAGCTCACAATATTGGATTCATCCAGTTTAGGCCAAAAGGTAGCTGGACGGAGCAGCAGTAGCCCTTGGATGTATATACTGAGAGGACGGACACGGCACAAAATATTTTTTTAAAGAATGTATTTAAAAAATGATGCATTAGCCAAGGCTCAAGATTTCAGTTCACAAAAAGATGATTAAGGCAAAGAAGAATTAAAAAAGACAATATTTTAGATTTAAATTATGTAATGTAATTTCTTGGATTTCAATTTATTTTATTTTAATTTAATTTATTTAATTAATTTAAATTAAATTTGTTCTGGATCAAATTCTTCTTTTCCTCAAAGGTATATTTGATATGCAGAAGGTTCGCTAGACAAGTGTGGAGAGTTTTTTTTTATATTAATATAATTTAAATTTAGTTACTTTATAATTATTTTTAATAATTTTTATTTGAATTAATCACAATGTTGTGATAAGAAGAATTATGAAAATAGGACAATAAGTATAACATAAGAATATGAGTTACTGGCACAGCACCCTGAAATGAACGGAGCATGCCTGGAAGTATACTGTGAGGATACAGCACAAAATATATAAATAAAAATAGGATTTTAATTACCTACCGGTAAATCCTTTTCTCGTAGTCTGTAGAGGATACTGGGGTCCACATTAGTACCATGGGGCATAGACGGGCCCACTAGGAGCCATGGGCACTTTAAGAAATTGATAGTGTGGGTTGGCTCCTCCCTCTATGCCTTTGCTACCAGACTCAGTCTAGGAAACTGTGCCCGAGTAGACGGACATACTTTGAGAGAAGGATATAAAAGGATAGTGGTGAGATTCCGAACAGCACACACAAGCTAGAGGAAAGCCAAGCTAACCAAACTTTAAACCAGGAACAGCAACCGCTGAACCAACAATACTTAACTAAGTAACAGTGCAGGAAAAAACGAAGCACTGGGCGGGCGTCCAGTATCCTCTACGGACTATGAGAAAAGGATTTACCGGTAGGTAATTAAAATCCTATTTTCTCTTACGTCCTAGAGGATACTGGGGTCCACATTAGTACCATGGGGATGTACCAAAGCTCCCAAACCGGGTGGGAGAGTGCTGAGGTTCCTGCAGAACTGATTGACCAAACTAAAGGTCCTCAGAAGCCAAAGTATTGAACTTGTAGAACTTAGCAAATGTGTTTGAACCTGACCAAGTAGCTGCTCGGCAGAGCTTTAAAGCAGAGACACCCCGGGCAGCCGCCCAGGAAGAACCCACCAATCTAGTAGAGTGGGCCTTAACAGATTTTGGACACGGCAAACCTGCCGTGGAATAAGCATGCTGGATAGTAAGCCTGATCCAGCGTGCAATTGTCTGCTTTGAAGCAGGACACCCAATTTTATTGGTATCATAGAGAACAAACAGCGAGTCAGATTTTCTGTGATGAGCTGTCTGCTTCACATAGATCTTCAAAGCCCTCACTATATCCAGGGTCTTGAAATAGCAGAGGTGTCGGTAACCACCGGAACCACAATAGGTTGGTTGATATGAAATGCAGACACCAGCTTTGGAAGAAATTGCTGACGAGTTCTGAGTTCAGACATATCTTCATGAAAAATCAAATAGGGGCTTTTGTGAGACAACGCCCCCAGCTCCGACACACGCCGTGCAGAAGCCAAGGCCAACAGCGTGACGGCCTTCCACGTAAGAAACTTGATGTCAACGTCCTGTAAAGGCTCAAACCATTCCGATTGCAGGAACTGCAAAACCACGTTGAGATCCCAAGGTGCCGTAGAAGGCACAAAGGGCGGTTGGATGTGCAGAACCCCCTTCAAAAATGTCTGAACTTCAAGGAGAGAAGTCAATTGTTTCTGGAAGAAAATGGATAAGGCCGAAATCTGGACTTATATGGAGCCCAAACGTAGGCCCATATCCACACCTGACTGCATAAAAAGGAGAAAACGTCCCAGTTGAAATTCCAGTGCAGGAAATTTCCTGTACTCACACCAGGAGACGTATTTTTTTTAAATACGGTGGTAATGTTTAGACGTTACCCCCTTTCTGGCTTGGATATGGGTTGGAATAATCATATCCGGGATCCCTTTCCAGGCTAGAATTTGACGCTCAACTTCCATGTCGTCAAACGTAGCCATGGTAAGTCTTGATAGATGAACGGCCCCTGTTGGAGAAGGTCCTTGTGAAGAGGTAGAGGCTACGGGTCCTCTAGGAGCATCTCCAGTAGATCCGCATACCAGGCCCTATTTGGCCAGTCTGGAGCAATGAGAATTGCTTTGAACCTTTTCCCTTTTTATTCTTTTGAGAATCCTTGGGATCAATGGGAGTGGTGGAAACACGTACACCATTTGGTAGACCCATGGAGTCACCAGAGCGTCCACTGTCACTGCTTGCGGGTCCCTCGACCTGGAACAATACAGATTGAGCTTCTTGTTGAGACAAGAGGCCATCATGTCGATATGTGGCATTCCCCACTGATGTGTCAAGCACTTGAACACCTCTGGGTGAAGGCCCCACTCTCCTGGGTGGAGGTCGTGTCTGCTGAGGAAGTCTGCTTCCCAGTTGTCTACTCCTGGAATGAAGATTGCGGACAGCGTCACAGCGTGTTTTTTTTGCCCAAAGGAGAATCCTTGTTACCTCTGACATTGCTGCCCTGCTCTTCATTCCGCCTGGTCGGTTTATGTACGTTACTGCCGTCACATTGTCCGATTGAACCTGAATGGCTTGATCTTGAAGAAGATGTGATGCCTGTAGATGGGCGTTGTATATGGCCCTTAGTTCCAGAATGTTGATTGTAAGAATGGCTTCCTGACTTGACCATATTCCTTGGAACTGTTCCCCCTGGGTGACTGCTCCCCAACCTCTGAGGCTTGCGTCTGTGGTTAGCAGAATCCAATTTTGAATCCCGAACCTTCGGCCCTCGGTCAGGTGAGAAGTCTGAAGCCACCACAGAAGAGAAATCCTGGCTTTTGGCTACAGACGGATCCTCTGGTGCATGTGAAGATGCAATCCGGACCATTTTTCCAACAGATCCAACTGGAAGGGCCTTGCGTGAAACCTTCCGTACTGCATCGCCTCGTAAGCAACTACCATCTTTCCCAGAAGGCAAATGCATAGATGCACCGATGTCCGGGTTTGTCTTAGAACATCTCGCACCATCGACTGGATCACCAATGCTTTTTCAAACTTAACGAATACCTTCGGTGCCTTCGTATCCAATATCAACCCCAGGAACGGAAGCCTCCGTGTTGGTTCCAGATGAGATTTTGGTAGGTTCAAAATTCACCCGTGATCCTGGAGTAGTTGGGTTGAAAGGGCAATCTTGACTAACAACCTCTCCCTGGATGGTGCTTTTAGCAGCAGATCGGCCAAGTACGGAATTATGTTCACTCTTTTTTTGCGGGGTAGAAACATCATCTTTGCCATAACTTTGGTGAACACCCTCGGTGCCGTGGAGAGACCAAATGGCAGGGCCTAGAACTGGTAGTGACAGTACTGCAGTGCAAACCATAGATAAGCCTGATGAGGCGGCCAGATCGGAATGTGAAGGTACGCATTCTTGATATCCAGAGGTGCTAGGAATTCCCCCTCCTCCAGACCTGAGATCACCGCTCTCAGAGACTCCATCTTGAATTTGAACACTCGTAAGTACGGGTTCAACGACTTGAGGTTCAGAATCGGTCTTACCGAACGGTCCGTTTTCGGTACTACAAAAAAGTTGGAATAGTACCCCTTGTTTTGCAGATGAGGTGGAACTGGAACAATGACCTGAGTCTGTAACAGTTTTTTAATGGCATCGTGTAAGTTTACTCTTGCCTCTTGTGAAACTGGTAAGCCTGATTTGAAGAATCTGTGAGGTGGGAGCACCTGGAACTCCAGTCTGTAGCCCTGGAATATAAGGTCTTTGACCCAGGGATCCTGGCACAATCCTGTGCAGATGTGACTGAAGAATTTTAGTTGGGCTCCCACCCTCCTGTCTTCCAGGCATCGCAGTCCACCGTCATGTGGAAGGTTTTGAGGAAGCAGAGCCCAAGCCCTGTTCCTGTAAACCGGCAGTTGCTGGTTTGCATTGCTTACCTCTAGCGCCTCTGGTGGCTGTAGAAGAACCTCTGGGTTTGCCCCTAAACTTGGCAGTTCGAAAGGACTGTAAATTGGAACCTGAGTAGGCCTTCCTAGAATGGGGGAGCTGCAGAAGGAAGGTATGTTTACTTACCCGCAGTAGCTTTGGAGATCCATTTGTCTAGTTCAACCCCAATAAGGCCTCGCCTGTGAAAGCATCCTTGATATCCAGAGACACCAAGAATTCCCCCTCCTCCAAACCTGAGATCACCACTCTCAGAGACTCCATCTTGAACTTGAACACCCGTAAGTACGGGATCAACAACTTGAGATTTAAAATGGGCCTTACCAAGCCGACCGGTTCAGAACTACAAACAGTTTGGAATAATAACCCAGGTTTTGCAGCTGAAGTGGAACTGGAACAATGACCTGAGTCTGTACCAGTTTCTGAATTGCTTCCTGTAAAGTCGTACAGTACTTGCTTCTTGAGAAACTGGTAAGCCTGATTTGAAGAATCTGTGAGGTGGGATTTCCTGAAACTCCAGTCTTTAGCCCTGGGCTACAAGATCTTTGACCCAGGGAGCCTGGCATGACGTTGCCCATATGTGACTGAAGAATCTCAAACGGGCTCCCACCTGCCTGTCTTCCAGGCAGTGGGGTCCACCGTCATGCTGAAGGCTTAGAGGAAGCAGAACTGGGGTTCTGTTCCTGTGAACCTGCTGTTGCTGGTTTTCTGGGTTTACCTCTATTGCCTTTGAAGGGCGTAGAAGAACCTTTGGTTTTGCTTTTAAACTTCGCTGTTCGAAAGGACAGCAGAGTTGGAGCAGAGTAGAATTCTTTAGCCAGGGGAGCTGCGGAAGGAAGGTATGTAAACTTTTCCGCTGTAGCCTTGGATATCCACGTATCCAGTTCATCTCCAAAAAGGGCTTCACCTGTGAAAGGTAGGCTTTCCACACTTTACCTGGAATCCGTGTCCGCAGTCCACTGGCATAGCCTCAAGCCCCTGTGTGCTGACACTGCCTTGGCAGTGGTGCGTGCATTGAGTAATCCAATTTACTTTATGGCCTCCACCATAAAGTTAGCAGAATCCTGTATATGCTGTAGGAGTAAAATTATCTCCCCCCTGGATAAGGAATCTAACCCGTCAATTATATTACATGACCATTTAGCAATGGCCCTAGAGATCCATTCACAAGCTATAGCGGGTCTCTGGGCCTCCCCCACAGCTGTGTACAGAGATTTGAGAGTGGTCTCAATCTTGTGGTCTGCAGCACCCTTCAAGGAAGCTGCCCCAGGGACAGGTAAAACTATCTTACATGAACCCTAGAAACCGATGTGTCAACTATCGGTGGGTTTTCCCATTTTTTCCTGTCATCCTGAGGAAACGGGAAGCATGTGAGTAACAGTTTTGGGACCTGAAACTTCTTGTCAGGATTTACCCAAGTTGCTTCAAATAGGGAATTTAATTCCTTACATGCAGGGAAAGTAGCTGAGGATTTCCTTTTCACATTAAAATAAGATTCCTCCTCGTCCTGATACCTGATCAGGGATGTGCAGGACATCTCTAATAGCTTCTATCAGGGCCTGTATATCCTGTGACAAAGCTGCATTCCCCCTTCCCGAGTCCACCCCACTCTCCTCCGGGTCTGATACATCATCATCATCAGTATCAGCCTGCATGATTTGGGCCAGAGTACGCTTCTGTGGACAAATGGTATGGGTCTGAGATGCTGGAATGACCACTGAATCTCTATTCATCAGGTCATCAACAGATTGCCTTAAGTATTGCGTCTCCTTCTCATTTTGGGATAATTTATTTGAAATATTTGAAATCATCCCTTTTAATGAATCTAACCATACTGGTTCAGATCCACTAGCCTGAGAATGTGTACTATCCTGAGTACACGGCAGTGATACCCCAGATTGAGAAAAACACTCTGCTGTGCATGATACACGCTCCTTTGATATAGTAAATGGGAAAGAATACACACACACACACACACACATGAAAATAGGGTAAAACACAGTTAACCCACACAGAGCCCTCTAGGGAGACAGAGTATAATGGAGCCAGCCACACAGCGCCCCTATAGCTAAAGTACACGTTTAGTTGGGTCGCAAAATAAGTACCTTAAATAGGGTTTAGTATATCAAATATTGCGCCCCACCCCCCGCTATGAACCCCCAGTACTACTGAGGTGCTCTGGAGTCCTTGTGGAGGAGCTGTGCTTCTCTGCCAGTCTGCCTGTGTATAGCTGCAGATGGAAAATGGTGCTGGTGACCTGCTGGATCTGCTCATAGTGAAGCCCCGCCCCCTTAATGGTGCGCGGTCTTCACGGTTTTTTTATACTGGCTGGGGTAATTTCTGTTCTACAGTGGGTTAAAACCCCTGTAGAATTGCTGCCAGTGTGGGTATGTGTGTTGTGGCTTCAGCTCTTCCCTCACAGCGGAACATACAGCACCCTGCATGCCTCTGAAGCCTGGAGTCGCAGCCTGCTTGTCAGCGCTGCGCTCCTACCCCTTGTGCCACCATTACAGCCAGAGACCCGCTAACCAGGACACCAGCCACTTACTGACCACTCTTCTTACTTCTGGCTGTGTTAGGGGAGGCGGCATGCTGCGGGTCTGTACGCTCGCCGTGGTGGGGCTTGCAAATAGTACCCTCAGGAGCTCAGTGTCCTGTCAGCGGGGAACGGGACCATTAACCCTAGGGAGGTAGTGCCATAATACCCCCCCCCCCCCCCCCAAGTCCCACAAAGCAGGCAGTCTGGTGCCAGCCTGCCCTGCCTGAAAACAATAAAAAGGAAAATAAATGCAGAAAACTCTTCAGGAGCTCCCCTGGCTGTGACCAGCTCCTCTGGGCACATTTTCTAAACTGAGTCTGGTAGGAGGGGCATAGAGGAAGGAGCCAGCCGACACTAGCAATTTCTTAAAGTACCCATGGCTCCTAGTGGACCCATCTATACCCCATGGTACTAATGTGGACCCCAGTATCCTCTAGGATGTAAGAGAAAATGTATTTTTATTTTGGGTGGACTGAAAGAACTATGGGGGTCATTCCGAGTTGTTCGCTCGTTATTTTTTTCTCGCAACGGAGCGATTAGTCGCTAATGCGCATGCGCAATGTCCGCAGTGCGACTGCACCAAGTAAATTTGCTATGCAGTTAGGTATTTTACTCACGGCATTACGAGGTTTTTTCTCCGTTCTGGTGATCGTAGTATGATTGACAGGAAGTGGGTGTTTCTGAGCGGAAACTGGCCGTTTTATGGGAGTGTGTGAAAAAACGCTACCGTTTCTGGGAATAACGCGGGAGTGGCTGGAGAAACGGAGGAGTGTCTGGGCGAACGCTGGGTGTGTTTGTGACGTCAAACCAGGAACGACAAGCACTGAACTGATCGCAGTGGCAGAGTAAGTCTCGAGCTACTCAGAAACTGCACAGAGAAGTCTTTTCGCAATATTGCGAATCTTTCATTCGCAATTTTGATAATCTAAGATTCACTCCCAGTAGGCGGCGGCTTAGCGTGTGCAAAGCTGCTAAAAGCAGCTTGCGAGCGAACAACTCGGAATGAGGGCCTATATGGGCAGAGCAGCTGCAGTCCCTGGATGTATACTGGGATGACACAGCATAAAATATTAATTTATATCAAATATATATTATTTTTTATAACACACACTGCAGTTACAGTGTAGCACAAATGAGTCAAAATATGCATTATTTCTTATAGCGCACAATGCGGTTACAGTGTCGCACAAATGAGTCAGAAATATTTAAATTACACACTGCGGTTAACCTTCACCCACAGCGTCGCTGTATGAGTAGTAAATAATATACTGCGTTCTGACTGGCAGTGTCACAGCACTTATGAAAATAAAATTTCTCATACGTCCTAGAGGATGCTGGGGTCACATCAAGAACCATGGGGTATAGACGGGATCCGCAGGAGACATGGGCACTTTAAGACTTTGAATGGGTGTGAACTGGCTCCTCCCTCTATGCCCCTCCTCCAGACTCCAGTTTAGATCTGTGCCCAGGCAGACTGGATGCACTCTGAGGAGCTCTACTGAGTTTCTCGGAAAAATACTTTTGTTAGGTTTTTTATTTTGAGGGAGACTGCTGGCAACAGTCTCCCTGCTGCGTGGGACTTAGGGGAGAGAAGTCAGACCTATTTCTAGTGTAAACAAGGGTATGAGTGCCTAGGCACTAAATCCTGACCCCGCCAGTATAAATATAATAAAAAATAGCGGGGCTGAAGCGCGCCAATAAGGGGGCGGGGCTTAGCCCTCACAGCTCACATCAGCGCCATTTTCTCTTGTAGAGACGCTGGTCCTTCCTCACACTGCTGTATACATAACAGAGTGAAAAATGGGGGGGGGGGCACAGTTGATTTGAGGCAATATAAGTTACTTATAAGGTCTGAGGCAATATATAAAGGTTTCAGAACCGGGATTGAGCGCTGGGTTGTGAGCTGGCAAACTCCATCTGTGTCTTCCTGACAGACTTTACTGTGGGTCTGTCCCCTATATGCCCGGTGTGTCGGTGGGTGTTTGGTACACGTGTGTCGGCATGTCTGAGGCTGAGTGCTCGGCCCACAAACGGCTGTGGGAGTGACCCTGTTGACACCGCCGGCTCTTGATGCTACTTGGTACTTGTGTGTCGACAAGTCGGTGGCTGAATGTTTTTCCCTAGAGAAAACGATATTAGGGACACAGACGGGTGTGGGTGGCCATGTAGGCACCACCATTATCTGACTGGGTAGAAAATTTGCATATCAGAAAGGGTATATATATGTGTATATACATATATACATATATACATATATATATATATAGTAAGGTTGAATGACTCTGTGTCCCCAACACAGACGTAGAAATATCTATGGAGGATGTCCTGTTCATAGCTATATTTCCCTCAGACCCAGTTACTACTCCCTGATATCGACACGGATACTGTTTCCTATGTCGACCATAAGGTTTCCTGATTACATCCGCAAAAAAAAAAGCATTCAGTACATGAGTAGTGCACATTAAAGACGTCACTGAGGACTCTGGCTGTTCCTGACAGAAGGGTCTATGTGTGGATATATATATATACATTAGTTTGTGTATGTATACATAAAAGTTATGATGAAAGCTGAGGTATCGTTCTTCATTCTCATGTGCTGAGAGCTCTGTGTGAGAAAGTCTGGGTCAGCCCTGACAAAATGGTTTCAAATTCTCATGAGGATTCTGATTGTTTATTTATTTTCCCGCCGCGGACAGAATAAAGTGGGAGTCGCCCCTGTTCTGCACGGGGCCCTGTCATAAATACAGTGGATCGTATGCAGGAAGCTACGTTATATTCTAGTTATGTGTCCGAGACTACGTTAGTTAGTCCTGCCATTACATGCGCATAAGGGAGTAGTAGTATTCAAATATGTTCGGGTACCTTGTCATCCAATGTAGATACCCTGGGGAGAGATGGGATACTCCTTATGTTGGGTCATATCAAGGACACTGCAGCATACTTTCGTGCGACTGCAAGGGCTATAGGACTCTTGGGTTCACGGGCCAATTCCATGGCGGTCTCGGCTAGGAGGGCGTTGTGGATTCACCAATGCAATGCTGATGCTGACTCAGAGAAGAAGGGGAGTCTCTTCCCTATGAAGGTGAAGCCTAGTTTGGTGACAGCCTAGTGAATTTCATCTTGACAGCTGCCGCTGGTATGTCCGCCTTCTTGCCCTATGTTCCCTCACTATGGATGATGACACATCATTATCGGATGTAGTCATTTTGGCCAAATAAATACAGATTCCTCTTTCTTTGCAGGTAGAGGAAGGAGAAAAGGGAAGAGGTCCGCAACCTCTTCAAGATTACAGGAGAAGAGATCATCCTCTGTTTCTGCCACATCCACAGCATGTCGCTGTGACTCTCTTGCGGGAGCCCACACTGGTGGGGCCACGTCTAAAACTCTTCAGTCAGTCCTGGAACGGACCTGGACCCAGGAGATTTACAAATAGTGTCCCAAGGTTACATACTGGAGTTTCCAGACGTTTCCCCTCACCAATTTTTCAAATTACCGATTCTCCTCCGGACGGGGAGGTAGTATGCAACGCAATACAAAGGTTGTATCAGGATCAGATCATTGGCCTGGTTTCCCCTGTCACAACAGGGAGAAGGATTTTATTCAAGCCTCTTCGTGGTCCCGAAGCCAGATGGCTCGGTCAGACCAATCCTAAATCTGAAATCCATCAATTTCTACTTAAAGAAATTCAAATCCAAGATGGAATCTCTCAGGGCAGTGATTTCCAATCTGGAAAAAGTTTTTTTCATGGTCTCAGTAGACATAATGGAGGCCTAATTAAATTTTTCTCCTCATTAGGCTTACCTGAGGTTTGCAATTCAGGGTTGTCATTACCAATTTCAGAGTGATGGCGGTAATGATGGTTCTCCGTCGCTTGTAAGGAGTCACAATTGCACTCTCCCTGACAGTTCTTCAACAACAGGGTTGGCTCCTGAACTTGCCGGAATCACTGTTGGTCCCAACGACGCGGTTGTCGGTTTTGGGAATAATACTAGACACAGAACTACAGAGTTTTTCTTCCAAGGGAAAAGGCTCTGGAGAGCCAGAGTCTGGTCAAACAAATTCCTAGACCAGCAAGAGTGTCAATTCATCAATGCATTCGGTTGCTGGGAGAGATGGTTGCGGCCTACGAGGCCACTCAGTTTGGCAGGTTCCATGCCAGGGTGTTCCAGTGGGCCCTGTTGGACAAGTGGTCCGGTTCCCACCTACACATACACCGGAGGATAATCCTGTCTTCCAAGACCAGAATCACACTCCTGTGGTGGCTGCGCAGTCCTCACCTCCTAGAGGGGCGCAGGTTCGAGATCCAAGACTGGATCCTAGCGACCACGGATGCAAGCCTCCGAGGCGGGGGGGAAGTCACACAGGGGGAAAAACTTCCAAGGAAGATGGTCAAGTTAGGAAACTTGTCACCACATAAACGGTCTAGAGTTAAGGGCCGTTTACAACGGTTTTCTACAGACGAAAAGCAGAACAGAAATGGAAGAAACCACAATGGTTTTCCGCTGGGCTTAAAAACAAACAAGCGCTCTGTCGGTGATGTTCGTTCCAAGAGTGGACAGCTGAGAAGCAGACTTCCTCAGCAGACAAGATCTCCATCCAGGAGAGGGGAGACTTCCTCCAAGTAGTCTTCGAAAAGGTGACATGTTGGGATTTCCTCAAGTAGGAATGATGGCATCTCGTCTCAGCAAGAAGCTTCAGAGTTCCAGGTCAAGGGACCCTCAAACAGGAACAGGGAATGCACTGGTGACACCGTGGGTGTTTTCAGTCGGTACATGTATTTCCTATTGTTCCAAAAGTTCTGGGATCATAAAAAGGAAATTCGAGCAAACCTCATGGTCCCAGACTGGCCAAGAAGAGCTTGGTATCCAGATCTCAGGAATTACTCATAGGAGATCCCTGGCTTTTTCCTTTGCGCGAGGACCTATTGCGACAGGGGCCGTGCGTGTATTAGGACGTACCGTGACTATGACGACATGGCGGTTGACCGCCAAATCCTAGTCCGTAAGGGTATTCCCACGGAATTAGTTCTGCACGTTTATTCGGCCTAGAAAAGGGGTAACATCAACACATTACTACCATATTTGGAGAAAATAAGTTTCTTGGTGTGAATCCAAGAAGACTCCTACGGCAGAGTTTTCAGCTAGGACGTTTTCTCCATTTTTCTGCAAGCAGGTGTGGATGCGGGCCTAAACTTGGGCTCAATTAAAATCGGCCTTAGCGGTTTTCTTTTAGAATAAATTGGAATCCCTTCCAGAAGTTCAGACTGTCGTGAAGGGCGTGTTGCACATCCAACCTCCATTTGTGCCCCAGTGGCACCATGGGATCTTAATGGGGTGTTGCAGTTTTTTCAATCATATTGGTTTGAACCTTTAAGTAAGGAGGAGTGAATTTCCTCACTTGGAAAGTGGTCGTCAGGTTGGCCTTGACATACGCAAGAAGAGTGTCTGAGTTAGCGACCTGGTCTCACAAGAGACCTTATTTGATCTTCCATGAAGATAAAGCAGAGTTGGAAACTCGTCAGCAAATTCTACCGGAGGTGGTTTTCTTCTTTCCACATGTACCAACCTATGGTGGTGCCTGTGACTACCGACGCCTACGCTGAGTCGAAGTCTCTGCATGTGGTCAGAGTTTTGAAAAATTTAGGTCGCCAGGACGGCTCCGTTTAGGAACACAGGCTCTGTTTGTACTGTTTGCTCCCAACGAGATTGGGTGTCCTGCTTCAAAGCAGACCGTTGCGCGCTGGATCTGTGGTACGATTCAGCATGCTCATCTCACGGCAGGATTGCCGTTACCGAAATAGGTGAAGGCCCATTCTACTAGAAAGGTGGGCTCGTCCGGGGAGGTCGACCGGGGAGTCTCGGCATTGCAACTTTGCCGAGCAGCCTTTTAGCTAACAATTTGGCTAAGTAATACAGTTTAATACCATGGCCGAGATTGACCTCACGTTGGGTCATTCGGTAATGCAGAGTCGTCCGCACTCTCCCGCCCATTCTAGAGCTTTGGTATAACCCCATGGTTCTTGATGTGACCCCAGCATCCTCTAGGACGTATGAGAAAATAGGATTTTAATACCTACTGGTAAATCCTTTTCTATTAGTCCGTAGAGGATGCTGGGCGCCCGTCCCAGTGCGTACTGTATCTGCAGTTATTAGTTGTGGTTACACACATGTTGTGTTACGTTTCTTGTCAGCCAGGTGCTGCAATTGTTCATGCCATTGGTTTGTATTCTGTGGAATGCCACGTTCTGCGGCATGCTTGGGTTGTGTGCTGGTAAGATGCTCACCGTGGTTTAACAATAAATCCTTTCCTCAAAATTTCCGTCTCCCTGGGCACATTTCCTATAACTGGAGTCTGGAGGAGGAGCATAGAGGGAGGAGCCAGTTCACACCCATTCAAAGTCTTAAAGTGCCCATGTCTCCTGCGGATCCCGTCTATACCCCATGGTTCTTGATGTGACCCCAGCATCCTCTACGGACTAAGAGAAAAGGATTTACCGGTAGGTATTAAAATCCTATTTAAACTTGTATAGACATGGGCACTCTAAAGACTTTAGATGGGTGTGCACTGGCTCCTCCCTCTATGCCCCTCCTCCATACCTCAGTTAGATCCTCTGCCCAGAGGAGACTGGATGCACTGCAGGGGAGCTCTACTGAGTATCTCTGAAAAAGACTTTTGTTGGGTTTTTTATTTTCAGGGAGCACTGCTGGCAACAGGTTCCCTGCATCGTGGGACTGAGGAGAGAGAAGCAGACCTACTTAAATGATAGGCTCTGCTTCTTAGGCGACTGGACACCATTAGCTCCAGAGGGTCGGAACACAGTTCTCACCCTCGTTGTTCGTCCCGGAGCCGCGCCGCCGTCCTCCTCACAGAGCCGGAAGATAGAAGCAGGGTGAGTATAAGAAGAAAGAAGACTTCAAAGGCGGCAGAAGACTTCTGATCTTCACTGAGGTACCGCGCAGCGCCATTGCTCCCACATTCACACACACTGACGGCACTGTATGGATGCAGGGCGCAGGGGGGGCGCCCTGGGCAGCAATTATAAACTTCTAGGGACACTGGCATAGTATATATATATATTGCGGAGGCAGTATATTACAGAAACCCCCGCCAGTATAAAGATTTGAGTGGGACCGAAGCCCGTCGTTGAGGGGGCGGAGCTTGATCCTCCAGCACTAACCAGCGCCATTTTCTCCAAAGCACACCGCAGAGAAGCTGGCTCCCCAGACTCTCCCCTGCTGAACACAAGTACAGAGGACACAAAAGAGGGGGGGGCACATTTATTTGGCGCAGTGATTGTATTATTATATATATATATAAAAGCCCTGTACTGACTGGGATTGTATTCCAGTGTCCGGTGGCGCTGGGTGTGTGCTGGCATACTCTCTCTCTGTCTCTCCAAAGGGCCTTATTGGGGGACTGTCTCCATATAGATATATATCCCTGAGTGTGTGGGGGTGTCGGTACGTGTGTGTCGGCATGTCTGAAGCGGAAGGCTCATCTAAGGAGGAGGTAGAGCAGATGATTGTGGTGTCTCTGTCGGGGACGCCGACACCTGATTGGTTGGATATGTGGAATGTTTTAAATGCAAATGTGTCTTTATTACATAAGAGATTGGACAAAGCAGAGTCCAGGGAAGAAACAGGGAGTCATTCCATGGCTTTGGCTGTGTCACAGGGCCCTTCAGGGTCTCAGAAACGTCCCCTGTCCCACGTAGCAGACACTGATACCGACACGGATTCTGACTCCAGTGTCGACTATGATGATGCGAGGTTACACCCAAGGTTGGCCAAAGGTATTCATTATATGATTATTGCTATAAAAGATGTTTTGCATATCACAGATGACCCCTCTGTCCCTGACACGAGGGTATGCATGTTTAAGGAAAAGAAACCTGAGGTAACCTTTCCCCCGTCTCATGAGCTGAACGCTTTATTTGAAACTCCAGACAAGAAACTGCAGATTCCCAAGAGAATCCTTATGGCGTACCCTTTCCCCGCGCAGGACAGGTTACGGTGGGAATCCTCGCCCAGGGTGGACAAGGCTTTAACGCGCTTGTCCAAAAAGGTGGCGCTACCATCTCCGGACACGGCAGCCCTCAAGGATCCTGCTGATCGCAGACAGGAAACTACCTTAAAATCAATTTATACACATACGGGTGCCTTGCTCAGACCGGCAGTAGCGTCGGCATGGGTATGCAGCACAGTGGCAGCATGGGCAGATAACTTGTCATCTGACATTGACACCCTAGATAGGGATAGCATTTTATTGACCTTGGGTCACATTAAAGACGCAGCCTTATATATGAGAGATGCTGCGAGAGACGTTGGGCTGTTAGGTTCAAGAGCCAACGCCATGGCTATTTCTGCTAGGCCAGCCCTGTGGACCCGCCAATAGATGGGTGATGCAGACTCAAAGAGACATATGGAAGTTTTACCTTACAAGGGTGTGGTCTTACTTGGGGAGGGTCTCGCGGACCTGGTTTCCACGTCTACTGCGGGTAAATCTTCTTTTTTGCCTTATGTTCCCCCACAGCAAAAGAAAACACCACAATATCAGATGCAGTCCTTTCGGTCACATAAGTCCAGAAGAGGTCGGGGCTCTTCCTTCCTCGCCAGAGGTAAGGGTAGAGGGAAAAGAATGCCTGCTACAGCTAGTTCCCAGGAGCAGAAGTCCTCCCCGGCTTCTACTAAATCCACTGCATGACGCTGGGGCTCCACTGAGGGAGTCAGCGCCGGTGGGGCCACGTCTTCGACTCTTCAGCCAGGTCTGGGTTCCTTGGGTGACGGAAATTATATCCCAAGGCTACAAACTGGAATTCGAAGAGATGCCTCCTTGCCGATTTTTCAAGTCGGCTCTACCAGCTTCTCCCCCAGAGAGGGAAATAGTTTTAGCTGCAATTCAAAAGCTGTATCAACAGCAAGTGATTATCAAGGTTCCCCTAGTCCAAAAGGGGAGAGGGTACTATTCAACCCTGTTTGTGGTCCCGAAACCGGATGGCTCGGTCAGACCCATTCTGAATCTAAAATCCCTAAACCTGTACTTAAAAAAGTTCAAATTCAAGATGGAATCTCTCCGGGCAGTTATCTCCAGCCTGGAAGGGGGGGATTTTATGGTGTCACTAGACATAAAGGATGCATACTGTAGATTTATGGAATCTTATATAACATATATTTATTATATCATATATTGATATAATGGTTTATGTATTTTATATCTGCAAATATATTATAATAGGCTTACAAATAGGTGGGCTCATAACAAAAGGGGTGATGTTTAGTACTGGTCCAATCACACAATATGTAATGCGTGGACGTTCCTATTTTCATACCTGTGATTGGCTCAGATTAAAGGAGCTATATCTCTACTGTCCAGGAAATATTTCCAGGCAAAGCCTAAATATACTTTACAGAGATATATAATCCTGGCTCATTGAACATATAAGTACTATACTTTGACTACAAGTCAGTTGTCCCAACTTGCAGAGCCTTATATAATATATGCAGATTTCATGTATAACTTTAGTGATTCCGAAAATGAGTTCAAGACTTGGAATACCAGCTCTATTTTGTCTAGTACATTTATTATAGGTGATACAAATTACAAGATAAGATAACACAATGATAATAAATCTTATAATTTATCTAAACTTCCTTAACCATGGTACATACATAAAACACAAACAGTTTTACAAACTTAAACAATTAATACACATACTATACATTTGCAAGAATATGTGAGGGCATAATTCATAGCTACCGTCTTAGGATCCTGACTCCCTCTGGACTTTGTTCCTTCCTCCTCTCCTTCTAACTCTCTATCTATCAGACTGCCCCTTATATCCTATATTCTACCAATTCAAAACTAGTATATGCCCACAGTTTCCAATGGAGTACATAATTATAGGTTTTGACAGATTCCAAAGTGTAATAAAACGTTCTCTGCTAACTCCGTCCCACGGTGGTGAGCATGTAGAGAATTTTGGGATCATAAAGTTTGGTATTCCTTTATCCATCAGAGATCTACCTTTGTATGGATGTGTAAACGATCTATTTCGCCTAGGCCCTAGGGTGTTAGCATAAATGATTGTGACCTGTTTATAGTGCGTTTGATCCTATATTATCATTGCCTCTGGCCAGCAGTATAACTGGACAATAGGCCAGCTGGTTGATGTACTCTCTAAAGGTATGAAGATCTTTGATTGTGAATTCCAATGTACCCTGTTCATACCAGTAACTGTTTGCATATTATGAGACCTGAGCTAGGTGACCTATTGACTTTATCCACCAAGTTATGATTATTTATTTGCTGTGTGTGAATCAAGTATACAGTATACATATATCTACATATCATGTAAACTTTGATTTAATTGTACTTGGTATAGCGCAGATCAGACGTTAATCCTTTCATTAATTCAGATATGAATAATGGCATGGAAGGGATGAATTTGTGTAATGCTTAATGTATTGTGTATTCTGGCTATATGGCTTACACAGGGAAAACCTGTTTCTTACATAATGACCCATAATCTTGCAGTAAAACACACAGAAATACATGCTACTAAATTCTCAAAACATAAGACTAATACATTCAAACCTATTTAAGTTATACCTTACAATAATATATATATACACACACTCTTAACTGGTTAAAATCACATTGGGTAATAAATCATATTATTTAATTTACATAATTTGTTCTAACTTTGGTACCTACTAAATTATATTGTTATGTAATGGTCTATATGGCAACAGTCGCCCCCTTGTGGCCGTGAGAATTGATGATGATGGCCACACATACATTAACATAATAATTGCTTATATCTTGCATCTACCAGTTTTTCTAGCTTACTGCGTTCCTGCCTTATAAGGCGCTTAAGCCACAATATCAGTGAAATTAAAATGATTAGCAAGATTGTTTGACCGATCAGCAAGCCCTTTAAACCAATCTCCAGCCAGGTGTTTGTCATGGTTATTTCAAAATCTCCATCATGCAGTAATTTATATAGTGTGGCATCTGCCTTCTCAACCATGTTTTTAATTTGAACTATGTGTGTGTCTTTCCTATCCAGGAGTTTCTGTAAATCTAAGGTTAAACTATCTATGTGTATGTTGAACACAGGTATATATTCTCCAGGGTTAGAGATTTCTGGTTCACTATCTATATTTATGTCCTCTTCATAAATGGGGATTGGGGTGATAACCGTCTGACCAATGGTGGTATACTCATGTGGGCTAAAGCAGAAATTTGGGTTTGGCACTGGACATGACTTTTCCCCATACAGGAACTCTTTGTGATTTGTGACTATGCAGTACTGTCCATTCATGTTGTATGTAACCTTCACCGCTGGAGTTCTCCATTTTGTTAGCTGCACTGGACAAGCAATGTCTCTGGCTGTATAGCTGGTTGATGTATTTGGCTTTGCACTGTGTTCAGGTCCTCCCATATCCATATTTTTGCTGGGAATGGTGGCAAGTTCATTTATATTTGTGATTAAGGTACTTGGTTTACTTGATTCTAGGCCGCAGATTGGCGTCTCAATTTCGAAAACGTTGCAGCGACACAAGTATCGGTTTCCCTTGACTGCACAGCAAGCAGTATGTGGAACTTTCCAGGTGTCGTCGACTCGGACCAGTAGTTCTGGTAGGTCCAGCCGTTCTTTGTAAATGTCCTTTTCCAAATATCCAATGGAGTGAACTGTAGACAGTTTGTCAAATAAAGACTTGCTTGGGTCGAACACAGGTAGAGAAATGGTAAAGGAGACATATAGGATATCGCTGACTGCACAAGGTTGCTGCTTGTTGTAACAACGGGGTGAACCTCTATTTGGGTGGGGGGTCACAGTGCCTAAATTCCTAATTGTGGAGATGGGCAGAGGTCTGCAACCATCTCTTGGGGTATTTTCCCCATGCCCAATGTCAGATTGCGAGCAATACCAATTGGTCAGGTCATTATCTCTTAAAATGTCAGGTATTCTACCAGATTGTAGGTCTCTAATTACATGTGTGATTGCGTTGAGGACATAATTACCATATGCAGTGCATATTATTTCTTTCCCCACCTGATTTTGTCTGGCTTCTCTATTGTTCAGTTCAATGATTTCGTTTATCTTGGCTTGGGTCTCTGAAAACAATCTTGCTATATCATGCATGTTATAAACAGTAAATTTTTCTTCACTGGCCAGACCCTCAATGCCCTGCAGGACAGGCTTCAAAACATATTGCCCCTCTTTCTGCTCAAAATTGCCTATGTGTCTGCGGATGACTTCCAAATCCGCCTATTCCAAATCGACATCCCGGAACCAAACAGTCCAGGGATGGATCCAATGATCCCATCTAAGCTTTGTAATTTCCTGGATCTGAAAATACCTTTTTGGTTAGGGGTTGCCTGTCCTGTGTATGGGTCTTGAGTTCTGCTCTGGTGAGAAGCAACAATATCTACTAGTAAAGAAGCATAGAATAAAGAAACATTACTATTTACACAATAACCAAATTCTGCCATATTCCATTTTGATAGATTTAGGACTACTGGTACATGTATATATTGTACATTGTTTATCAAGGAACCAGGAATGGAGGTGGCAGTAAGGCCACTTGTGGGTCCTTCACTTGTTGGTGGGCACTCAGCTGTTTTAGTAGATGGCAGTGATTTAGCCTTTGTTGTTGTTGTGGTACTTGGGGGAGTAGGGTCTCTTTTCTGGGACACATTCAGTGTGATACTCCCAGGAACATAAGTCCTCTTTACTGTGGGTGGATTCCCATACATGGGAATGGGGATGATAAAACCATATATCCAGGTTCCTGTGTCTGTAGGGTTTGCATGGCTTAGCAATAGTGATCCATTTGGAAAAACATGTATTCTACCCATGTAATGTGGTGAGTTTCCTGCGTTTCCATTATCCCAGGCTTTAATTTCTTTGTCTGCAGGGCCCCACCAGGATACCTGTTTCCCTGTTGTGCCTTGTACTGACACTGGAAGGAGGATGGATTCTCCCTCTTTACAGTGAATCGGATTGGCTTCCACTCTAATTGAAATGTTGACCTCACTGGTACACTGGATCTGGAGGCTCACCACGAAGGACAGGACCAAAGTTGGGATTCTCATTTTTCTGTAAAACCAAAACAAAACAAAATAAAATTATAAGAAAGAAAGAGATGCGCTACTCAGTTGACCCTTCTCCTTTGTACAGTTTCATCTGATTGGCATGTACCCATTTGTCCTGCACTTTCTTTGCATCGTTGATTCTTAATTTGTATACTGAGGGACTCAGTCTGTCCACTATTGAAAATGGTCCTCTCCATTTCTTGCCCAGACCATGGTCTGTGGGTCGGAGTTCTAGAAACATGACCCTTTCTCCAACTTCCCAACAATTTTCTCTTACACCTTTGTCAAAATAAGCCTTTGCTTTTCTCTGTGCTTTCCCTAACTGCTGTGCTGCAAACAGATGAACCTCTGTGAGTGCTTTTTGCAGTTTTGTAAGGTACTGATCCATTGATAGTCTATCAATAGTAGGGGTGTGTAGATCTATCCAAAGGTGCTCTGGCAATCTCATTTGCCTGCCTGTCATTAATTCAAAGGGGGTCAATCGGGTCGCTGATGAAGGTGTGGCCCTTATTGCCATTGCCACTAGGGGTAGCAAATTATCCCAGTTCTTACCATTTATGCCAACAAACTTTCTCAACATAGTTTTGATCTGTCTGTTGGCACGTTCCACCTGTCCAGAAGATTCAGGATGAAAAGGGACATGGAAGCTTTGTTTTATTCCCAGCATTTCCAGGCATGTTTGCATCACATTACCTGTGAAATGTGAACCTTGGTCTGATTCAACCGATGTTGGAAGGCCCCACCGTGTGAATATCTGATCAACCAGAATTTTTGCTGTGCTCAGGGCTGTGTTACTTTTAGAGGGAAAAATTTCTACCCATTTTGAAAATAGGTCAGTCACAACCAACACGTATTTGTTATTTTTAGCTGTGGCAGGCAGAGGGCCCATGTAATCAATTTGTAAGGCATTCCAGGGACCTTCTCTTCTCTGGATTCTCAGTGGAGCATTTATCTTTCTAGGTGCTGGGTTAACTTGGGCACATACCACACAGTTGTCACAGTATTGCTGTACATCTTTTACCATATCTGGCCACCAACCTATTGTTTTTAGTCTCTGCTGTGTCTTTTCTACACCCTGGTGTCCACCTGTGGGGAGGTCGTGTACAAGATATATCATTTCATTCCTGTACTCTTTTGGGACTACCCATGTTGTATCTTCCCCATTGTGGATAAGCATTTCCTTGTCCTCTGTTAGTGTTAGATTTGGTGTGTGTTTTGCCAATGTATTTCCCTCTGTTAAGTCCAACTCCTCATTCCTCAACTTTTGTATGATTTCTTTAATTTCAGGGTCCTGCATTTGGATCTCTGAAATGTCTGGTGCATTTATCATCTCTGGCCTTTTTGCCACTGCACATACAAGAGGGCACACTTTTGGCTCTGGGCTTGCTTTCGGTATCTGCCACAGCTCCCCCTCTTGTGCCCCTTGTTTGGCTAAAAGGTCAGACATTTCATTCTGTTCATGGTGTGGTGATGTAGTTGAATGCCCTTTGACTTTACAGACCCAGGGGACATGTGTTAGACTCTGTGCCAGGGAAACTATGTACTGGAGTAGGTCTGCATATTTAAGAGGGCTTCCATCAGATGAGGTATACTGATGAGTTTGCCAAAAGGGCAAAAATTCAGTAAGGGCATTACACACCCATGCTGAGTCCGAGTACAATGCGATTTCATGTTTGTGGTCTTGGAATAATTCAAGGGCATGTGCTACTGCTGCCAGCTCAGCGTACTGTGCAGACTTTACATCACAAGATCGAAATACAGATTGTGGTGTGGTTTGGGGATGCATTATGTACAGACCAAAACCTGCATGGGGTGACCCATGTACATAAAAACATGAACCATCTGTAAAGATCTGGGTGGTTTGTTCAGGGGCTGTAGCCTCCTGTGGCATTGCTCTAAACAAATGTTTTGAATGGTCAGCTGGGAGTAAGTCACATGTGTGTGTCAGTCCCTGGTATATTAGTCCATATGCACAGGTGGATGGACTGTTAGTTGCCTTCACTGTTATATCTCGATCCTGCAACAAAAGGGCCCAATGTGCTAACCTGGCATTAGAGACATTCCCATCTTTGATTCTGTCTGTGAGGAGGAACCTTGTTGGTGTGTGCGTGGAATGTAAGATGATAGGGTTCAGGCCTATCATGTATGTGAACTGTTTTACTGCCCAAAATGTGGCAAGAAGGTGTTTTTCACACACAGAGTATTTTAATTCCACTGGTGTCAGTAACTTTGATGCATAAGCTATGGGCCTTTGCTGTGCATGTATTTCCTGTGACAGGACTGCAGACATGGCTGTTTCTGTTGCTGCTGTCTCTAAGTGAAAGGGTAACTGTGGGTCTGGATTTGCAAGGGCAGGGGCACTAGCTAGTGCTTCTTTTAATGTTTCTACTGCCTTTGTGTGACTGGGGGTCCATTCCCATTTTATATCCTTTTTGAGGAGAGAATAGAGAGGTGCAGATATTTGTGAAAAATCAGAAATGAAGGACCTAGAGTAATTTACCAACCCCAGGAAGGATCTCAGTGTAGGTATGCTGACAGGAAGGGGTAAACGAAGGATGGTTTTTACCTTATCTGCCGATATTGTTCTCCCATCAGCCGTAACACTGATCCCCAGGAAGGAAACAGATTCCCGTAAAATCTGAGCTTTAGATGGGTTACACTTCAAACCTGCGTCTTTGAGGATGCCAAGGAGTTCTCCCAGTAGCTGAAGATGCTCTTCCTTTGTCTCTGTTGCTAGTAAGAGATCATCTACATACTGCAATAAATTCTTGTGGGAAGAAAAATCAGTTAAAATTTCTCTCATCGTAGTATGGAAAAATGATGGAGAATTATGGAAGCCCTGTGGAAGACATGTAAACGTGTATTGCTTTCCCAGAAATGTGAAGGCAAATTTGTATTGACACTCTTCAGATAGAGGCAGAGACCAAAACCCATTTGAAATATCTAAAACTGTGAACCATTTATGCTCTGGGCTTAACATTTTTAGAATGTCTGGCATTGACGCAACAGTGGGTGCGCAGCTAAGCGTAAGGCCATTAAGTTTGCGGTAGTCAATTGTGAGCCGCCAGGAACCATCCGGTTTCCGTACTGGCCATATTGGCGCATTGTTAGTGGATACACATGGTCTGATTACACGCTGCTCTAACAGAGAGTCAATTGTTTCTTGAATGAAGCTTATGGCCTCCTGTGGGAAATTGTACTGCTTCTGTGGGGGAGGGTCAAGACCACTGACTTCAATCACCTTGTTTACCTTCCCACAGTCATGTTTGTGTTTAGCAAAAGCATCCTGAAACTGTTCAAGTAATGGTAATACCAACTCTTTGTAAGGATGATCAACATTAGCCTTAAGCACATCATATTTCGCATTATTGGGTTTTACAGCAGCAATTACATGGGAATCTGGTATAATTACAACCTCAGGTGTTACATTAGGAGAACTCTGCAGAAGTAAAAGGTTAGTCAGATCCAATATACACCCATTAGGGATCATAAAGTCAGACCCTAATAAATTAGTTTCACTTGGCAGTGAGGCTAATGCAAATGTGTGAATTGCAGATACATCTCCTATTTGTATTTGGAGAGGGTTTGACAGCACTGTATCTACCTTATTCCCTGCAAAGCTTTGGAGATGTATTGTTTTTCCTGCTGACAGAGGAGAGTGATGTGGCTGATCATCATGTAGGATTGATATGGCTGCTCCGGTGTCTAGTAACATTGTGTGCTGGTGGCCCCTGACCAGAACCGAGACTTGAGGGCGCCCGCACCTATCTAAAGTGATTGGTGCAACTATCCTTGGGGCCACTGACTGTCAATTTTTCTCCTTTTGTGTGTCAGATTGCTGCACTTTGTTTGCTTTTTCTAAATTCTCATACTTCTCTTTTATGGCCTGTAGCTGGTGTCTTAGCTCTGTGTAAGTGGGACCCTGGTGTTTAAACTCTGTGTCCTTTCCTCTGTTCCCAAAATGTTGTGAGTAACCCATGTGTCTATTCCAAGCTCCATCATTTGAATGTCCTTGGTATCCTCTACCTCCACCTCTAAAAATGGATCTCTCTTTAAAAAGTCCCCCTCTCCTTTGTGACCCTGTGTTCCATTGTGGGTTAAATGGTGTGTTTACCTCCCCTGGAATGTGGGGCCCTTCAACCACCATTGGTTTACCTTCTGACTGTAATGCTGCAACCCTCTTTATAACACATTTCTCATTCCTTTCTGCCATCTTACGTTGCTTACTGGCCTGTACTGCTTGAAAGGACCGCTGCATTAATCCCATTATTTTATCATAGCTATGCTTTACGGTATCTATCAAGTGTTCACACTTAGCTTTAATTGTGGGGTGCGAGTTATGCACCAACAAGTTTTTGAAATCTTTGCTGTTTTTCTGACTGTTGTCATTTTTGCTGTTTCCTGCACTGTATGCTGCCCACAATCTATTTGCATATATTAATGGGTTCTCCTCACTTTGCTGTTTGATTTCATATGCAACCATTGTGCCTGCTACTGAAGGGTTAATTATCTTTTGTAGCTCCTCTACAGTTTCTTCATATGTACCTTTACCTTCTTTAATCAAATCTGTCAAAGCACTCCAAGCAGCTAATGGAATTGTTAATTGCAGTACCTTAACCTGATCAGTGAGATTTCTAATTCCTAGAAGTTCACACCTCTGCTGGACATTAGCTGCATGGGAGGTGATGTGTTCTCCTGAACTCATTTTTCCAATCATATCTGCCACTCCCATGAGTGTTTTTATGGGTTGTGGGGGATGATTGGCACTAGGGGCCCTTGAGTGAATGGCCTCTCCTTCACTATTGAATCCCAATAGGGTGTTCCTACTCTCAGTGAGGAATGCTGGCTGTTTATGAGCCCTGTGTGCCTCAATTTCTGTCTGTACTTCTTCATCACTACTATCTGTGCCTATTAATATAGAGCACTCCCTATTCGCTGCTGATTCTGCAAACTCTCCCATTGCTATGGGTACCCTGAGGGTAGATTCAGTAGAATTCCCCTCTCCCCAGCAGTCCTCTCTGTCCTCATGATTTGTGTCCCATTGTTCTCTTTCATATGCATAGATAGGATATGGGGCAGTGGCTGCAGTTCCTATCCTAATGTTTGCAGCAATATGTCCTTTCAGAACAGATATCTCTTGCATAAGCTGCATCTCCCTGTCCACACAAGGGGTATGGTCAATTGCTTTCCCTTTCATACATTCTGTGAGCTGTCCCTGCATAACTTTATATGCACTTATTATCTCATCTCTCTCTGTTGTAACCTCTGTTAGAGCTCTCCTACATTCTGTGGATTCCCTCTGAGCATTTTTATGTTTCTGTAACACTTCATCCTGGGAGATTTTACCCATGTCATTAAGTGTTGTTAAAGTTTTAATTTGGATATTTAGCTGATCTATTTTTTCTTTGCTTTCTGTTTCTTTTAAATTAGATTCTTCTCTACATTTTTGTAGGGTTTTAGCTAAACTGCTTAATTTAGCATCCATAGCCAAACAGGCTGCATACAAGCCTGCAATGGCTATTCCTTTCTGTTTCCTTTTCTTTGATGATTTAATTTCATCATCAAACAAACCCTGGACATAGTTCCATGGGTTTTCTTTTAATTTGGCATCACAAGCAAAGTCTGTACACTTTTGCTTTGTGATGTATTTCACTACCAAGCTGTCTATATTTGACATTGTAGCCATTTTACAGATTTATTCCCTTTCGTTATATGTATTCTATCACTGAGAATTACAAATTTTTAGTATTTGGGAACAATATTTCCTATATTTTGCACGTGGTATCCTCCCTTATCTGTTCGCTAGCCTGATAAGTTAAACTCTAACACCCGTGTTTTTTAATTTCTTACTTTAGGCCTTTTAAAAAAAAAAAAATCTCTAGTCATTTGCAACTTATTCCACTGTGATCTTGTATTTTGCCCAGCGGGCTTATAGCCCTTGCGCTGCCCCTAAATATTGTATTTAGTCAAAATTGATACTGAATAATTCCAAGTCCCTTCCGTGGTCGCCAATGTAGATTTATGGAATCTTATATAACATATATTTATTATATCATATATTGATATAATGGTTTATGTATTTTATATCTGCAAATATATTATAATAGGCTTACAAATAGGTGGGCTCATAACAAAAGGGGTGATGTTTAGTACTGGTCCAATCACACAATATGTAATGCGTGGACGTTCCTATTTTCATACCTGTGATTGGCTCAGATTAAAGGAGCTATATCTCTACTGTCCAGGAAATATTTCCAGGCAAAGCCTAAATATACTTTACAGAGATATATAATCCTGGCTCATTGAACATATAAGTACTATACTTTGACTACAAGTCAGTTGTCCCAACTTGCAGAGCCTTATATAATATATGCAGATTTCATGTATAACTTTAGTGATTCCGAAAATGAGTTCAAGACTTGGAATACCAGCTCTATTTTGTCTAGTACATTTATTATAGGTGATACAAATTACAAGATAAGATAACACAATGATAATAAATCTTATAATTTATCTAAACTTCCTTAACCATGGTACATACATAAAACACAAACAGTTTTACAAACTTAAACAATTAATACACATACTATACATTTGCAAGAATATGTGAGGGCATAATTCATAGCTACCGTCTTAGGATCCTGACTCCCTCTGGACTTTGTTCCTTCCTCCTCTCCTTCTAACTCTCTATCTATCAGACTGCCCCTTATATCCTATATTCTACCAATTCAAAACTAGTATATGCCCACAGTTTCCAATGGAGTACATAATTATAGGTTTTGACAGATTCCAAAGTGTAATAAAACGTTCTCTGCTAACTCCGTCCCACGGTGGTGAGCATGTAGAGAATTTTGGGATCATAAAGTTTGGTATTCCTTTATCCATCAGAGATCTACCTTTGTATGGATGTGTAAACGATCTATTTCGCCTAGGCCCTAGGGTGTTAGCATAAATGATTGTGACCTGTTTATAGTGCGTTTGATCCTATATTATCATTGCCTCTGGCCAGCAGTATAACTGGACAATAGGCCAGCTGGTTGATGTACTCTCTAAAGGTATGAAGATCTTTGATTGTGAATTCCAATGTACCCTGTTCATACCAGTAACTGTTTGCATATTATGAGACCTGAGCTAGGTGACCTATTGACTTTATCCACCAAGTTATGATTATTTATTTGCTGTGTGTGAATCAAGTATACAGTATACATATATCTACATATCATGTAAACTTTGATTTAATTGTACTTGGTATAGCGCAGATCAGACGTTAATCCTTTCATTAATTCAGATATGAATAATGGCATGGAAGGGATGAATTTGTGTAATGCTTAATGTATTGTGTATTCTGGCTATATGGCTTACACAGGGAAAACCTGTTTCTTACATAATGACCCATAATCTTGCAGTAAAACACACAGAAATACATGCTACTAAATTCTCAAAACATAAGACTAATACATTCAAACCTATTTAAGTTATACCTTACAATAATATATATATACACACACTCTTAACTGGTTAAAATCACATTGGGTAATAAATCATATTATTTAATTTACATAATTTGTTCTAACTTTGGTACCTACTAAATTATATTGTTATGTAATGGTCTATATGGCAACAATACCTTCATGTCCCCATATATCCTCCTCATCAGGCGTACCTGAGATTCGCTGTACAGGACTGTCATTACCAGTTTCAGACGTTGCCGTTTGGGCTTTCCATGGACCCGAGGATTTTCACCAAGGTAATGGCGGAAATGATAGTGAAATGATAATGATAGCGCAGGCAGGGAGTCACAATTATCCCGTACTTGGACGATCTCCTGATAAAAGCGAGATCGAGAGATTAATTGCTGAAAAGCGTGTCGCTCTCCTTGAGAGTGCTGCAGCAGCACGGCTGGATTCTAAATCTACCAAAGTCACAGTTGATTCCAACGACTCGGCTATCTTTCTTAGGCATGATTCTGGACACGGAACAGAAGAGGGTTTTTCTCCCAGTGGAAAAAGCCCAGGAACTCAAGAAGATGGTCATAGACCTGCTAAAACCAAAAAGAGTGTCAGTCCATCAATGCACTCGAGTACTGGGAAAAATGGTGGCGGCCTACGAGGCCATCCCCTTCGGCAGGTTCCATGCGAGGACATTTCAGTGGGACCTTCTGGACAAATGGTAGGGGTCCCATCTACAAATACATTAGAAAATAAACCTGTCCCCCAGGGCCAGGGTGTCTCTCCTGTGGTGGCTGCAGAGTGCTCACCTTCTCGAGGGTCGCAGGTTCGGTATTCAAGACTGGGTTCTGGTGACCACGGATGCGAGCCTCCGAGGATGGGGAGCAGTCACACAAGGAAGAAATTTTCAGGGACTATGGTCAAGCCAGAAAGCTTGTCTACACATCAACGTACTGGAATTGAGGGCCATATACAACGGCCTACGACAAGTGGAGAATCTTCTTCGTGACCTACCGGTTCTGATTCAGTCAGACAACATCACAGCCGTGGCTCATGTAA
The DNA here is from genome assembly GCF_028390025.1 of Pseudophryne corroboree. Lineage (NCBI taxonomy): Eukaryota > Metazoa > Chordata > Amphibia > Anura > Myobatrachidae > Pseudophryne > Pseudophryne corroboree. Next base: position 817,103,504 of record NC_086444.1, read on the forward strand.
ACCGCCAAGGCGGGACAAGGAGCAGAGTGGCAATGGCGGAAGCCACCAGGATTCTTTGCTGGGCGGAAAATCACGTAAGCGCTCTGTCAGCTGTCTTCATTCTGGGAGTGGACAATTGGGAAGCAGACATCCTCAGCAGACACGATCTCCATCCAGGAGAGTGGGGACTTCATCAAGAAGTTTTTGCAGAGATAACAAGTCGTTGGGCAATTCCTGAAATAGACATGATGGCGTCACGCCTCAATAAGAAGCTTTGGAGGTATTGTGCCAGGTCAAGGGACCCTCAGGCAGTAGCGGTGGACGCCCTGGTGACACCATGGGTTTTTCATTCGGTCTATGTGTTCCCTCCTCTTCCGCTCATCTCAAAAATATTGAGAATCATAAGACGAAAAAGAGTGCAGACAATACTCATTGTTCCAGATTGGCCTCGAAGGGCCTGGTATTCAGATCTGCAGGAAATGCTCACAGAAGATCCGTGGCCTCTTCTTCTCAGGGAGGACCTGTTGCAGCAGGGGCCCTGCGTGTTCCAAGACTTACAGCGGTTACGTTTGACGGCATGGCGGTTGAACACCAAATCCTAGCTGGGAAAGGTATTCCGGAGGAAGTCATCCCTACTCTGATAAAGGCTAGGAAGGAGGTGACGGCGAAACATTATCACTGTATCTGGAGGAAGTATGTATCTTGGTGTGAAGCCAAGAATGCTCCTACGGAAGATTTCCATCTGGGCCGTTTTCTCCACTTTCTACAGACAGGAGTGGATATGGGCCTAAAGTTAGGCTCCATTAAGGTACAGATTTCGGCCCTATCAATTTTCTTTCAGAAGGAATTGGCTTCTCTCCCAGAAGTCCAGACTTTTGTAAAGGGAGTGCTGCACATCCAGCCTCCTTTTGTGCCCCAGTGGCACCATGGGACCTTAACGTGGTGTTACAGTTCCTAAAATCTCACTGGTTTGAACCTCTTCAAACGGTTGAATTAAAATTTCTCACTTGGAAGGTGGTCATGTTGTTGGCCTTGCCATCTGCAAGGCGGGTGTCCGAATTGGCGGCTTTATCTCACAAAAGCCCCTATCTGATTTTCCATGTGGATAGAGCAGAGTTGAGGACTCGTCCTCAATTTTTGCCTAAGGTGGTTTCATCGTTTCATATGAACCAACCTATTGTGGTACCTGTGGCTACGGGTGACTTGGAGGATTCCAAGTCCCTTGATGTAGTCAGGGCCTTAAAAATTTATGTAGCCAGGACGGCTCGGGTTAGGAAAACAGAGTCACTGTTTGTCCTGTATGCAGCCAACAAGGTTGGCGCTCCTGCTTCTAAGCAGACTATTGCTCGCTGGATCTGTAACACGATTCAGCAGGCTCATTCTACGGCTGGATTGCCGTTACCAAAGGATGGCCCTTCCAAAAAACACTCCCCAAACAGCACATGACGCAAAGAATAAAAAAAGAGGCGCAATGAGGTAGCTGTGTGAGTAAGATAAGCGACCCTAGTGGCCGACACAAACACCTGGCCCATCTAGGAGTGGCACTGCAGTGTCACGCAGGATGGCCCTTCCAAAAAACACTCCCCAAACAGCACATGACGCAAAGAAGAAAAAAAGAGGCGCAATGAGGTAGCTGTGTGAGTAAGATAAGCGACCCTAGTGGCCGACACAAACACCGGGCCCATCTAGGAGTGGCACTGCAGTGTCACGCAGGATGGCCCTTCCAAAAAACACTCCCCAAACAGCACATGACGCAAAGAAAAAAAGAGGCGCAATGAGGTAGCTGTGTGAGTAAGCTAAGCGACCCAAGTGGCCTACACAAACACCTGGCCCATCTAGGAGTGGCACTGCAGTGTCAGACAGGATGGCAGATTTAAAAAATAGTCCCCAAACAGCACATGATGCAAAGAAAAAAAGAGGTGCACCAAGGTCGCTGGATGGCTAAGCTAAGCGACCCAAGTGGCCGACACAAACACCTGGCCCATCTAGGAGTGGCACTGCAGTTTTCAAGCGAGAGGATGAGTGCTTCCATCCTCATGTGAATCTGAACCACTAGCCATGAACATAGGCCAGGGCCCCAGCCGTTCCTTGCCACTCCGTGTCGTAAATGGCATATTGGCAAGTTTACGCTTCTCATCAGACCCTTTTAATTTTGATTTTTGGGTCATTTTACTGAAGTTTTGTAGTATACTTGACGACACAGAGGTAGAGCAGTGGACTACTGTACTGTACTGCTATATATATACTGGTGGTCAGCAAAATTCTGCACTATCCTCCTACTATATACTGTGCACAACTAAAATGCAGCACAGGTATGGATGCATAGTATACTTGACGACACAGAGGTAGAGCAGTGGACTACTGTACCGTTCTGCTATATATATATATACTGGTGGTCAGCAAAATTCTGCACTGTCCTCCTACCAAACAAACCTATAGATGTAATAGTCTCAAACAATGTTTTTTACACACCGTCAACGTAAACATAACTATATATCTAACTTTTTATTTTTGTTTATTTTTTTATTACAGCATTTAGGCCTTCTAATGTAGCGACTTGTTACGAGCCGTCTATAACAGTGGCCGATGTGTCTGCTTAGGAGGCAAACACTGTCAGAACCGCAGTACAACAACCTGTCAACAATGATGAAAATCAACAAGTCACAACGCCCTTGAACTAAACAAAAATAAAAAGTTGACGGTGTGTAAAAAACATTGTTTGAGACTATTACATCTATAGGTTTGTTTGGTAAACATACATTGTATAAAATGTGTTTGTTCCATTTCAGGATCATGCGTTTGCGGTGGCGAAGTTGGTACATCATTTACGAGGCACTGGTTGTCTGATTGGTCCGCCGGTATAGTCGGGTTATCTACAATAGAGTATGAGTATAAGTACCTTTTAAAAAGATAAAATATTTTTTCATCTGCATTTTTTCATCAGCAATAATTACGCACAGCTGTTCTCTGATCCTGTATCCCCACTGTATGTTGGCACCCGGCTGTTCTCTGATTCTGTCTCTACACGGTCTGTTGGATAATGATTCCGGAATGTATCAATGTCACACCCAAAAACATATTCTGAACCAGTCGGGTCGGATGTACCCATATAGCCGTAGTCCTCATTATTTACAGAACCTGCATATATATATAATTACAGGAAAAATTACATTTTAAAATAAATTTAAATTTTATTTATTAACACATTCTTATATAGCGTAGCAAATACTGTTGCGCTTTTAGAAATGGAAATAACAATGATGTAACAAAACTGTTTAATTACAAACAGTCATAGAGGAAGGCCGGCACTGCTCGCAAGCTTACAATAAATTAAAATCTAGTGAGTAATGTACAAACATTTTAAACTTTAAAAATAAATAACAAATTTGTCGCTGTCAAACTTATGGTTTAGAGTTGGTAGCTGGGTACAGAATCAGCAATATCAACGTTGCTATTGTCATTGTAGACATCCAGGTTTGTAGGTCTCTAAAAAAGGTATAATGCGATCGGATTAATGATCGTATACTTTTTTCAAACTTTCAACGGTTAACGTATTATACATTGAAATACCTTTAAATAATATATATAATTTACTGATATTAAACAATTAAAATACAAAAAATATGGTATATTTGTTTGAAATATTAATATACTATGTGTTTGTTTTTTGCTTTATGAGAACGTGTGTAGCATCACTTTACAGCGAGTTGCGACATTATATAAAAGTTGCATAAAATACATTTACAGTAGGGTTTCATACAATGCTTAATAACCAATTATTTAATCATTAAATTAACTGAATTAACTGTACAGTACTTAACTACACACCTGCATTATGTTTGACAGTTGATGGCTTGGTATAAATTTTATTAGTAATTTCTGAAAAATATAAAACACAGTGTATTTTTTATTATGATAAATTACAATGATCATGCAAAATAAGAGTTTATAAACAACGCTGTACTATTAGTAACATTCAATAGCGCCCTATAACATACACAAACAGATGCCTATAACATTCAAACAGAAGCAGCTTCTAAAAATATATATATATATAATTTTAAATCCTATAGGCCTACACAGTATTACAACATAATATCGGTCAACCCCAAAATATTACAGAAACACACTGCTGTGTATTTTAAGACTTGCTAAATTAACAACTAGAAACTCAACCAGTATAAAAACACAAAACATGTTCTCTCACATTTTAACTTGTTTGCAATAATATAAAGAGCTTGCTAACTGACGACTATTAGTAACATTCAAATAGCGCCCTATAACATTCACAAATAGGTGCCTATAACATTCAAACTTGCTAACTGACGACTATTAGTAACATTCAAATAGCGCCCTATAACATTCACAAATAGGCCCCTATAACATTCAAACTTGCTAACTGACGACTATTAGTAACATTCAAATAGCGTCCTATAACAGTCACAAATAGGTGCCTATAACATTCAAACAGAAGCAGCTTCTAAAAATATATATATATATAATTTTAAATCCTATAGACCTACACAGTATTACAACGTAATATCGGTCAACCCCAAAATATTACAGAAACAAAATGCTATGTAGTTTAAGACATGCTAAATTAACACATTGACACTCAATCAGTATAAAAACACAAAACATGTTCTCTCTCATAAGCAATAATTCACATCAGCATGTGTTAGGGACATAAACACAATTCACAACGGCAGCGCGTACATGTACGGATGCGGTTTAGGCGGTATTTTTCGAAGTCTTTTCAGAAAAGCTGTTCCTCTTTTCCGGAGAGGTTTAGAGTTAGCTAAACCGCATATGAAGACCGCGGCACGTAATATAGCGAAAGACGTTATCGGACAAGCCACAACGGCCGTGATGAATAAGATACATGATGTGAACCAAGCAAAACAAGACGGTTCAGGACTAATATATACAAGAAAAGGCGTGTCTAAAAGAAAACGGAAGCGTATGATAGCACTTCCGCCTTGGGACATACCCTTTTTAAATAAAAACCAGAGACGACGCAACTCAAAGAAGAAGAGAAAGCCGCAGCGCTCCGTTGGTGATATTTTTTAAACATGTCTTTCATACACCACGAGTCCGTTGAATGTGCAAAAACAGAGCTGGATCTTTTTGACGTGCCCCCGACACAAACAAGCATAGAGAAAAGTCTATACGTCGAAGTTCAACCTTTAGCGGCATTATCCGACACAGCGCCGCTTGAATTGTATATAGCGGCCAGCGGCGAACACTACTACGATCTGAACAACACGCTGCTGTACGTGACGTGCAAGATCGTACGAACCGATAACACACCAATACCGCAAGGTGCACGGGTCGCACTTATTAATTACCCCATAGCGACTTTATTCAACCAAGTGGATGTAACTTTGGGTGACAGGCTCATATCGCAATCCAACAATCTTTACGCATACCGCGCGTACAATGAGACTATATTGAATTACAGCTCAGACGCTTTGTCAACAAAGCACACAACAGGATTATTTTACAAAGATTCGGCTGGAGAATTTAACAACACGGTGCTGGACGGACCGAATACGGGGTTCAAAAAACGAGCAGGTGCGACAGAGCAGAGTCGCACAGTTGAATTGCTAGGACCGCTTCACTGCGACCTTTTTCATCAACATAAACTAATTTTAAATGCCGTTGACCTGAAGATTAAACTAACCAGAAACAAAAATGCATTCTGCTTAATGTCAGCTGATGCGGATGCCTTTAAAATACAGATCACAGCGGCGTCCCTGTTCGTGAAAAGAGTGCAAGTCTCACCGGCCGTGCGGATTGGGCACGCGCAGGCCCTGCTAAACGGCAACGCAAAATACGCGATTGACCGCGTTGGGATGAAAATCTACAACGTACCAGCAGGCAGTAGAGTATTTAATCTAGAAAATCTATTTTTAGGTCAAGTGCCGAAAACAGTCATAGTCGGCTTTGTGGATAACGAAGCATTTTCAGGAATCCATAACCGGAATCCCCTTTGCTTTGAACATAAAAATGTAAGTTTTGCATCCCTTTATCTGGATGGAACACCGCACCCTGCAAAACCATTTCAACCACACTTTGAACACGGTAATGCTGTAAGAGAGTATATGTCACTCATACAGATCACAAATAAGCAGAAATCTGACAATGGTATACTGATTGACCGCGAAGAGTACCTCAGAGGTTACTCACTATTTGCTTTTGACCTATCGCCGGAGCAGGAATGTTGAGAACATCTCTTCCTGATAAGAACGGGCAATCTACGTGCTGAATATCGCTTTGCAGAAGCGTTGGACAGGACAGTCAATGTGATAATATATGCGCTATTTGATAACATCATCGAGATTAATCAAAGGCGCGATGTGCTGTACGATTATCTATAAATGAAATAAACTAACACTACGCTGCTGAAAAATGAACACATTACAGATAAACTGTATTCTGTATGCTGCGCAAAGCACAAGGCATATTTTTAAAGGAACGTATCCGTGTGATCTGTTGCCTGCCGATAAACTGATGCATTACCCCTGCGCATTTGTAATCAACACGCATAGCAGTGGTCAGCCTGGCGAACACTGGTTGGCTGTTTATTTTAATAAAGATGGCATTTGTTATTTCTTTGATTCCTACGGTCTCTCGCCGGACAGTGACATTTTCCCAAAGAATATCATAAAGTTTTTACATTATAATTCAAAAAGTATTTGTCACCAAAACCGTCGGTTACAAGATTTTTCAAGCGATGTATGCGGTCAATACTGTATTTACTTTATATTTTTTATGTGTAAAAACTACAAATATGATGATTTCTTGACACAGTTTAGTAATGATACAAAACGTAATGACCATTTAGTTTCAAACTTTGTAAGGCGTATGCCAAGAAGCCATTGTTTGACTCATTATACAGATAAATATATTCAGAATTGTGTAACTTGTTGTAATAACCAGTGTGTTTGATGCATTTTATGTACAATGCGTCATAACTATGATTATTTGAAAATAAACATCAATGTTTTTAATCTTTATGGTGTTGTATGTTTGTAAGTTTTCTTTCAAAGACAACTGATTAGAATAAAGAAAAAACGGGGGTCTTTCTAAATCATGAATATATTTTATTAGATCATAAAGTTTATTTACAGATCTATTGCCGATGCATTATTATAATATGTCATTTATTACAGTTTTACACGTAAAAACTACAAATATGGTGATTTCTTGACATCATTTAGTAAAAATACAAAACATACATTGTGGTACAAAATAAGCACACAAATTTACAAAAATAAATAAATAAACAAACAAACATTAGTTATACATTAGAATGTCAACCACGGTGATTCCTGAAACAGATCTACGGCTCTTTTCCTAGGTAGTAAGTAGCCGTGCAGCGTTGTTAGGCCGGGTGAACTTAAAACATTTATACGTCTTTTCTTAAGGTTTTGCGGTGGCGCGGGCGATGATACAGCAATATCAGAGTCATCGTTCGCCTCTGCTTTTAAACGGTCTAGGTACACTCTAGTTGACGCATTACTTACAAATGTGGATGGCACATTTAATTCAGACAAAGCACGCATAAATTCAGGCCAGCCAGTCGGCATCTTACGACTCGTCACGCTATGGTTTTGTGTGATGCTTCTTATTAAATCCAGCATGTTGGAACCCTGTACAGCTGTGCCTTTATACAGAAACTCGCCTTTAGCATTCCAGTTTGTGATGTGCTTAGAGCGTGACATTTTATTCAATAGTATTTCACAGTTTTTTTTATACCTCGCATTAACACCGCTCAGTATTTCATGATAAACATCATCGGCAGCATCTGGCTGTGGTGGATTAATTGTTTCATCAAAGACATTTGTACCAGGTGATAAAAGAGTTAAAGATGACATTTCACCATCAGTCTGTTTACTCAGGACCAGATACCTCTGCAAAGCGGCTGTGTAACGTTTTGCCTTTTCATATTCTGATAAATTGTTATTCTGTAGTATGTTTACGATCTCTACATCTAGACCTTGTCTGGCTGTTTTACGTATGTCATCGGAATTGGGTTTGTTTTGTAAACGCTCTATCTGTCGCTGGGGCACCAAATACATTTTCTCAGCGTATTCCATCAGCGGTTAGTCAGAAGTCCTGTTATTAATGGAATAGCAAAACCAAGCAACGACCCAATAAATCCCCCGGATTGTTTCACCAAACGTTTCTTTTTACCAATGGTGCATTTCTTATTACAAAGAGATTTTATAAGATCCCGCTTCTTTTTAAGGTACTTCAACTGTCTTTGTGACAATGGTATTTTACCTTTAAGTATGTTGAGGGCTATCTCACAAATGGCAGTCACCAAATCGTTTGAAGCGTTGGATAAAATAGCACTTCTTTGGGTCGGTGTCGCCTTTATTAGCGTCTTTAAAAGCGACCAATTACGGCTTATCCTGGCTGACATGTTCACGGCTGATAGGACTATGACAAATGACTAAAAGTTGTGCGTTTATAGCTTTTTAGAGCTTCTCTTTTTAATGACATAAGCAACCGGTTCAGCCGGTGGAAATAAACCGCTTCGTAAACGGTATTCGTCAAGCGTATTGGTTCTTAAATCAACCAGTAAATAGCCATACGGTGTGGATGTCGCATTTTGGAATGCATCCAGAAAGAAACGACTATTAGTGGGGTACATTTGTCTAGCCAGCGTCGTCACCTGCAATTTATCCCGTGGGTTTTTGAAAAGGACCATATATTTTGTGTTTAGATGTATCGTCCTGCTCTTTTTACCTTGGCAAAAGACATTTTGCTAAAACAAAGGCTTTGGTGGAGACAGAGTGCGCAATCAGACCAAGTGAATCGACCCAGTGAAAAATACAAAGGAAGTTTCACCTGCTTCCAAGACAATTTCTATATACACAAGTAGTATTCCACTCTGGCGCTTCACTAGGTTTACATGTATAGGAGTATCTTCATATCCTTTAGAACCTATATATATAGCTTACATCCAGTTTTTCAAGGATGTAAGTGAAGAAAAAGGAGAACAATATAGTGCAGAGACCTTTTAAAAATGGTATCTTTACAAAGACGAATGTACACTCACAAGCCGACTTTAAAACATAAGCCCATCAGAGTTTCTCTCTCTTGTGTTGATTCCAAATGGGATTTTGTTCTTCATTCTCCATAACACCAACCTGAGTAAAGTGTGTGTGTGTCTCCCACAATGGAGAGACACAATGGCTCACACACATAAAACAAAGAAAGGCTTATAGTGCAGACGTCCTTAAAAAGTATAACAAGGTTTTATTCTGACAAATTTGCACTTACATAACATAAAAGAATAAAAGGCATATAGAATCTCTATATCACTTCCCAACAAATGCCAAGGTTATCCACACCGGAGCACAGAGGTCACAAGAAACTGCTGGTTAGCTGCGGTCCCGGGAACCGTGTAGCTCACCTATTCCAGGGGACAACGATGGTATTCAGGCAGATGGTGGTATCGTGATGCAGACCTGCTTAACGCGTTTCGGTTTCCCTTTTTCAAAAGCGGATACTGTTACACTAAAAGCCCCTTCCTTATAAACCCTAAAATCCTCCCACTTAATATTGAACAGCTGTAAAAGTTCAGATAGTTCATTAACGTAATTCGGCTGTTCGTGACTTCCGGTCACGTGATTCTGCGTTCCACCGCCGGATGTCAGGTTTCACTTCCTGTTTATGCGGTTCACGTGCGTTCCAGATGCCGTGAATACGGAAGTCCATCAATTATCGACAATTTTCATAGAGTTCACATGTATAGCAGCGTTTTTGAAGCGGCAAGGACTCCATTCATAAATCATGGGGCAAGGTGCTCAAATACATAAAAAAATATAAAATCAAAGACAATGAATTAAAATATAAAATATAAAAATTATTAATCATTTAAAAACCATTTTAATTCAAATTCACCATTAAGCCCACGTGGTACCAAGGTTTTAAGGTCAAAAATCCATTTCATTTCTGTTTTTGCTAATTTAGTTTCAATATTTTTATTTTTCCAATTTCCTACGATCTGTTCTAATCCCCAAAAGTTTCTTATTTCACATTCTTTGGAATTATGGCAGTGTTTAAAGTGCATCGAGAGAGTGTGCGTTTCAAGACCTTTTCTGATGTTATAAATGTGTTCACATAGTCTCACTTTTAGCATTCTAGTGGTCTTGCCTACATAAAGTAGGCCACACTTGCATTCTATAGCATAAATCACATTCTTAGATGTGCATGTGATAAATTGGTTAATCTTATAGCATATACCATTGATGTTAATTTCTTTATATTTGGAGCTTGTGGTTTTGACTGTTCTACATACCAGACAAGACCCGCATCTGTGGAAGCCACGCACACGTTCACTACTCCTTTTGTTATCACTTAAAGCACTTTTAACCAATTTATCTTTAAGAGATTTAGACTTCCTATATATAAATGATGGTCTTGTGGGTATATTCCCTTTTAGAACAGGATCTTGTTCAAGAAGTTTCCAATTTTTATGGAAAATCCTTTCTATCTCGCGATGTAGACAGCTGTAGCCAGAAATAAAGGACCATTCATAGTTTTTTGAAGTAGGTTTTGTCGATTTTTCAACTAATAGTTCATGTCTAGACATGGATGTGACCTTTTCTTTAACAGACTGTAGTTTTTCTTTTTTGTATCCCTTATTTTCAAAACAATCTGCCATTTGGTCTATTTGTGTGTTGCAGACCTGAGCTTCTGAACAATTTCGTTTCACTCTTATAAACTGGCTGTAGGGTATTCCCTCAAGCCAGTTTGCATGGTGCTGGCTATCTTTCTCAATAAAAGAATTTGAATCTGTTGGTTTCCTAAAAACTTGTGTTTCTAACTTGTTATTTTTGATATATATATTCAAATCTAAAAAATTTATTTCCTCTTTACTTGTGGTAAAGACCAACTTGATATTTTTATCGTTACAATTCAACTTTTCACAGAAGGACTGAAGACACTCTTCACTTCCTCTCCATACAAAAAGAATGTCGTCGATGAATCGGTACCAGGACACCAGGTCTGCCCCTGCCAACCCGTCCTGCCACACCGTCGACTCCTCCCAGTATGACATGAACAAGTTGGCATAACTAGGGGCAAACCTGGTGCCCATAGCTGTACCGACCTGCTGGAGATAATAGTCTCCATTAAAATAAAAATAATTGTTTTTTAAAATGAAAGCTATGCCTTCCAATATAAATTCCTTCAGTGACTCTTCGGTATTATTTTTGTCTAAAAAATATGATATCGCCTCTAAGCCTTGTATGGGTTGAATTATCGTATATAATGTACTAACGTCAGCTGTACACAAGAAACAATCTCTGTCCCAATCAATGAGTTGTAGTTTTCTTAATGTATCACCTGTGTCTTTTAAATAGGATTTACTTTTGACCACTAAGGGTTGTAGAAAAGAGTCAATGAATGCGGAAAGATTGGCAGTTATGCCATTACACCCCGATATGATTGGTCTTCCCGGGGGGTGAAGTGGATCCTTATGAATCTTGGGTAGAATATAGATAGTAGGTACACTAGGGTCTTTAACATTGATATATTCAAATTCGTCTTTTGATATTATACCATCCAAAAGAGCTTTGGATGTCCATTCAGTAAGTGTCTTTGAAATTTGGTTTGTGGGATCACTTTTCAAACGTTTATAAGTACATCCCTCATTTAATTGCTTATCTATTTCTTTTACGTATTCTGTTTTGTCCATAAGGACCACTCCACCCCCCTTGTCGGCCGGCTTTATAATCAAGTCAGTGTCTTCCTGTAAAGTTTTTAAAGCTAGCATTTCTTTTTTGGACATGTTGCATTTTCTATTTTTTCGTTTTTTATTAACAGTGATGCATTTCTCTACTTCATCTGTTACAACTTTTTGGAAGCAGTCTATACAACTACCCTTAACTTGTGTGGGATAGAAGTTAGACTTATTTTTGAATTTTTTCTTCCCTGGGGTTTCTTCCTGATCAGATTTATTTGGCAGATCTTGTTTGCCCAAAAAAAACTTTTTTACAGTGAGTTTCCTCACGAATTTGTTTATATCTATAAATAATTCAAAAGGGTTGGGATTACTAGTGGGGGCAAACTTAAGACTTTTGCTCAAAACTTTTTTATTCAATAGCAGTAAGTTTTCTTTTACTTAAATTGAATATTTTGGATTTTTCTAAATTATTTACAGGAATACTGTCACTGGTGGGTTTTTTTGGCTTCTTTCTAGCTGCACCACCCCTTTTCCCTCTCTTAGTTTTTTTCTTCTTCTTTATAAGGTCCTCATTTATCTTCCGAGGGAGAATTAATTCCTCCTCGGTGTTCTGGGGTCCCATTCTAAAAAAGAGGTGGAAGGCTGATCCTCTCTCCACTTGGATATGGGGTTAAATCTATTTCTGGTCTCTATGTTAGCATTAGACCTCTGATTGCTTTTCCAGGGGTCATTTCTGATGTTATCATAGGTCCTATTTGTGTCTCTCCACTGTTTTCTCGGACTATCAGTTGGATATGTTGTATTCCAATTGGATCTATATCTCCTATGATTTCTATTATAAGGGCTATTATTATATCCCCACTGTTCATTTCTATTGAATCTGTTGAACCTAGTTGTTTTCCTTGGTGCCTTTTTCCATTTTTCTGTATCTTTGATAATATTTTCATCTATGGCCTGTTTTTCTTCTACTATTGTATCTATTCTAGTGGTTTCAACTATAGTTTTATCTCGTATATATTTGTTTTGCTTTTTTAACCTTAGTTCTTTTGTGTTTTTTTCTATTTTTGTGATGATTGTTTTTTCAGCATTCTTAACCTCTTGTGAATCTTTATATGGAATGATCGAATTTTCCAATGTTTTAATTTCATCATTTAATCTCAAGAGGTCTGATTTTCTCTCTTTCACAATTAGCTCCATTAATGAAGTGGAGCATTGTTTCAAGATGAGCTCCCAATCTTTTAAGAACGCCTCATTGTTACTACTAAATGAGGGGGATTTGGAGACGACCAGACCCTTTGGGACCATGTGATCAGCTAAATAGCGTTCTAATGTCACAAGTTCCCACCATATACGATTTTCTTTTAGAATAGTGAATTCCAATTTGGACAATAAACTAGTCAAATCTTCATCCTCAATATTCTCAATAGTATCTGATAAAAATGTATCTTTAAGTAAATTTTTTCTAGTGCTCTGATATGAAAACATGCTTGCAGCATTCATCGCCACCGTGGTGAATATAACAGACAGTACTAAAACAAAGGCTTTGGTGGAGACAGAGTGCGCAATCAGACCAAGTGAATCGACCCAGTGAAAAATACAAAGGAAGTTTCACCTGCTTCCAAGACAATTTCTATATACACAAGTAGTATTCCACTCTGGCGCTTCACTAGGTTTACATGTATAGGAGTATCTTCATATCCTTTAGAACCTATATATATAGCTTACATCCAGTTTTTCAAGGATGTAAGTGAAGAAAAAGGAGAACAATATAGTGCAGAGACCTTTTAAAAATGGTATCTTTACAAAGACGAATGTACACTCACAAGCCGACTTTAAAACATAAGCCCATCAGAGTTTCTCTCTCTTGTGTTGATTCCAAATGGGATTTTATTCTTCATTCTCCATAACACCAACCTGAGTAAAGTGTGTGTGTGTCTCCCACAATGGAGAGACACAATGGCTCACACACATAAAACAAAGAAAGGCTTATAGTGCAGACGTCCTTAAAAAGTATAACAAGGTTTTATTCTGACAAATTTGCACTTACATAACATAAAAGAATAAAAGGCATATAGAATCTCTATATCACTTCCCAACAAATGCCAAGGTTATCCACACCGGAGCACAGAGGTCACAAGAAACTGCTGGTTAGCTGCGGTCCCGGGAACCGTGTAGCTTACCTATTCCAGGGGACAACGATGGTATTCAGGCAGATGGTGGTATCGTGATGCAGACCCGCTTAACGCGTTTCGGTTTCCCTTTTTCAAAAGCGGATACTGTTACACTAAAAGCCCCTTCCTTATAAACCCTAAAATCCTCCCACTTAATATTGAACAGCTGTAAAAGTTCAGATAGTTCATTAACGTAATTCGGCTGTTCGTGACTTCCGGTCACGTGATTCTGCGTTCCACCGCCGGATGTCAGGTTTCACTTCCTTGATTGGGACAGAGATTGTTTCTTGTGTACAGCTGACGTTAGTACATTATATACGATAATTCAACCCATACAAGGCTTAGAGGCGATATCATATTTTTTAGACAAAAATAATACCGAAGAGTCACTGAAGGAATTTATATTGGAAGGCATAGCTTTCATTTTAAAAAACAATTATTTTTATTTTAATGGAGACTATTATCTCCAGCAGGTCGGTACAGCTATGGGCACCAGGTTTGCCCCTAGTTATGCCAACTTGTTCATGTCATACTGGGAGGAGTCGACGGTGTGGCAGGACGGGTTGGCAGGGGCAGACCTGGTGTCCTGGTACCGATTCATCGACGACATTCTTTTTGTATGGAGAGGAAGTGAAGAGTGTCTTCAGTCCTTCTGTGAAAAGTTGAATTGTAACGATAAAAATATCAAGTTGGTCTTTACCACAAGTAAAGAGGAAATACATTTTTTAGATTTGAATATATATATCAAAAATAACAAGTTAGAAACACAAGTTTTTAGGAAACCAACAGATTCAAATTCTTTTATTGAGAAAGATAGCCAGCACCATGCAAACTGGCTTGAGGGAATACCCTACAGCCAGTTTATAAGAGTGAAACGAAATTGTTCAGAAGCTCAGGTCTGCAACACACAAATAGACCAAATGGCAGATTGTTTTGAAAATAAGGGATACAAAAAAGAAAAACTACAGTCTGTTAAAGAAAAGGTCACATCCATGTCTAGACATGAACTATTAGTTGAAAAATCGACAAAACCTACTTCAAAAAACTATGAATGGTCCTTTATTTCTGGCTACAGCTGTCTACATCGCGAGATAGAAAGGATTTTCCATAAAAATTGGAAACTTCTTGAACAAGATCCTGTTCTAAAAGGGAATATACCCACAAGACCATCATTTATATATAGGAAGTCTAAATCTCTTAAAGATAAATTGGTTAAAAGTGCTTTAAGTGATAACAAAAGGAGTAGTGAACGTGTGCGTGGCTTCCACAGATGCGGGTCTTGTCTGGTATGTAGAACAGTCAAAACCACAAGCTCCAAATATAAAGAAATTAACATCAATGGTATATGCTATAAGATTAACCAATTTATCACATGCACATCTAAGAATGTGATTTATGCTATAGAATGCAAGTGTGGCCTACTTTATGTAGGCAAGACCACTAGAATGCTAAAAGTGAGACTATGTGAACACATTTATAACATCAGAAAAGGTCTTGAAACGCACACTCTCTCGATGCACTTTAAACACTGCCATAATTCCAAAGAATGTGAAATAAGAAACTTTTGGGGATTAGAACAGATCGTAGGAAATTGGAAAAATAAAAATATTGAAACTAAATTAGCAAAAACAGAAATGAAATGGATTTTTGACCTTAAAACCTTGGTACCACGTGGGCTTAATGGTGAATTTGAATTAAAATGGTTTTTAAATGATTAATAATTTTTATATTTTATATTTTAATTCATTGTCTTTGATTTTATATTTTTTTATGTATTTGAGCACCTTGCCCCATGATTTATGAATGGAGTCCTTGCCGCTTCAAAAACGCTGCTATACATGTGAACTCTATGAAAATTGTCGATAATTGATGGACTTCCGTATTCACGGCATCTGGAACGCACGTGAACCGCATAAACAGGAAGTGAAACCTGACATCCGGCGGTGGAACGCAGAATCACGTGACCGGAAGTCACGAACAGCCGAATTACGTTAATGAACTATCTGAACTTTTACAGCTGTTCAATATTAAGTGGGAGGATTTTGGGGTTTATAAGGAAGGGGCTTTTAGTGTAACAGTATCCGCTTTTGAAAAAGGGAAACCGAAACGCGTTAAGCGGGTCTGCATCACGATACCACCATCTGCCTGAATACCATCATTGTCCCCTGGAATAGGTGAGCTACACGGTTCCCGGGACCGCAGCTAACCAGCAGTTTCTTGTGACCTCTGTGCTCCGGTGTGGATAACCTTGGCATTTGTTGGGAAGTGATATAGAGATTCTATATGCCTTTTATTCTTTTATGTTATGTAAGTGCAAATTTGTCAGAATAAAACCTTGTTATACTTTTTAAGGACGTCTGCACTATAAGCCTTTCTTTGTTTTATGTGTGTGAGCCATTGTGTCTCTCCATTGTGGGAGACACACACACACTTTACTCAGGTTGGTGTTATGGAGAATGAAGAATAAAATCCCATTTGGAATCAACACAAGAGAGAGAAACTCTGATGGGCTTATGTTTTAAAGTCGGCTTGTGAGTGTACATTCGTCTTTGTAAAAAGACATTTTGCACTAGGTACATGATACTGAGGTTTCTGTGGTGTACATACTTTGTGAATGCTTTCTCAATCTCAGAATTATTACTAGCCGACTCCATCAGATCATCAACAACCGCTAAATTAATCCTACCAAGGGGAAAAAGTTGGTCATCGTTAAAAGTCTCAGGTAGACCCTCTATAAAACGCATGCTTGGGTAATCACGCTGAAGCTGATTGTACAATAGGTTGCCAACAGCCATAAAACCAAACAATATTATCAGGCACATGTGATATGTGCGTAGGTGCATTTTCCAGCAACATTTTCACAAAATAACTTTTACCCGAATTGGAGGGGCCTGCTAAAATACATGAGAAGGGCTGTTGTAACCGGACATCCATCCTAATACCCAAACGGGACTGTTATGAAGTTATCTGTAAGTCTCAGTTTAGTGTAAACACACTTTTGCGTTTTCTGCAGCGTGCGCGTTTCAATCTACCAGTACTTTTTAAATCGGACTATACCGGGTTGACGGAGCACTATTTTTTTTTGATCATCGCCTTCGGGGTTTAACGGATAATCTAAGACCAGGTCTTACAGACTTTCAAAGTTAATGTGTTGCGCATTATCAACATTGAGCATTATACCTTTAACTTTTAAACTAGTCTTTCCATTGTTTAGACGATATCCATATGATTTGGGGCCTGATGAGACAAACTCTGTTATATGGGCACCCGCTGGCAGCTCGCTAGTCAGCTCACCTAGATAATCACCCAATTGTGGATTCCAATCACCGGGCCGGCTGACAAAAATCACAGAATCTGTATCGTGGTAAAGACAACGTTCTTGTAATCTATCCAATAGTTTGTACAATTCAATCCTAGCATGCGCGGTTGTAATCGCAGCTATAAATATATTTGTATTGGAAGCTTTGGAGTAATGATCTTTTGCATATCTCCAATTAAGCATCGCGGTACTATCATCTATAAAGTCTAAAGCAGACACCTCATAGTGCGGTAAAAACGCGTATTCAAAAAGCTTGTCGGGGTCAGACACTAGACAAGTGTTGGGCATGTTATTACGTTGACCAAACTTTCCCCATAAGGAGTTTAAAAACAATTTTGAAATTTGTCTTTTTGCGGGGTTGATTTCTATGTGATCGGGTCGTAAAGACACACCTTCATTTTTTTGATAGGCATCTATATACGCCTGGCTTTTTTCAGAGTCTGTACACCAATCAGGATAACCAGAAGCCTCTTGTTTATCCCTAAGATGCATTTTAATGTAACCTGAAAACAAATCGTCAGATCGTTCATCAAATTGCCACACCTCATAGATTTTACACACTTTGTAACCATTGTCTACAGCCAGTTTTAACTCGGGAGTACACCACGTACCCGTGATTGCCCTGCATTCATCGCTATGGACACAAGGCTCGGTCTGTCCAGACTCAGCACATGTGCGACATAAAGGAAACATCAGTTTTCCACGCATTTTAACAGGTAGAACAGGAAAGAAAAGACCCCGTGGTGGATACACTTTTACTTTGGCAATACCAAAATACTTTGTAACATCCCCAAAATTTCGATAGATTATACGTGGGTGTTTTATTGGGTACATTTTGGTTTTGTTGACAAAAGGGTACAGACTGGTAAAATCATAGTAGTGAATCTGTTCATCCGGCTGTGCTTTGTGATACAGCTTTATGGCGTTTGTACGACCACCGTAAAGCGCTGCTCGGGGGTCCAATGGTTCGGGTAATTCTTTACCCTTCAGAAAAGATTGTAGACTCGCATCAGACTCTACCATTTTTTTCCATTCGCATTCCCAAATGACACGTACGCGAAAACCGCATAGTTTAAGAAAGTTCATTCTCACTAGCGTCTTGTGTCGCAGTTGACCATAGGTCGTTTTAGTCAGTTTGTTTTTATCATCGCCGTTGTAACATGCGCCACAGCCATGGTAAAAACAACCTTGGAATTCAAACGCCGTTGCTACGCCGTTAATCACGGCGTAACCATCAAGGTGATAGTTACCAACTTTCTTTTCACCCCCTTGTAAAGCGTGTATTATTTCTATTCCTTCTTGGTGTTCTATGTACATCAACCATTGTATGGCCGGTGTTGAATATCGCTTCTGAGTTTTGTGATAGTTATCCCCCGGTACAAGCGCCAAGGTATTTTCTGGTAAAAACCTGCTCCGGTACATCGCCATGCAGACAGCCGCCAAGGTCATCAGTTGAAAGGGGTCAATGTGCCTCTTAACAACGACATCACCATTCTTCTTCGTTATTACATATTCTTGTTCTGTCATAGATATAACAGCGTCTCTGAAAGAGCTACATGCTTTTTGTAAAATTTTGACATCCTCCTTACAGTAGCGCGCAAGTTCATCCTGAAAGTTGAATGGGGCTTGTTAGGCACTTTTATACCATTCTGTAAACTCTGCTTGATCTTCAGTTAACATGTATTGTACACCAAAATACTCTATTGCGGGCATAGAACCTATGTAATTTTGGTTAGCGGCAGTGTTAAAAAAATGTGGAAAATGACCTTTGGAACCCTCAAAACCCATCGCTTTTGGTAATCGACTGAGTCGCATGGGCAAAAAATTTAAAGAGTCGATAAATCTTATCTTTAAATCTGTTACTGTTACACACAACAGTTTACCACCCTGAGCCAGCACATCGATCTTAAATTTCTCCTTAATCAGCTGTCGCATAACAAAGTACGCATCATAACGACCGGCATTATGGGCTATGAATGTGTACCCCTCAAATTTTGCTCTCATGAATGTTTTTACAAAATCCTCAATACAAACAACACCCTTAAACTCCTGTGTTGTACAAAGAAGGACTGAGGGCGTCGGTGGCATGGCTGAGGGTGGCGGAGGTGTAGCGAGGAGGAGGCAGAGGGCGACGGTGGTGCAAGGAAGAGAAGGCTGTGGTCGGCGGCACTGCGGCTCCTGTGACTGCGGCACTATTTCAAATCTGCTGCGGACCGGCAGCCTATCAGGAGCGGTACACTACAGTAGTGCCGCTTATACACGTTACACCACAGTAGATACGCTTATACAAGTCACACCATAGTAGAGACGCATTTTATATCAGTTTTATATCATTTGATATCAGTTTTATATTAAACACAATTAAAAAGGGGCGGGGCTTAAAAGGGGGCGTGGTACCTGTCAAAAGTTTGATGAAAGGTTGTTCACTATACTACTTACCTCATTGCGCCTCTTTTTTTCTTTGCATCATGTGCTGTTTGGGGACTATTTTTTTGAAGTGCCATCCTGTCTGACACTGCAGTGCCACTCCTAGATGGGCCAGGTGTTTGTGTCGGCCACTTGGGTCGCTTAGCTTAGTCACACAGCTACCTCATTGCGCCTCTTTTTTTCTTTGCGTCATGTGCTGTTTGGGGACAATTTTTTTAATCTGCCATCCTGTCTGACACTGCAGTGCCACTCCTAGATGGGCCAGGTGTTTGTGTCGGCCACCTGGGTCGCTTAGCTTCGTCACACAGCTACCTCATTGCGCCTCTTTATTTCTTTGCATCATGTGCTGTTTGGGGACAATTTTTTTAATCTGCCATCCTGTCTGACACTGCAGTGCCACTCCTAGATGGGCCAGGTGTTTGTGTCGGCCACTTGGGTCGCTTAGCTTAGTCATCCAACGACCTTGGTGCAAATTTTAGGACTAAAAATAATATTGTGATGTGTGAGGTGTTCAGAATAGACTGGAAATGAGTGTAAATTATGGTTATTGAGGTTAATAATACTATGGGATCAAAATGACCCCCAAATTCTAGATTTAAGCTGTTTTTGAGGGTTTTTTGTAAAAAAAAAACACCCGAATCCAAAACACACCCGAATCCGACGAAAAATTTTCAGGGAGGTTTTGCCAAAACGCGTCCGAATCCAAAACACGGCCGCGGAACCGAATCCAAAACCAAAACACAAAACCCGAAAAATTTCTGGTCCACATCACTAATTATTATCATTACTACTATTTAAGTATACAACATTTAGCTACAAGTTTACAAAGGTACTGGTACTTTGCTTAACATGAGCTAATTCTAAAAAATTAGAGAATTTAATTAAATAAAATAATTAATAAAAATTCTCTCATTTTTTAGAATTAGCTCATGTATTAGCTTCTTATCTACATTCGTTTTTTATCTGATCTCCTTTTATATATCCCCATTATCTGCTTTTATGTATATATTATTTAAACATTCTTTGAATTTGTTTGTAGAATAAAAATACTGTTGTATTTTTACTAGAAATAGTGGTTCCGCCTCCACTTGCAATTTTAGGTAATTAATACCACCACTACTCTCCAGTGTTCTTTTACCATTCTTCATAGAGTTACTTTTTAAAACACCATATGGTCACTTATACCCCTATTCTTTGATCTATAGCTTCCCAAATACCATTTTACCCATGCTAAATACTTAGGGGTTAGCTGACACCCTATATCATTAGGGAGTGTTTATTAGTCCATAGTGACACCTATCTAGTGTGTTTTTTACACCGCCTGTGGCTTTTATATATATATATATATATATATATATATATATAAATGTCGAACAGCGTGGATAGGCGGCACTCATAATGACTTGAAGTATAAGAAAGAAGACACACTGCGGCAACAGGTGTACACTTCTAACGATTCGGAATTTTTATCCGTCATCAGAGAACACAGAGACACACAAAGTCACTTACCTAAATAGCTTCATAGACCCAGAGAGACACCCATGCTGCGGCGAGTTCCGGACGGGAATGGCGCGCTGACGTCATCATGGTGCGTCCCATTCTGCCCTGTGTGCTGCCTCCTCTCCGGTTGCCATAGTAATAGAAAACACTGTGCATAAAGATGCGAGCAGGGCTGAGGGAAACAGAGCAAGGGCATTAAACAAAGATATCTATTAAGCAATAATAAAAGAGCCTAAAAAATACTAAAGCCCAGGAGTCTAATCACTGGTTATATAACCAACCAATCATAATAGGGTGCACACTAGAAAATACCATAATAGAGAGAAGCATACCATAGAACTATACCAGTGGATTTGTTAATCCCAGATAATAATGAGCTAGAATAGAGCCATAAAGACTAATAATAAACGATCAGCACAAAGGGTAACTCAGAGGAAACAATTAAGGGGAAGATATTCATTGAGTCCCAAAGGTTGGATGGTATTCAAGGAAAAGATCCATTTTGCCTCCATGCGCATCAGCTTATTCTTGCGGTCTCCCCCCACGTATCGAGCAAGGGGCTTGATCGATCATCTTATAACGTAAAGTTGCTGGTGAGTGCCTACAGTCCCTAAAATGCTTCGCCACTGGTTGGTCACAAGGCTTGCCCTCCAATGCCTGACGAATCGCACTACGGTGCGCAGCCATTCTTTTCTTGAATTGACGTGATGTCTGGCCTACAAGCCACACAGGCAGCGGATCATGTAAACTACAAACCTACTGCTACATATAAGGACTTTATTAATTTTAAGGATTCTCCCGGAGTGAGGATGGGCAAAGGTATTTCCAGGTTCCAGGTACCCACAAGTAGTGCACCCCATGCACCTGTAATTTCCAGGTTTCCTAGATAGAAAGTGCCAGTTTTAAAGGACGAAATATCAGTCCAAACCACCATATCCCAAATGTTCCTCCCCCGCCTATAGCAGGGCATCAGCCTACAATTCCTTACTGATGGTATATCGGGATCCTCCTTAATCATTGGCCAATGCCGTTTAGTGACCCCTACAATCTTCCTGCTGGCTGTAGAGAACGTGCTGATGAAAGGTAGAGTCCCCACGATTCTGTTTACTTAGACAGGTTGCTAAAGTTAAATCTCTTAGTGTTGCCAGTGCTTTGGCCTTAGCCCGTACAAGGTCTTGAAAGTCATACGCCCTCACCACAAATCTGGATAACATAGCATCCATTTTCTCTTCAGCCTCCCGATCGTCACTGCAGATCCTGCTAACTCTCAGTAACTGAGAATAAGGGAGGCCCTTTTTGAGAGCCACAGGATGGTGACTACTGGCAGAAAGTAAGGTATTGCGATCCGTACTCTTTCTGAAGATGGAGGTACTGAGACCCTCATTAGTGTTGCAAATCAGCACATGCAGATAGTTGATTTTCTCCTCACTAATGGTGTATGTAAATTTAATGTCCTTGTCCCATAGGTTGGCAGAGCCCAGTACCTCCCAAAGGCATGCACTGGTTGCGGCCACAGCAGTAGGACGTCATCAATGTAACGGAGAAAAAGAATGATGTATTGGGCTATGGAAGGTACAGAGAGAAAGAGTTCAGCCTCCACACCAAACATGTAGCAGTTCACGTATGTCGGGGCCACAGAGAACCCTATTGCACATCCGCGGAGTTGGAGGTAGTAGGCCCCATCAAATAAAAAGTAATTTATGGTTAAGGTCTTTTCCAGGAGTGTCAAATAGAAATTAATTTCCGGACCTGCATAGAGATGGTTATCCGCCAGCATCCTCCTCACCGCTCTCAGCCCCTTCTGATGGTTTAATGTTCGTGTAGAGACTCACAACATCTAAAGAGCACAGCACGGTAGATGATGGTAGCATACCAAGAGACTTTAATATCAATAATGGAGTGGTGGTGTCCTTAAGGTAGGTACCCTGTGCATGCACCACAGGTTGGAGAAAGTGGTCCAAATATTGAGAGATCGTGTGATACAGCGAGCCCCTCGCCGAGGTGAGCGGTGCACCCAGGCCGATGTACTGCATCCTTATGAAGATTAGGTAGCGTATATAGGACTGGAGTGATAAGAAACTGGACACGAAGAGCTTTGGCTACTTTATCCGTTATGACCATGTCCAATACAGCTTTACGTAGGATTTCATCAATCTCGGCCTTGTACTCCCATGTGGGGTCACCCGGAAGCTTCTCATATACTGATTAATCAAAGAGTTGTGAATATATTTCCGTGTTTTAATAATCCAGAACTAAGCTGACAATAGCACCGCCCTTATCCGCAAGGCGGATTATAATGTCATCATACTTGGAAAGATGTTAAAGTGCTGTTGATTCCAGTTTGGACAGGTTAAATTTGACCTTTGAATGGGTTTGCCTCTGATCAAAGATGCATGTATCCACAAGCCTGGAGAAGCTCTTAATTATTATGATTATTATTATTATTATTATTATTATCCTTTATTTATATGGCGCCACAATTGTTCCGCAGTGCCCAATTACAGAGTACATATGCACATAATCAGAACAGGAAGACAGTGACTTACAGTTGAAGACAATAAAGGACAAGTACAGTTGTATCATAACTAAGCATAACTACACTAGTAAACGACAGAGATAAGTTCCAAGGTGGTCACAAAACTGCGTGATTTGGGCAGTTGAGCATTATTAAAGTAAGAAAAGGATAAGCACATGAGGGAAGAGGGCCCTACTCGTGAGAGCTTACATTCTAAGGGATTACATTCTAATTGATTGATTTTAAGAAATGGGATCGAAGAACGAGGCGGTACGCACAGGCAACGCTTCCGCATGGTCCAGCATTTTTTCTTTAAAGAATTCTTTCAGTCTCAAGGACTGATTAAATTTATATAATTCCACTTTGCTGGTGAATGAGTCATGCCTGTTGGTAGGTACAAATGAGAGTCCACAATTTAATACAGAGACCTCAAGGGGGTCGATTCAATTCACCGACAGTTGAATAGCGCCGGGAATTAGCTCCCGGCTCGATTCAATACAGCGCCAAGAGACACTCAACTGTCGGAAATTCTTCTCTCACCCCCGGGGGATGAGAGAGGAAATCCGACAAAAGTGCTGCCGTGTGGCCAGCACGAGGCTGATTCTGTCGGGAATCAGCATCGCGGCGGGGAGTTAAGTCGGAGAATGCCCGTTCTCCCGACAAATCAACCTGTTAAGTCTGGGAGAACGGGCATTCGCCGACTTAACTTGAGCTGAATTGAATAGCGATGGGAGCTAATTCCCGGCGCTATTCAACTGTCAGTGAATTGAATCTACCCCCATGGTTGTTAATGTCCTTTGGGACAGATTGAAAACTACTTTCTCCTCTTTTGCTCTGCTTTTGAGGAGCCTTTTCCATTGTCCGCCTCGTCTGGTATAAGATCTCCCCAGGCGTCTCGTTGTGCCTGGGTGCTCACCCCTAAAGGGGGCTTTTGTGCGGATTTGTTCCGATTGACATTCTCCGAGTCACTGGCAGAGGACTGACCAGCGCTGGAGTTATTGGTGTCAAACTGCCAACGAGCCTTCGGACGAAATCTCCTCCGCTGGCCCTCATTGTACCTCCTACCTGATGTATTATATGCCCATTAATAGACTTTTTTTCTGGCATAATTACAGTCCACCTCTGCCACTTTGCCTCTCTTAAATTTAACGAGGTCCTTCCTATATTTTTCTACCTGCTCACCCAATTTAATCATCCAGTTCTCATTGGTATCCTCTCTAATCGTTTCCAAATGCAATGCTTCAAAGTCTTTAATTACTATGGCAACTGGAGAGGAGGCAGCACGCAGGGCAGAATGGGACGCACCATGATGACATCAGCGCGCCATCCCCGTCCGGAACTCGCCGCAGCACGGGTGTCTCTCTGGGGTTGATTCTATATCGGAGTGGGAGAAGGGACCTTCTGACGTACCTAGGGGAGGAGACCCGTCACCAGGGGGAGGAGCTACAGCCGAACAAGGTACCCGAAAAGTACCCTCGCGGGCTCGCTTCGCTCGACACGCTTCGGGCACGGTGGCTAGCTTCGCTCGCCACCTAATTACTAAAGGTAATAGTTGGTGGCGTGGATACTAGAGCAACTGTCCCGCTGGCGTAGCTCCTCCCTCTTGTGTCATGGCTCCTCCCCCTGACAGAAAAGGTCCCTTAGGCCACTTGGATCTAGCCTCAACCGTCTCTCTGGGTCTATGAAGCTATTTAGGTAAGTGAGTTTGTGTGTCTCTGTGTTCTCTGATGACGGATTCAAATTCCAAAACGTTAGAAGCGTACACCTGTTGCCGCAGTGTGTCTTCTTTCTTATACTTCAAGTCCTTTTGCGTGCCGCCTTTCCACGCTGTTTGATTTACATTTACCTGTTTGGTAGGCACCGGGCAGTTGTTTATTTATGCCGAGTGCCAGTCACCGCAGTTGTGTGTGTGTGTGTGTATGTATATATATATATATATATATATATGGAGAAAAAGGTACAGGTGCGCTGGTGATCCTATAATGAGAGTTTGTCAGTCCACAGTGAATGAATCCCTGGCCTGTAGCACTGGGGTAACCAACACCGCTGCAAATCTCCAAATGAAGCTCAGAACTCCTTGAGCAAATTGTGTCTGGAAAAAATCAGGAGAATGCGCCCATAGTGCAGATAAATTTATTTCCCACATAAATTAAAAACAGGACATTCCATGGATTATAAAAGACTCGTACCATAAAAGACCCACTCTTTGGGCCAGTTAAAACACATGAAACAATCCACCAGGCTATCCACCAAACCTGCTGCAGTCAAAGACCGGACCATGCACCGCGCCGGTAGAAGCCGAACTCGTCAGGTCACTCACAGTGAAGCAGCCGGGATGTGTGAGCCGGGTGGGAGAAGACGCATGTCTGGCAAGCCCCGCCTCTACGCGTTTCGTAGTTACTTCGTCAGGAGGCTTCGTCTACCGGCGCAGTGCATGGTCCGGTCTTTGACTGCAGCAGGTTTGGTGGATAGCCTGGTGGATTGTTTCATGTGTTTTAACTGGCCCAAAGAGTGGGTCTTTTATGGTACGAGTCTTTTATAATCCATGGAATGTCCTGTTTTTAATTTATGTGTGAAATAAATTTATCTGCACTATGGGCGCATTCTCCTGATTTTTTCCATATATATATATATATATATATATATATATATATTATATTTCCTATATAAGAAAAGGCTAACACAGCTCATCCCCTTGATTGGGGTAATTCAAGTGTTTTGTGCGCAAGCGGGCACTAGATGGCACCCGACGGAGCAATTCAAGTGTTGCTCCATTTGGTGCACAGCCGCTGGCGCTGACATTACTGTTATGCTGTTCCATCATTTTGACGGGTTGGTAGCTAGTATATATATATATATATATATATATATATATATATATATATACATGTGCTGCTAATTAATAAAGTGTTTTATTTATTAGAATACCACTTTCATTACTGTGTACTGTACAATATTTCAAAATATTTAACTCATTATGTGCTTCAAGTCATTTCAAGAATATAAATACATATGCAACATGAAATATACAGCCAGTGGCGTAACTACTGCCCCCGCAGCCCTCGCGGTGGCTTGGAGGCGCAGGGCTGCGGGGAACGCTGCCACTGATTTAGCGCAGCATGACATGCGGATGAGCCGTCCGCATGTCAGTCTGCGGTCTCCTCTCCCTCCTTCCCTCCGCTGCTGTGAAGAATGACACGGAGGGCACAGCACGCTCCTCTCCTGTGTCCCTCCTGCGTCTCCGGCATGTCTAATAAATGAAGTGCCGTTCGTGAGCTCTGAGTGGCTCATGAACCGGCACTTCATTTAACAGACCCGCCGGAGACGCAGGAGGGACACAGGAGAGGCGCGCGCTGTGCCCTCCGTGTCCCTCCATCACAAAACAGCGGGGGGGCGGGGGGGGGAGTTTAACTGGCACTGGGGGAGCATATTCGGCACTGGGGGAGGGGGAGCATATTTGACACTTGGGGGGGGCATATGTGGCACTGAGGAGGCATATGTGGCACTGGGGGGGGGGGAATATGTGTACCTGGCACATGGGGGTGGGGGTGGGGGCTATATTTGGCACTGGGGGCATGTGTGTACCTGGCACTGTGGTGGAATATCTGGCACTGGGGGCATATGTGGCACTGGGACCACAGCCCTAGCAACAAGCATTACCCCCTAGCAATGAGCATGACAGCCAGTGCATGAAACCCCTGGCAACGAGCATGACACCCAGTGCATGAAACCCCTGGCAACGAGCATGGCACCCTGAGCATGAAATCCCCTGGCACCGTGCATGGAACCAAGAGCATGAAACCCCTGGCAACGAGCAGGTAATTTAAAAGTAATTAGAAGCCTTACTGTAGGACTTATATGTAATGGGCATTGCGGTGTGTGGCATAATGTATCACGGACATTGCGTGTGTGTCATAATGTGTCACAGGCATTACGGTGTGTGGCATACTATATCACGGGCATCGTGGTATGTGGCATAATGTCTCAGGGGCATTGCAGTGTGGCATAATGTATAACGGGCATTGCGGTGTGTGGCATAGGGTATAATGGGCATTGCGGTATGTGTCAGTCATTACGGTGTGTGGTATACTATATCACTGGCATTGTGGTATGTGGTATAATGTCTCAGGGGCATTATAGTGTGGCATAATGTATAACGGGCATTGCGGTGTGTGGCATAGGGTATAACGGGCATTGCGGTATGTGTCACAGGCATTACGGTGTGTGGTATACTATATCACTGGCATTGTGGTATAATGTCTCAGGGTCATTGCAATGTGTGGTATAATGTATCACGGACATTGCGGTGTGTGTCATAATGTGTCAGGCATTACGGTGTGTGGTATACTATATCACGGGCATTGTGGTATGTGGTATAATGTCTCAGGGTCATTGCAGTGTGTGGCATAATGTATCACGGACATTGCGGTGTGTGTCATAATGTGTCAGGCATTACGGTGTGTGGTATACTATATCACGGGCATTGTGGTATGTGGTATAATGTCTCAGGGTCATTGCGGTGTGTGTCATAATGTGTCACAGGCATTGTATGTGCTATAATGTATCAGGGGCATTGATTGCAGTGTGTAGCATAATGTATAACGGGCATTGCGATGCGTGGCATAATGTGTCACAGGCATTACGGTGTGTGGCATAATGTGTCGGGGGCATTATGGTGTGTGCATATTGTGTCATGGGCATTATTGTGTGTGGCATAATGTCTAAGGGCCATTGCAGTATGTGGCATAATGTATACTGGGCATTACTATAAGGAGGAAAAATGACAAATAATGTAAGGGGCATGAATCAGGATTATTTTTCTTTCCTGTGGTGGCCAATGTCTGGGCGTGCAGGTTGCAAAACTGGGGTATAAGGTAGTCTTTTCCTGCAATGCCACGCCCCTTTATGCGAAGCCACGCCCATTCCAACAAAGCCACACCCCTCTTTTGCGGCGCGCGCAAATTCATCACTTTACTAGTGCCAATTATGGGGGGGGGGGCGCCACAGAATTTTTTGGCTTGGGGGAGAAAAATTTCTAGTTACGCCACTGTATACAACATAGAGCAGGCATGTCCAAAGTCCAGCCCGGGGGCCAATTGCGGCCCGTGCTCACATTTCCACCAGTCCGCAGCATCTGTGCAGCCCTCAGCTCTCAGGCACACTGCCTTTGCATCCCGCTGCACCGACACTCCCTGCACGTTGCTGTCAGCCTCGCTACACGGTGACTGACGGCTATCTTCCCCTCCTCTGCGTGCAGACTATAGGCTGGTCTGCTGATGACCTGGTGAGACAGGAGGGCTGGTGTTGCCTCTCCCACCGAGACAAACCCAGCCCTCCTGTGTGTATGAATCTATAAAAGGAGACACCAGGGAGGATCATCACGGTGGCCATCTTTACTGCAGCTCCGCAGCAGTGTGCAGTGATCAGCTGTCTTAATAAGTTCAGTGCTTCACCCCCTCATAGTTGTTCTGGGCTAAAGCATTTTCAATTGTAAGTAGTTATCCAATGTGTATCTGGCAGCACTGCTGGGGGCATGTAGTGTGTATCTGGCAGCACTGTGGGGGCATATAATATGTATATGGCAGCACTGTGGGGGCATTTGTGTGTCTGGCAGCACTGTGGGGGCATATAATGTGTATCTGGCACCACTGCTGGGGGCATGTAATGTGCATCTGGCAGCATGGTGGGGGCATTTGTGTATCTGGCAGCACTGTGGAGGCATATAATGTGTATCTGGCAGCGCTGTGGGGGCATTTGTGTATCTGGCAGCACTGCTGGGGGCATATAGTGTGTATCTGGCAGCACTGCTGGGAGGCATATAATGTGTATCTGGCAGCACTGTGGGGGCATATAATGTGTATCTGGCAGCACTGCTGCGGGCATATAATGTGTATCTGGCAGCACTGCTGGGGGCATATAATGTGTATCTGGCAGCAATTTGGGGGCATATAATGTGTATCAGGCAGCACTGCTGGGGATTATAATGTGGTACTGGCAGTACTGTGGGGACATTTAATGTGTATCTGGCAGCACTGTGGGGGCATATAATGTGTATCTGGCAGCATTGCTGGGGGCATATAATGTGTATCTGGCAGCACTGCTGGGGGAATATAATGTGTATCTGGCAGCAATTTGGGGGCATATAATATGTATCTGGCAGCACTGCTGGGGATTATAATGTGGTACTGTCAGTACTGTGGGGGCATTTAATTTGTATCTGGCAGCAATTTGGGGGCATATAATGTGTATCTGGCAGCACTGCTGGGGATTATAATGTGGTACTGGCAGTACTGTGGGGACATTTAATGTGTATCTGGCAGCACTGTGGGGGCATATAATGTGTATCTGGCAGCACTGCTGGGGGCATATAATGTGTATCTGGCAGCAATTTGGGGGCATATAATGTATATCTGGCAGCACTGCTGGGGATTATAATGTGGTACTGGTAGTACTGTGGGGGCATTTAATGTGTATCTGGCAGCACTGTGGGGGCATATAATGTGTATCTGGCACTGGGGGGCATTTGTGTATTTGGCAGCACTGCTGGGGGCATTTGTGTATCTGGAAGCAATGCTGGGGGCATTTCTGTATCTAGCAGCACTGCTGGGGTCATTTGTGTATCTGGTCAGCCCCATCACACATTTTAACCTTACCAAATCTGGCCCTCTGTGCAAAAAGTTTGGACACCCCTGGCATAGAGCATGCAACTGAGTTGATTGCAAATTGCTTTATTTCATATGTGTGGTTTTAAATAGCTGATTTGGCAGCTCCAGGCTGTATACTATTCCAAAATCGTAAACTGGTTAAGATTAGCATGTTAAATGTCACAGAAAGACTCTATGATTAACTGTTTTAACTTTAACTGATTGGATTGATAGAAGGGGTCATTTATGAAGTGAGAGTGAGGACCACAATGTGCAAAAGCCAAGTTTGATCATTTGTGACATAACTATATCTGCTTTTCCACACAAAAGCTTTGTTGACGCGCAGGTTTTGGCTGGACAAAGGGGGTCATTCCGAGTTGTTCGCTCGCTAGCGGATTTTAGCAGCATTGCACACGCTAGGCCGCCACCCTCTGGGAGTGTATCTTCGCTTAGCAGAATTGCAAACGAAAGATTAGCAGAATTGCGAATAGAAAATTCTTAGCAGTTTCTGAGTAGCTCGAGACTTACTCCTACACTGCGATCAGCTCAGGCCGTTTCGTTCCTGGTTTGACGTCACAAACACGCCCTGCGTTCGGCCAGCCACTCCCCCGTTTCTCCAGACACTCTCGCGTTTTATCCTGGCACGCCTGCGTTTTTCCGCACACTCCCAGAAAACGGTCAGTTTCCGCCCAGAAACACCTACTTCCTGTCAATCACACTCCGATCACTTCAACAATGAAAATTCTTCGTTCGGACGTGAGTAAATCTACTAAGTTTTGTGCTAAAATACTTAGCGCATGCGCACTGCGTACCATGCGCATGCGCATTTTTGCCTTAATCGCTCCGTTGCGAAAATCGGCAACGAGCGAACAACTCGGAATGACCCCCAAAGTGTATATTAATTACATAACAAGAGAGACACTTTATTTTTTTTTTAAATACCTAGCATATTATAAAAACACATTTCGGTATTTAAAGGGAAACTATTATCAGCCCCTGGGGAATATGCAAGGCTTTATCCTCCAGCAAATAGATGTAAATCTGGCCAGACTAAAGGTGCATATGTAGAGATGTGCCCTGTGGGCACATCCGTGGTGCTGTCCCTGGCTGTGGACAGCGCTGGGGCAGCTTGTCTGTCCCCAGCGCTGGGTGTGCGGCGGCGGGTGTCTGGTGCAGGGATCAGATGTTTCCCTGCACCAGGCTGTCGGCGGCGGCGGGTAGCGGCGCGGCGGCGGCGCTTTAAACTTGGCGCCATTCTGGCCGCCAATCAGAAGCGCCGCCCGCGGCTTTTCGAATCCGGCGCCGTCCGCGAGCCAATCACGGCTCGCGGGGCGCCGGCCAATCAGAGGCGGGCGCGGCGAGCCAATCGGCGCTCGCTGCGTCATAGGCCCCGCCCCCGGCGTCTGACGTCAGATGCCGGGCGGGAGCCGAAGAGAAGAGGCGCGTGGAAGAGCGCAGAAGAGCCGGACGGGGAGCCAAGGCGGCGTGGACGAGGAAGACGGCGGTCGTGGGGAGAAGAGCTCCGGTGGCCGCTGAAGAGGCCGGAAGATGTCGGCCTGCAGGAGGAAGATGTCCAGCGGCGGCTGGACGCGGAGGAGAGACGGCGGCGCCGCTGGCCAGGACGGGTCAGCGGCAGAAGAGAGTGCCGGAGACCCCACGGATCCGGTGAGGCCTCAGTGAGGCTACTCTCACCCCCTCCCCTTTTCCTACCTAGACCATCAGGGACGGGCATTAGGCCCGGGGGCACAATTCAGGCACTAGGCCTGTTGCGCAGATAGGAGTTTGGGGGTCACCATCTGAGTCGGTGGTTTGGGCGTTAGGCCCAAGCCACCTAAGCGGCGTAGTAGGCGGGCACTAGGCCCGGGGGCAATCCAAGCAATAGGCCTGTGGGGACATTAGAGGGCATTAGGCCCTAGTGCACTTTGGCCAATTAGGGTAACATAAGGTGACCCTGGGCGCCAGGCCCAGGTCACTCACGAGTGACGAGTTAGGCGGGCACAAGGCCCGTTGGTGAAGTCAGGCCTCTGGCCTGTGTGCAGTCAGGGGGCGCTAGGCCCAGTGAATAAGTTCCCCGAGGTGAATAAAGGTGGCACTGGGCACTAGGCCCAGGCCACCCTGAGGTGTTAGGTAGGCAGGTCCGCTTGACCTGAGCCCCCGGAAGTGTACAGGAGGTGGGCAGGCTGTGTGGCATCCACCCCATTCCAGCGGTAGGTAGGGATTTAAAGGGACAGCACCGTTTGATAATGTACTCTGATGTGTGTGTTGTTACCGTGCAGGGCAAAATGTTGTTTTAGAGTTTGTGCATAGTTTGTGTTGCACCACTTACACTTACACTTGAGCCAGTTTGAGGGCTTTGTATGCAGTTAGTGTAGCGGACGCACACTGGTTTAGAGTTAGGCCCTGCACGGCTGTTTCTTTCTTTGCCTCCTTACAGGGACCTGTAAGTGGAGAAGATCGGAGTACAAGACGTAGGACGGTGAGTAACAACGGTCTGGGCGTTTCGTCTGTGTGTGTCCCTATCTATCTCCCTTCCTTCAGGGCAACGGTGAGCCTTGCACGCCGGGGCAAGGCGGAATTTCCACCTGGTGCGAAAGTGCCTATAGGTGAAATTCGGGCTCTGAGGCGGACGCCTGGGATGACCCTCACCTAGCCCGAAAGAGCTATTTTCTTCGAACACGGAGGGCGTTTCGGTCCACGGTCAGGGGGACGGTATTCAACAATCTTCTCCCTCTTAGGTTTTGCGTCCGGGTCGTCCAGAAGAGTTTCCAGGACCATCGAGGGTTCCGGCACTTGAGAGTGAGAGCGTGCGGCGTCTGGTAAGTGGTACGTCAACACCTGCACGGCAGCAGGCACTATACGTCCCGGCGTTGCCCTCTTACATTTGGCGTAGTCGGCAGGATGTCGAACGCGGAGAACGTCGCTCCTCCGGGAGCGGGGAACGACGCCCCTCCGGGAGCAGAGAGGAAATTCAATTTTGGACCGGCCTTGACACATACCCCTCGGTATGATGGTCAGAACATGCCGTTGGCAGACTGGAAGAAAAGACTGGAGGGAATCGTCCAGCTGTATGGAGTGCCTCCAGAAATGCAGCTACACTTGGCCTTGAATACGCTGGATGGAGACGCCTGGCGATCGGTGATCCTTGTTCCGGAAGAGGAGCGTAAGACGTTGGACGAGGTACTCTCGATCCTCAAAGGTACCTATGGGAACACTGCGTCTGCTGGAACCTTGCGTCAGCAACTGTTCAACCGATTCCAGAGGGAGGACGAATCCATACCCCAATTTGCCAACGCACTGCAGGACATGCTGAGCGAAATCACGCGGCGTGATCCGGAAGGTCTGGGGTCCTTGGTTAACCCCAGCCTGATGCTGAGGGACCAGTTTGCGTTGGGCCTCCGGAGTATTCCCATCCGACAGATTCTGTTGGATAAAATCGCCAGCGATAAGAAAATTACCTTCCGTCAGGTCCAAGTGGATCCAAGGGATCGCAATGCCAATTTCGGACCTTACGCCATGGCCCCACAATGGTTGGCACCGGTGTCCGCTGTGGCCAGCTGAGAACCCAGTCCCATGGAAGCCTGTGTCCAAGATCTGAAGGCGGCATTCACCAAAGTCACTTTGGAAATGAAGGCAGAGATCTCCCAGTTGCGGGATGAGGTGCATAGGCAGAGAGGTTCGGAGGGGTCCGAGGATCGGGCGCCGCACCGGCTGCCCAGGGAATCACGGTCCAATGTAGGAGGCGCCCGCCCCAGGGAAGGTAGGGGTCCCCGTTGCTACCGCTGCAATAGATTTGGACACATTGCCCGGGAATGTAGTGAGCCTAGGCAAGATCCTTCGTTAAACTAGAGTCCCTCGCGGTAGCGGGACCACCCGCGGGGGAGGTGGCCGGGGGAGAAACCACTATAGTGGATTCCGCCGACGTAGTGGGGAAGTGTCCCGTTGTGGTTGGGTGTCTTGGGGGAAAGAAGCAGAAATGCCTGTTGGATACTGGCTCGCAGGTCACCACCATGTCTGAGGCTTGTTTCCTGGAACATTATTCTCATTTGAAGGATTCCGTGTTGGAAAGCTGGGTCACCCTCACGGCAGCCAATAACCTCCCTATTCCGGTTGTCGGAGTGGTGTGGATGGAGATCTCGATCTGCGGACAGGCGTTGGGGAAGAAAGGAATACTGGTCGTGGGGAGCTTGGGCTTGAGTCACGGGCCAGTGATTGTGGGCATGAACGTCCTCCAGGATCTCAATCAGCTTTTGTTCCGGGAGAAGGGTCCGCAATACTGGAAGGAGATGGGTGTTCAGCGGCCGGTACAACAGGCATTTCAGCAGGTAGGGAGAATATGTGAAGCTGAGCATCGGGAAGAGTCCCTGGGAGCAATTCGGACCGGTGGTCGGCAACAGATCGAGTTACTTCCCCGCCAGGAGATGGTCCTCCCCCTCGAGGTGCGGACTCACCAACACCTGGAGGGGTTAGAAGTCATGGTGGAACCCAATGGATACCTCGGAATGGACTCGGGGGTCATCCTGGCCCGAACCCTGGCGATAGTGAGGGACGGCAGGGTGTTGGTTCGGCTGTGCAATCTTCTGGACGAGAAAAAAAAAATTCCGGCGGGAGCAGCTATTGCCAACATAACAGCTGTCACCCGGGACGGAGTTTCAGGGGGGCGGCAGGTCTTGTTGCATACGGACGAACCAGGATCATGGTCCATGGCGGTGAGCCTGGATAAGGAGGAAGAACCCAGTACGGATTGGTGCGGCCGGGTTATCAGGGAGCAGGTGGATGTCTGTCTGGACGAATGCAGCCCCAGTATGGTACAGAAGTTGGAGCATATGCTGTGGGAACGACGGAAGGCGTTCTCCCGATATGAAGAGGATTTCGGATATACTGAAGATTTGAAACATGAGATACGCACTGGAGAGAGCCCTCCAATCCGTGAGAGATATCGTCCCATCCCACCTAAACTCTACCAGGAAGTCAAGAAAATGTTGCGGCAGATGTTAGATAATCAGGTCATTCGTGAGAGCAAAAGTCCATGGGCTGCGCCCATCGTGTTGGTGCGGAAGGATGGTTCCATTCGGTTCTGCGTGGATTATCGGCGGTTGAATAGCAGTACCGTGAGAGATGCTTACCCGTTGCCTAGAATAGAGGAGTCTTTGACGGCCCTGGGGAATGCTCGGTATTTCTCCACGCTGGACTTGGCCAGTGGGTACTGGCAAGTGGCGGTTAGCCCACCGGATCAAGAGAAGACCGCCTTCACAACTCCTATGGGACTGTTTGAATTCCTGCGCATGCCTTTTGGGCTCACCAATGCCCCGGCTACATTCCAACGGATGATGGAGAGATGTTTGGGAGACCTGAACTTCGAAGCCCTGCTGATATACCTGGACGATATCACAGTATTTGCCCCCACTCTAGAGGAACATTTGTCGCGCCTGGATGTGGTGTTGCAGCGCCTGGAGAAGTATGGACTCAAGCTCAAGCCCCGCAAGTGTCATCTTTTGCAATCAAGCTTGGAATACCTGGGACATGTAGTGTCCAGAGAAGGAGTCTGCCCGACGCCGGGCAAGATCTCAGCAGTCCAGGACTGGGAGACACCCACCACTACCACCGAACTGCGTGCGTTTCTGGGGTTGGTTGGATACTATCGGCGGTTTATCAAGGACTTTGCGAAAATCGCGGAACCATTGCATGCCCTGCTGCGAGGGGTACCCACTACTAAGAAATCGCAGGTAGTGGCCTGGGGTGAGGCACAGGAGAAGGCATTTCGGCGACTGAAAGAGATGCTCACGGAGGCTCCGGTTCTGGGATATGCGGATTTTGAGAAGCCATTCCTGCTCTACACTGACGGCAGCCTACAGGGATTGGGAGCAGTTCTCTCCCAAATACAAGATGGCCGAGAACGAGTGATCGCCTATGGGAGTCGAAGTTTGAGGGAAACCGAGCGGAACCCGGACAACTACAGTTCCTTCAAGTTGGAGCTGCTGGCTGTAGTCTGGGCTGTGACTGAGAAGTTCGCCGAGTACCTGACCGCTACCCATGTGGAAATATACACGGATAACAACCCCCTGGCCTATCTGGAAACTGCAAAACTGGGCGCCCTGGAACAGCGTTGGGTAGCCCGGTTGGCAAAATTCAGCTATAAAATACACTATCGGCCAGGGAAGAGTAACGGGAACGCGGATGCGCTGTCGCGATACCCTGTGCCCATGCCCCCGACCTCGAGGTACCGCGAGGACGAGGATACTGAGGTCCCAGACTTGACCAGGATTGAATGCCCAGGTACCCTGGAAGGGTCACAAGTGCTTGAATGCGCTGCCCTGCTCCGGAATACTGAACTGGAGTGGGCTTCTTTACAGCAGAGTGACCCAGGGCTGAGCGTCATTCGGCGATGGAAACATAAGGGACATTGGCCTAGCCAGTGGGAGAGGAGTCGGCTGACCCCCTACTGCCGGAAGGTCCTGCGGAGTTGGGACCGATTACTGATCCGCGGCGGAACACTGCGTCCACAGGTATATCTCCGCCACGAACTCAGGATGGTGGAACAGATTGGGGTGCCGGAAGTATCCCTCCAGGCGCTGGTGACGGAAGCGCACGATGGCGGAGCCCATTTAGGGGTAGCAAAGACCTTTCAGTGGATACAGCGCCAGTTTTTTGCCCCTCAGTTATGGATATTGGTGGAGAAAGTGTGCAGGGAATGTCGGAGATGCGGGGTGGTCAAGCCGAACGAACAGCATGCGCCAGTACATACCGTTCAGACGAGTCGTCCCCTGGAGTTGTTGATGATTGATTACGTTCTGATTGGGGAGTCCGTTAGTGGCCATCAATATGCCCTGGTCATGACTGATCACTTCACCAAGTTCACGGTAGTGGTCCCCACCAGGGATCAGACGGCGGAGTCCGCTACCAAAGCGATTGTTGAGCATTTTGTCCGGCAGTTTGGGTGCCCTGAGAGGATTCATTCCGACCAAGGGGCTTGTTTCCAGGGGAGGTTGATGGAACAGCTTTGTCGACTTTACGGGATGCAGAAGTCCCGTACTACGCCGTATCATCCTCAGGGAAATGGCGCCTGCGAACGTTTCAATCGGACTTTGCTCCAGATGTTGCGGGTCTTGGAGGACACCAAGAGACGGAGGTGGCCCGAGCATGTGGCCGAGCTGGTATGGGCCTATAACAACCGGGTTCACAGCACCACTGGATACTCCCTCTTCTTTTTGATGTTTGGCCATCCAGGGCGAGAAGCGCAGGACTTGCACTTGACCGAGCTTCGGGAGGAAGGGGGATTGCTGCCAGCAGATTGGGTCGCGGAACATCAGCAGCGGTTAAAAGTGGCTCACGAAGTGACTCGGAAGAGGATAGCCGACCACACTCTTGGACCCCATAGAACTAGAGGAGCAGAGCCTTTTCACGTGGAACAGCGGGTGCTGGTTCGCATGACGCGGCCGGGCGGTAAGCTAGCGGAGAAGTGGGAGGTGCGACCTTATATTGTCCGAAGGCGACTTACCGAGGGAGGTCCGGTTTATCAGGTGGAAGCAACAGATGGGTCTGGTCGGTTGAGAACCCTTCACCGGGATATGCTGCGTCCTTGTTGGTTCCCAGAAGACGTGGGGATTGAAGGTGCCCCCGGTATGAACACGGCTCCATTGCCTGGGGATGACACCGTATTGGCATCTTTGCCCAGAGTGACTGGCCTGGACGAAGATTGGTGGATCCCAGTGGTTCCGTCCCATGACAATAGCCTCCTGGATGCTGGGGCCCCCAGGCCTGTGTTATCTCCTTTGCCTCGGCGATCTCAGCGTTCCAACCGCGGTGTGGCTGGTCCTCGGTATGCTGACCCGGAGTATATCTGGTCTCAGTCTTCCTTTGTCGGGACTACAAAGGACAAACGGGGGGGAAATGTGAGGCGGCGGGCGGCGGCGCGACGAGCGCGCCGGAGTACGGAGGAACGAGGATCCGAGAGGATCCAAGTTCCTCCAATCAGCGCCTCCAGATTTGAAATGGGCACCAGACGCGAGCCAATAGCTGCTCGCGGCTTGGCGCCCAATGAGGAGTCGCCGCGGCGGACCAATAGGAGTCCGCCGCGGCGGACCAATGGGAGTCCGCCGCGTCATGGCCCCGCCTCCTCCCAGCGTCTTATATCAGGCGCTGGGCGGCGGCGGGAGTCAGTTGCGCGCCGGAGCCGGAGCAGAGAGGAGCTCCAGAAGACAGAAGACGAAGACCAGCAGCGGAAGAAGAAGCGGCGGCGCCGGAGAAGACAGAAGACGGGACAGAAGAAGAAGACGGGGCCGGAGCCAGAAGAGGAGGCGGAGTCGACGGCCCAGCAGCGGAACAACGGCGGAGAGTGCTGTGAAGAGAGGGAAGCCAAAGAGCTGACGAAGCTCCCCTCCACAGCCTCTCCCACCGGTCCGGGTAAGAGACCGTGGGCCTATATCACCTTTCTCTAGGCCCTCCTCCCTAGACCACCAGGTGTTCGGGCTCTAGGCCCGTGGGCATAGTCAGGCCCTTCCGGCCTGTGGACATTCAGTCGGGCCCTCCCGGCCCGTGGGCACCAGCGAGTCGGCGTGTCTGGGTCCGAGGCCACGCGCAGTCGGGGTTCCACTCGACCCGTGGCCTGTAGGCCCAGACCCGACCACTCATCCACCCGGGGGTTCGGGCGTTAGGCCCGAGCCACCCTCGGCCGCACAGTAGGCGGGCACTAGGCCCGGGGACACGTCAGGCAATAGGCCTGTGTGACATTAGGGGGGCATTAGGCCCGAGAGTGACTTGGCCAGTAGGTAACATAAGGTGGCCCTGGGCACCAGGCCCAGGTCACCCCACGAGGGACGAGTAGGCCGGCATTAGGCCTGTGGGTACAGTCGGACCACGGGTCCGCGCGTAGATAGGGGGGCACTAGGCCTAGCGAGTAGTTGCCCCAGGGTATTTAGGTAGGTAGGCCAGAGGCCCACATAAGGGAAGGTACAGGAGGTGGGTAGGCTGTACAGCGCTCACCCCAGGGTAGAGGTAGGGAACTAAAGGAACCGCACTGTGCTATTGTTGTACTCCGATGTATGTATTACCGTGCAGGGCAAATTGTTGTTATAGCGTTTGTGCCTAGTTATGTTGCACCACTTACACTTGAGCCAGTTTGAGGGCTTTGTATGCAGTTAGTGTAGCGGACGCACACTGGTTTAGAGTTAGGCCCTGCACGGCTGTTTCTTTCTTTGCCTCCTTACAGGGACCTGTAAGTGGAGAAGATCGGAGTACAAGACGTAGGACGGTGAGTAACAACGGTCTGGGCGTTTCATCTGTGTGTGTCCCTATCTATCTCCCTTCCTTCAGGGCAACGGTGAGCCTTGCATGCCGGGGCAAGGCGGAATTTCCACCTGGTGCGAAAGTG
The DNA here is from genome assembly GCF_028390025.1 of Pseudophryne corroboree. NCBI lineage: Eukaryota > Metazoa > Chordata > Amphibia > Anura > Myobatrachidae > Pseudophryne > Pseudophryne corroboree. The sequence goes on from NC_086444.1 coordinate 817,143,130, forward strand.
CCTATAGGTGAAATTCGGGCTCTGAGGCGGACGCCTGGGATGACCCTCACCTAGCCCGAAAGAGCTATTTTCTTCGAACACGGAGGGCGTTTCGGTCCACGGTCAAGGGGACGGTATTCAACAATCTTCTCCCTCTTAGGTTTTGCGTCCGGGTCGTCCAGAAGAGTTTCCAGGACCATCGAGGGTTCCGGCACTTGAGAGTGAGAGCGTGCGGCGTCTGGTAAGTGGTACGTCTACACCTGCACGGCAGCAGGCACTATACGTCCCGGCGTTGCCCTCTTACATAACATTAGCCACCTGGTATGAGATCTGCACATTACACTAGCCCAGAGGTTCTGAAACGCGGTCCTCAAGGCACCCCAATTTCCAGGTTTTAAGTATATCCATACTTGACCACAGGTGACTTAATTAGTACCTCAGTCAATTTGATTTAACCATCTGTGCTGAGCCATGGAAATACATAAAACCTGCACCATTGGGGTGCCTTGAGGACCATGTTTGACAACCTCTTCACTAGCCACATGCAGCAGTACCCATGAAAATTATTTTGGGTCCCTTGACACATTTTGAAACTGGATACACCTCATTGAAAATTTACATTGAGAAATATTATATCTCATCGTGCAGGGGTGGGCAACATGCGGCCCGCGAACCGATCCTGCCTGGCCCGCTGTCTCCCATCAGTGTGCAATGACAAGCAGACCGACTGGCTGAGCCGATTGTCATTGCGCTACACTGCTGCCAGACGCGGCGCCGCGGAGGAAATCCTGGTCATGTCACAGGGTCTGCTGACCGGGATTTCCTCTGTGATGTCATGCGCTGGGCGGCACGAGAGTGGAGCCACAGCAGGAGCAGCAGGCAGCAGCAATGACTCCGGGGAGCGTACAGCAGCAGTGACTCTGGGCAGCGGGCAGCAGCAGTGACACCGTGAAGCATGGGCAGCGGGGATCAGGCAGCGGATCATCTTCCACTGTGAAAAAAAGGTAAACCCCCTGCCCAGCTAGTACCTGAAATGGATCTGTACTTAAGCTGCAATATGGGTTCAGGGGAGGGGGGGAGGGGAGATAAAAACTGCTATATAGGTGGGGGGAAAGGGCGGTAGGGACTGCTATTTAGGTTCAGGAAAGGGGGTAGGGACTGCTATATAGGTTCAGGGGAGGGGGGGAAGGGGAGTAGGGACTGCTATATAGGTTCAGGGGAGGGAGGGGAAGGGGGGGAGGGGCTGCTATATAGGTTCAGGGGAGGGGGGAAGGGGAGTAGGGACTGCTATATAGGTTCAGGAAAGGGGGTAGGGACTGCTATATAGGTTCAGGGGAGGGGGGGTAAGGGGAGTAGGGACTGCTATATAGGTTCAGGAAAGGGGGTAGGGACTGCTATATAGGTTCAGGGGAGGGGGGGAAGGGGAGTAGGGACTGCTATATAGGTTCAGGGGAGGGAGGGGAAGGGGGGTAGGGACTGCTATATAGGTTCAGGGGAGGGGGGAAGGGGAGTAGGGACTGCTATATAGGTTCAGGGGAAGGGGGCTAGGGACTGCGGTGCATGCACAGTTCAGACCCGATTTACAAGATATTTTGTGTGTGGCCCTCGACTATTCACTGGAAGTGTTAAGCGGCCCCCCAGCTGAAATAATTGCCCACCCCTGTCATTGTGTAACTAAAACACTTCTAAATCAAACAATTAAGATGGGTGGTAAGCTTTACACTGGGTATTCCCAGTTACTGCAGGGCAGGGGATCAGCCGTAGACTGTAGATGGTGCTGTAACCTTTACTGTACTGTAAAACAGAACAACTTTATAGGAATTAGAAATTATAGCATTAAAGTAGTAGAACTTTATATCAGTGGAGTGATGGTGCAGTGATCTACTCACTGCTAGACAGCACAGCCCATGATACATAACCGGCACCATGATGTATGAGTCTTTGAGCATTTGGGAACAGCGTGATTGCAGTGTGAAATGTCAGCACCATGGGGGTCATTCAGATCTGATCGCTGGGCTGCTTATTTGCTGTCCTGCGTTCAGATAGTCGCCGCCTCCAGGGGGAGTGTATATTCGCCGTGCAAGTGTGTGTTCCTATGTGTACGCCGAGCTGCTAAAATCCACTTTGTACAGTCTCTGTGCAACCCAGGACCTACTCCTACAGTGCGATGGAATCAGGCTGATCGGGGCCAGAGCTGACGTCAGACTCCCTCCCTGAAAACGCTTGGTAACGCCTGCATTTTTCCAGACACTCCCTGTAAATGCTCCCACAAACGACCTCTTCCTGTCAATCACCTTATGAACACCCGTGCGATCTGATTTTTCGCACCATCCCGTGGCTGACCAGCAATACATATGCGCAGTTAGGTCCTGATCGCCCACTGTGCAAAAATGCACAGCTGTGATCAGATCTGAATGACTCCCCATATTTGTATTCTTGTAATTTAAGTTGCAGTAGCAGCTGTAACATGGGCACCAGGCTATGGTAAGTTTTTACACTAGCTAACAGTACAGGAGCATACCTTCCAACTTTACTAACCTGTGAAGAGGGACACCACCGTGCGCCCGCCTGAAAAGGGGCGTGACATATGAAAAAGGGGCGTGGCTTTGCAGGAGAGCCCATAATTGTCAGCCACGCCCCCATTTTCGTCACTGAGGGGGCATGCCCAGCGCTCTGTGAGCTGCTGGCATGCCCCCTCTCCATCTGTCTGCACTGAATAGACGCTGTGCGCATGCGCACTGCGTCTATTCTCCGCTGATCTGCTAAGCAGGGCAGCGATGACAGGAGCCTCCCAACTGCCCCCCCCCCCCCCACCTCGGAACACTGCAGCTCGCGGGTGGGACAGCGAGACAGTCCCAAAAAAAGGGACTGTCCCGCGAAAATCGTGACAGTTGGGAGGTATGCATTAGTCTGTTTTTATATGAAGCATTAGGTTTGAGGTTAGCATTGCCTGTGTGCTCTGAAGATAGGAGGATGCAGAAGGCCAGTCCTGAAGCCCCAGTACCAAAGGAATATACACCGGTCCTGAGTTTTCCTTTTTGCTGCACCCTGTGTACAGGCAACTGTGACCTTTGTACATATGGAATTGTTAATATAATATATTAATGTGAATATAAAGATGTGTTTGCATTGCAAGTACACATCTGAATGGCCATTGACAAAAATGTTCTACCATTCCTATTATACATCAGCACATTGGAAGTAGATGAACAGAAATGGTACAATTGTTAAGCTGTGCATCACCAGCTGCAGCCTGGTGACAGAATTATGATACCGGCTTCAACAACAGAAAGTACACTTTTGGACATCTAAGTGTGAGAAAGGCCAATAGATTACAAAATCTGTCAACCAGAAAGCCAACAGAAAGAGCAGCTACAGTACATCATATTAGCTTGCTGAAGCCCCAGAGAGATAATCAGAGTATGACACAATAACTCCCAGAGTCAGTCAGTTCTCTCCAACTTGCCAGATCCTCAAGCTGCACTTTTTCTTTTCCATCAGCTCTAAATTTAATACTATGCTAACAAGAGACACTTCAGCAAGATCTTGATCAGGATGGAAGGGAACTGACTGAGGATTATAGTTACACATTACAAAGAGACTAAGGGGATATGTACTTATGGGGGAAATCAATTGGGCACAAGTTTTAGGGAGGTAGTAAATATGCTGCTGGGTTTTTTTTACAGCATTTTCCCTTTAGTACATCCCGTCCTAACCCTCCTCAACAGCCTAACCCAACCCTCCCTGGTGGTGCCTAACCCTATCCCTCCCTCAAGCAGCCTAACCTTAACACCCCACCCACATAGCCTAACCCTAACCTCCCCCCCCCCCCTCCCCCCGCAGCCTAAAAATAACCTCCCACAACAAACCTCTCAGCAGTCCTGGCATACTTACGTTTGAGATCCCGGAGTCGGTATTGTGATCTATGTTGGGGTCCCGGAGTCGGTATTCCAAGCAGTGTCGGCATTCCGACTGCCGGGAATCCGTATATAGAATGCTTGGCTTCCCCCTGTATGAGATGATACAGCACAGGCTTTTTCTCACCACACCCTCACTGTATGGCTATAGAGCAGGCTGCCGTTTAGCTGCTAATCATTACTATTATTATCCTTTATTTATATAGTGTCACAAGGGATCTGCAGCGCACAATTACAGAGTACATTAACAAAATAATCAAAACAGGAAAATAGTGACTTCCAGTTGAAGACAATGTAGGACAAGTACAGGGTAAATAAACATAGCTACAGCAGCAGATGACACTGACATACAGTATGTATCAGGGTGGCAGAAAACCGCCAGATTTAGTGCCATCGAAGATGTAAAAGAAGGATAAACACATGAGGTTAGAGGGCCCTGCTCGTGAGAGCTTACATTATCTACAGTATGCCAGACAGACATGCAAGCATCACACCAGGAAACAGAAAATACACAGCCATGCTGCTGTTATGCAAATATGCCTGTGTGAAAAATACAAATCTACTGTATTGTAGTGATGAGCGGGTTCGGTTCCTCGGAATCCGAACCCCTCCGAACTTCACCCATTTTACACGGTTCCGAGGCAGACTCGGATACTCCCGCCTTGCTCGGTTAACCCGAGTGCGCCCGAACATCATCATCCCGCTGTCGGATTCTCGCGAGATTCGTATTCTATATAAGGAGCCGAGCGTTGCCGCCATTTTCACTCGTGCATTGGAAATGATAGGGAGAGGACGTGCAGCGTTCTCTCAGTTGTGTTCAGTGTGCTGCAAATATCTGTGCTCAGTGTACTGAAAATATCTGTGCTCAGTGTGCTGAAAATATCTACGTTCTCTGCCTGAAAAACGCTCCATATATGTGCTCAGTGTGCTTTATTGTGGGGACTGGGGACCACCAGTATTATATAGTAGGAGGACAGTGCAGAGTTTTGCTGACCAGTGACCACCAGTATTATACATTCTCTGCCTGAAAAACGCTCCATATCTGTGCTGCATTGTAATATATAGTAGGAGGACAGTGCAGAATTTTGCTGTGACCAGCAGTATATATATAGCAGTACGGTACAGTAGTCCCCTGCTCTACCTCTGTGTCGTCAAGTATACTATGCATCCATACCTGTGGTGCATTTTAGTTATGCGTAGTATATATAGTAGGAGGACAGTGCATAATTTTGCTGACCACCAGTATATAATATATAGCAGTATGGTACAGTAGGCCACAGCTCTACCTACCTCTGTGTCGTCAAGTATACTATCCATCCATACCTGTGGTGCATTTAAGTTGTGCGCACTATATATAGTAGGAGGACAGTACATAATTGTGCTGACCACCAGTATATAATATATAGCAGTACGGTACAGTAGTCCACTGCTCTACCTACCTCTGTGTCGTCAAGTATACTATCCATCCATACCTGTGGTGCATTTAAGTTGTGCGCAGTATATATAGAAGGAGGACAGTGCATAATTTTGCTGACCACCAGTATATAATATATAGCAGTACGGTACAGTAGTCCACTGCTCTACCTACCTCTGTGTCGTCAAGTATACTGACCACCAGTATATAATATATAGCAGTACGGTACAGTAGGCCACTGCTCTACCTACCTCTGTGTCGTCAAGTATACTATCCATCCATACCTGTGGTGCATTTAAGTTGTGCGCAGTATATATAGTGCATAATTTTTCTGACCACCAGTATATAATATATAGCAGTATGGTACAGTAGTCCACTGCTCTACCTACCTCTGTGTCATCAAGTACGCTATCCATCCATACCTGTTGTGCATTTAAGTTGTGCGCAGTATATATAGTAGGAGGACAGTGCATAATTTTGCTGACCACCAGTGTATAATATATAGCAGTACGGTACAGTAGTCCACTGCTCTACCTACCTCTGTGTCGTCAAGTATACTATCCATCCATACCTGTGGTGCATTTAAGTTGTGCGCAGTATATATAGTAGGAGGACAGTGCAGAATTTTCCTGACCACCAGTATATAATATATAGCAGTACCGTACAGTAGTCCACTGCTCTACCTACCTCTGTGTCGTCAAGTATACTATCCATCGATACCTGTGGTGCATTTAAGTTGTGCGCACTATATATAGTTGGAGGACAGTGCATAATTTTGCTGACCACCAGTATATAATATATAGCAGTATGGTACAGTAGGCCATTGCTATTGATATATTACTGGCATATAATTCCGCACATTAAAAAATGGAGAACAAAAATGTGGAGGGTAAAATAGGGAAAGATCAAGATCCACTTCCACCTCGTGCTGAAGCTGCTGCCACTAGTCATGGCCGAGACGATGAAATGCCATCAACGTCGTCTGCCAAGGCCGATGCCCAATGTCATAGTAGAGAGCATGTAAAATCCAAAAAAACAAACGTTCAGTAAAATGACCCAAAAGTCTAAATTAAAAGCATCTGATGAGAAGCGTAAACTTGCCAATATGCCATTTACGACACGGAGTAGCAAGGAACGGCTGAGGCCCTGGCCTATGTACATGGCTAGTGGTTCAGATTCACATGTGGATGTAAGCACTCATCCTCTCGCTAGAAAAATGAAAAGACTTAAGCTGGAAAAAGCACAGCAAAGAATTGTGCGTTCTACTAAATCACAAATCCCCAAGGAGAGTCCAATTGTGTCGGTTGCGATGCCTGACCTTCCCAACACTGGACGGGAAGAGGTGGCGCCTTCCACCATTTGCACGCCCTCTGCAAGTGCTGGAAGGAGCACCCGCAGTCCAGTTCCTGATAGTCAAATTGAAGATGTCACTGTTGAAGTACACCAGGATGAGAATGTGGGTGTTGCTGGCGCTGAGGAGTAAATTGACAAGGAGGATTCTGATGGTGAGGTGTTTTGTTTAAGTCAGGCACCCGGGGAGACACCTGTTGTCCGTGGGACGAATATAGCCATTGACATGCCTGGTCAAATTACAAAAAAAAATCACCTCTTCGGTGTGGAATTATTTTAACAGAAATGCGGACAACAGGTGTCAAGCCGTGTGTTGCCTTTGTCAAGCTGTAATAAGTAGGGGTAAGGACGTTAACCACCTAGGAACATCCTCCCTTATACGTCAACTGGAGCGCATTCATCAGTAGTCATTGACAACTTCAAAAACTTTGGGTGACAGCGGAAGCAGTCCACTGACAACTAAATCCCTTCCTCTTGTAACCAAGCTCGTGCAAACCACACCACTAACTCCCTCAGTGTCAATTTCCTCCTTAGACAGGAAAGCCAATAGTCCTGCAGGCCATGTCACTGGGAAGTCTGACGAGTCCTCTCCTGCCTGGGATTCCTCTGATGCATCCTTGAGTGTACCGCCTACTGCTGCTGGCGCTGCTGTTGTTGCAGCTGGGAGTCGATCGTCATCCCAGAGGGGAAGTCGGAAGACCACTTGTACTACTTCCAGTAAGCAATTGACTGTCCAACAGTCCTTTGCGAGGAAGATGAAATATCACAGCAGTCATCCTGCTGCAAAGCGGATAACTCAGGCCTTGGCAGCCTGGGCGGTGTTAAACGTGTTTCCGTTATCCACCGTTAATTCACAGGTAACTAGAGTATTGCTTGAGGTACTGTGTCCCCGATACCAAATACCATCTAGGTTCCACTTCTCTAGGCAGGCGATACCGAGAATGTACACAGACGTCAGAAAAAGAGTCACCAGTGTCCTAAAAAATGCAGTTGTACCCAATATCCACTTAACCACGGACATGTGGACAAGTGGACCAGGGCAGACTCAGGACTATATGACTGTGACAGCCCACTGGGTAGATGTATTGCCTCCCGCAGCAAGAACAGCAGCGGCGGCACCAGTAGCAGCATCTCGCAAACGCCAACTCGTTCCTAGGCAGGCTACGCTTTGTATCACCGCTTTTCAGAATAGGCACACAGCTGACAACCTCTTACGGAAACTGAGGAACATCATCGCAGAATGGCTTACCCCAATTGGACTCTCCTGGGGATTTGTGACATCGGACAACGCCAGCAATATTGTGCGTGCATTACATCTGGGCAAATTCCAGCACGTCCCATGTTTTGCACATACATTGAATTTTGTGGTGCAGAATTATTTAAAAAACGACAGGGGTGTGCAAGAGATGCTGTCGGTGGCCCGAAGAATTGCAGGCCACTTTCGGCATTCAGCCACCGCGTGCCGAAGACTGGAGCACCAGCAAACACTCCTGAACCTGCCCCGCCATCATCTGAAGCAAGAGGTGGTAACGAGGTGGAATTCAACCCTCTATATGCTTCAGAGGATGGAGGAGCAGCAAAAGGCCATTCAAGCCTATACAGCTACCTACGATATAGGCAAAGGAGGGGGAATGCACCTGACTCAAGCGCAGTGGAGAATGATTTCAACGTTGTGCAAGGTTCTGCAACCCTTTGAACTTGCCACACGTGAAGTCAGTTCAGACACTGCCAGCCTGAGTCAGGTCATTCCCCTCATCAGGCCTTTGCAGAAGAAGCTGGAGGGATTGAAGGAGGAGCTAAAACAGAGCGATTCCGCTAGGCATGTGGGACTTGTGGATGGAGCCCTTCATTCGCTTAATCAGGATTCACGGGTGGTCAATCTGTTGAAATCAGAGTACTACATTTTGGCCACCATGCTCGATCCTAGGTTTAAAGCCTACGTTGGATCTCTCTTTCCGGCAGACACAAGTCTGCAGAGGTGCAAAGACCTGCTGGTGAGACACTTGTCAAGTCAAGCGGAATGTGACCCATCAACAGCTCCTCCTTCACATTCTCCTGCAACTGGGGCTGCGAGGAAAAGGCTAAGAATTCTGAGCCCACCCGCTGGCGGTGATGCAGGGCAGTCTGGAGCGAGTGCTGACATCTGGTACGGACTGAAGGACCTGCCAACGATTACTGACATGTCGTCTACTGTCACTGCATATGATTCTGTCACCATTGAAAGAATGGTGGAGGATTATATGAGTGACCGCATCCAAGTATGCACGTCAGACAGTCCATACGTATACTGGCAGGAAAAAGAGGCAATTTTGAGGCCCTTGCAGAAACTGGCTTTATTCTACCTAAGTTGCCCCCCTCCAGTGTGTACTCCGAAAGAGTGTTTAGTGCAGCCGCTCACCTTGTCAGCAATCGGCGTACGAGGTTACTTCCAGAAAATGTGGAGAAGATGATGTTCATCAAAATGAATTATAATCAATTCCTCCGTGGAGACATTCACCTGCAATTGCCTCCAGAAAGTACACAGGGACCTGAGATGGTGGATTCCAGTGGGGATGAATTAATAATCTGTGAGGAGGGGGATGTACACAGTGAAAGGGGTGAGGAATCGGACGATGAGGAGGAGGTGGACATCTTGCCTCTGTAGAGCCAGTTTGTGCAAGGAGAGATTGCTTCTATTTTGGTGGGGGCCCAAACCAACCAGTCATTTCAGTCACAGTCGTGTGGCAGACCCTGTCGCTGAAATGATGGGTTTGTTAAAGTGTGCATGTCCTGTTTATACAACATAAGGGTGGGTGGGAGGGCCCAAGGACAATTCCATCTTGCACCTCTTTTTTCTTTCATTTTTCTTTGCATCATGTGCTGTTTGGGGACTATTTTTTAAATCTGCCATCCTGTCTGACACTCTAGTGCCACGTCTAGATGGGCCAGGTGTTTGTGTCGGCCACTTGGGTCGCTTAGCTTAGCCATCCAGCGACCTTGGTGCACCTCTTTTTTTCTTTGCATCATGTGCTGTTTGGGGACTATTTTTTGAAGTGCCATCCTGTCTGACACTGCAGTGCCACTCCTAGATGGGCCAGGTGTTTGTGTCGGCCACTTGGGTCGCTTAGCTTAGCCATCCAGCGACCTTGGTGCACCTCTTTTTTTCTTTGCATCATGTGCTGTTTGGGGACTATTTTTTGAAGTGCCATCCTGTCTGACACTGCAGTGCCACTCCTAGATGGGCCAGGTGTTTGTGTCGGCCACTTGGGTTGCTTAGCTTAGTCATCCAACGACCTCGGTGCAAATTTTAGGACAAAAATAATATTGTGAGGTGTGAGGTGTTCAGAATAGACTGGAAATTAGTGGAAATTATGGTTATTGAGGTTAGTAATACTATGGGAACAAAATGACCCCCATATTCTATGATTTAAGCTGTTTTTGAGGGGTTTTTGTAAAAAAACACCAGAATCCAAAACACACCCGAATCCGACAAAAAAATTTCAGGGAGGTTTTGCCAAAACGCGTCCGAATCCAAAACACGGCTGCAGAACCGAATCCAAAACCAAAACATCAAAACAAAAAAAATCACATGGGACCCCTTTCCCCGAATGCCAGAAACCCCCTCTGACTTAAGTCTAAGAGGGTTCCATCAGCCAATCAGGGAGCGCCACATTGTGGCACCCTCCTGATTGGCTGTGTGCTCCTGTACTGTATGACAGGCGGCACACGGCAGTGTTAAAATGTAACGCCTATGCGCTCCATTGAAACCAATGGTGGGAACTTTGTGGTCAGCGATTGACCGAAAGTAACCTCACCGCTGACCACAAAGATTGGCTGATGGAACCCTCTTAGACTTAAGTCAGAGGGGGTTTCTGGCATTCGGTGAAAACATGGGGCCCCTTTCAGTGGTCGGGTGTCCGTTTTTTTATTTTGACAAGTACCTGGATTACAAATGGATTACAAGAAGAAGAGCCTTCTACACTGGATTTTGTGAGTATAATTTTTTCCACAGGTACACCATGGATTCTACATGGAGAAGAGGACCGACCCTCGTGTGAACATAAGGTAAGTATGTGTATATGGAGGTGTGGATGTATGTATTAAAGTTATACTTTCAAGGTGTGTGTCTTATGTTTTTATTGGGGTATTTTTTTAGTAGTAGTACTACAGGTACCAGCGGGCCCGGTTTTCCTCCGCATGCTGGTACTTGTGGTTCTCCAAGTACCAGCTTGCGGGTGAGACTTGCTGGGACTTGTAGTACTGCTACTAAAAACAATATTCATTTTTTTACAAAACGGCTATCAGCCTCCCATCCGCAGCCCTTGGATGGGGGGGACAGCCTCGGGCTTCACCCCTGGTCCTTGGGTGGCTGGAGGGGGGGGACCCCTTGATTGAAGGGGTCCCCACTCCTCCAGGGTACCCTGGCCAGGGGTGACTAGTTGGTTATGTAATGCCAGGGCCGCCGGGACCTATATAAAAGTGTCCCCCGGCTGTGGCATTATGTATCTGGCTAGTGGTGCCCGGTGCTGGTTTCAGAAATACGGGGGACCCCTACGCTTTTTGTCCCCCGTATTTTTGGAACCAGGACCAGGTGCAGAGCCCGGTGCTGGTTGTTTAAATATGGGGGAACCCATATAATTTTTTCCCCCATATTTTTGCAACCAGGGCCGGCTCAAAGAGCCCGAGGCTGGTTTTGCTTAGGAGGGGGGGACCCCACGCAATTTTTTTTAAAGAAAATAACACTTTCCCATCCCCTTCCCACTGATAAACATGCACGGATCTCATGGATCCGTGCATGCCTATCCAAACACGGGATAAAAATGCAGGTCTGTTTTTTTTTAGCACTTTTTCACGAATTGTATTTCTGCACGGCAGTGTTTGGCTATTGTCGGCAGTGTTTGTGATTTGCACTTTTTAGTAAATTACCGATTTCTACCAAATTGCAGGCGTATTTGACCGATGGTGTATTGATTCGTGATTTTTTCCTAGGACTTCCAAAATATTACGAATGCCCTCATCACTGCCGAGATTTTTGCATAGTAAATTACCGAAATGACACTTTGAAGAAAAAACGGCATCTCGGTCAAAATCGGGACCTTAGTAAATATACCCCATAGACGGGATCAAGGGACATATAGTAAGGAGTCACGAGCCATATAGAAAACACAGATTCGGTTAATGGGAAGAATGGAATAAATGCAACTTTACCCTTTTGACAGAACTTACTGGGGTTAGGAGGAGGTCTCTAAACTTCTGCTTCTTTCTCTAGCAGAAGTGACCTCTAATTAATTTAGCAGAAGTTTTGTTAGAGATGGTATACATATAGCGTGCTCCCGCCCAGGAAGTACGAATTATGTTGGATACCCACGAAGACTAAGGTTGCATTTCACTGTTCTAGATACATGTCCATCACAGGTAGAGGAAATTATCTCACAGATACCGGGTTCCCTATGAACTTAGAATGGACAGGACACTGGATTGATGGCTGGGATAGTCCCAGTAGAGATATAACACACATAGATTTTTTTGGGGGGAGCAGACCGAGTAGAGAATCATTCCCCGTAGTGCCCAATCCAGATGTCAAACTTTGTAAAATCTTCTTTGCCTCTACAAACTTATCGGTTACTAAACTCTATGTGATTTGTCTTCAAAGTTTCCTCTTCATCTCTTACGTTCACCGACAGGGTTACAGTTCAGACGCCACAGGCCTACTCGGTCTTTCAGAGTTCTGCCCAAATCCAGTATATCCAGGGCCGGTGCAAGGTTTCACAGCACCCAAGGCAAATCTTCAGTAGCCACCCCCCCTTCAATAGCCAGTCCCTCAGGTGAAAAGGTGTGGAGGCTGCGCCTGATAAGCTCCACTGCAACTGCCTGATAAATGTGAGTTAGTGCCGCGCCAAAGAATATTTTCCTCACATAGAAGTTGACGGCAGATAAGAGCCATATGGCTTATCCAATGTGCCCCATAGACTAGAGTATTTGGGATAGGTTAGGGGTCAGGGTTAGTTACTGGATTGGGTTAGGCTATAAGGGTTATTTTAGCGGTTTGAGTTAGGATATTAGGGTTAGTATGGGGGATGGGGTTAGGGTATTATGGTTGGTTAATCAATTTGGGTTAAGGTATTAGGGGTTATGATTAGGGAGACATTAATAGATACTGTATACTCCTGTACTAATCGGCGGCACTCCGCCGATTTAAAAAAAAGTATGCATATACGCAGAAAAAGCTTACAATGTTTCAGATGATTTAATATTGCATCTTTAATATTGCGTCTTTTGTCCCAAGATACAATATTAAAGCATTTGAAATGTTAAAAAGCTATCTCTGTGTAAGTGAATATTTCTGTGAAATCCGTGGAGTGCGCCCATAAGTACAGGAGAATGTTTGGAATTGACAATTCCAGGGAGGGCACCCATGTACATGCAAAAGCTTATGTGTCAGTTGTTACTACTTTATTATACAGCACAGACTATACAGCATTTTATATATATATATATATATATATATATATATTCACACATTACTGTTTAGGCATGCCAGTCAAATGGATGACGATCAGCTGAGGTGCGAGGCACTGACCATGGTTGTCCTGGCTGTTGCTCTGTATAAAGGAGGAAAGCGGATGCTACCATTGAAGATGTAATCCTGCATGGTGTAGTGGCTGCTGGACTTGGACTCCCCGTCGCTAGCTAGCTGGGAGATCAGCTTGTGGTTGAGGATGTCCTTGCCGCCCGGCTAAAGGTGCCACCCCCAGGTCATGACCTCCTCTTCGGCAACAACTTGCGTGGCTTGCGGTCCAGTCATAGGCGGCTCTTATCCTCAGTCATCGGGTCGGGGGAAGGAAGGGGTGGAGAGAGCGCCAATGCAGGGCGGGGAAGAGGTGGGGACAGGACCCAGACATGCGGCTCCACTCCAGCACCCGCTCAGCAGATCCGACATTGGATGAGAATGGAGCAGCAAGCGCAACACAGTCCTAGCGGTCATACCCACCCGGCGAGATCAATTTAGTCCTGGCTGTCATACCCTACCAGCGAGCGCAACACAGTCCTAGCTTTCATACCCTTCTGGTGAGCGCAACACAGGCTTGGCTGTCATACCCTTCATTATTTCGTTCCACTCAGCGTCGCCGCCCCTCAAGTGCTGCAGCCCATAGGCAGCTGCCTAAAGCTGCCTAGTGGTGGCGCCGGCCCTGAGTATATCTCACCAGCATAGGGACACCAGTATCAGTGTGCCTGGTCATGCACAAAGGGTGGAGAATGGGAATACGGGTGAAGGGAGACTGTATATAGACACCGATATGCATGATGGCGTGACAGCCTGATGGTGAACGCAAATCTGAAAAATTTTCTTTTTATTATTTCCTTTCTCTTTTCACTTTCCACAGATGGTTTACTTCACACAACTGATAATACACAACAGTTAAACACATTGAAATGCAAGATTTATGTTCCCTACAGAAAGGTCACTGACCCGGAGAGAACTTGTGACAAAGAGTAGAGTGTAGAGAACCTCGTATCACTGGAGTGTCTGTTCCGGGAAGGTTGAGAGGCAGGACTGTTGAAGGGCATCCAAGCACAGATCTAGAACGGTTGTAGTATCATTCTTTTTTTCACCTCCCCCTGCATTTTCCTGTCTTTTCCCCTTCTTATTTTCCTCCTTTCCCTAAACGAAATGGATCGATCACAAGAGACTGCGTTTAGGGTTCTATTAGTAATTCTGGTTTTGATCAAGACAGTTTGTTTTGGTGAGGGTCCCAGAGAGGTCAAGCAGGGATCTGGAATGGGTTCTGATGACGAGTATGAATTTGTAGAATCTCAGGAGCGGCCCATCGCTCAAGTAAAGGCTAGCATCAGTAAGCGCTCTGGTAGTCAGGGAGCTCGGAGGCACTGTGAGGGGTTATTGTCTGATGAATATTGTATTTGTAGGAATTGTGAGAATATAGTTGAGGATGGGTGCATCCAGAGATGTCAGTCCAACCTTAATATCGACATGGACCGTCATCCATTGAGTGATTACCACTCACTAGTGGGTAAGGTGTTAAACCATACAGAATGCTGGGTGTGCTCACAGGTACCTCAAGGTCAGAGCAAGTCAGGATTAGTACCGTACCCTTTAGCAATAGATGAGGTACTCGAATTACGGGGTGGGAGGCCGGTGGACAAGAAATTCAATATTTCTAGGCCCCCTAGTTTGAAGCTCCACCAGTATCATGTAGACAGGTCCTTATTGTGTTTTAATATTTCCAATTGCTGAAAACCGGGAGATTGGGAGGTGACGTGGAATAACCAGACAATGACCTTTTCACACAGAGCTGATAGGATACCCATAGACTCTGAACTTGTACGCCAAATAGCCAACAGTGGGAGGTATTTTCGGTATAGTTATACTCGTGGAAGCAAGACCATGTGGGTTGGAAAAGTATTGCCAGGGTATTGTGCTCATATCATCCAGCCCGATACTTGTACTGAGCAAATTGGAGAACTAGGGATTGGTTTCTTCACTTGGAAAGTTTGTAATATGGTGATGTCATATTTTGTCCCCTATGTTCTCCCAGATGCTGCCTATTTCATATGTGGGAGGAAGGCGTACAAGTGGCTTGCCCCGAGCTCAGAGGGATTGTGTTATATTGGGAGAGTACTGCCAGAGGTCATGACCATAACCCATGATAAGATGAAAGACGTTCAACGCAGTGCTCAGGCTCCTTAAACTCATACTCACTATGAACACATCATCAAGAGACACCTCATAGATAGGACAGAGCACGCAGCCTCTGATTTAATCCACGAATCCACCGGGATTCAGTTCCTTCTCGCATTAGACATCACCCGTACAGCCAGAGGAACTATAAATTATAGGTATATCCATGCGCTAGCGAACTTGATAGATAATATCACTGAGATGTATGACGACACCTTCAGGTATACGGGGAGGGAGTTACAAGTCTACAAGAAGGAACTGATTCAGCACAGGATGGTCCTTAATTATATCACAGCCGTGACAGGTGGGTACTGTGTTACTCTGGCAACTCAATTTGGTGTGAAGTGCTGTACGTATATAACGAACAGCACTGACGACCCCACGGAGATCATCGATCAAAAGATGGAGGATATCTTGCAGTTGAAGTGGGAGTTCAGGAGGAAGCACAACCTTACCTTGGCGACTGTCAGTAATGAACTGACCGGCTGGGTCTCATGGTTGAACCCACACAATTGGTTCTCAGGTTTAGGAGAGTGGGCTCAAAATGTCATTATGAGTGTAGGTAAGTTTCTCCTTTGTATCCTGGGAGTCGTCATAATTATTGGTTTGATATTTAGGTGTGTTCGAATTCTGACGCGGCGCAATCACGGCACAAAATTGATGAGTCTAAGGAGCAAGGGTACTGTTACAGCAGCAGATTTAATTTCCGACCCATCCATAGAGACTGTGATATGATAAGGATTGCAAATGAATTTCATGGTCTGTTTCGTTCACCCGTTTTTCTTTTGTTCCCCCCTCTGCCCAGATACATCCATCCGGAAAAAACATCAGCCCTACCCAAAATGTTTATGCGAATGTATTTTAGATATGTGTCTTATCTTCATCTCTGCAACCTCCAGTTAATGGCACACATAGTCGACAGGTGATATCCACATATACTAGCACTCACATATGTTTCCCCCTCCATGTATCATCAACTAAATGTGCACCCCATTTGTTAGAACAAGAAGCCGAAAAGAGCTTGGTAGTGTTTGTCGGCCCATTTACAGACCCTTAATACGGGATAAGAAGGATTTAATGTATACTTCGCAATACCTCGAATATTATTTAGAACATATACGGCACGATGATACATGCCCCTCAGACATGGATTCATACATACATGCTTTTTACTATCCCACTAGGTCATACATTTCCCACCTACACCTCTCCCCTGACCATCCAAAACTTCTGTAGATATTGTATAGATATTTTTCTGTTTAGTGATCAGATAGTGGCAGTTATTGGTGACTGCCAAAGGGTGGACTGTCAAAGTCGAAAAATATTGCAGTACACACATCACGTACAAACTACGCACAGACGGCCTCCGTGCGCGTACTTGCTCTGCTGTGCATGCGCATATTCGCAATTTGCGTATGGTCGCTCCCGCGGACCTGCGTATTAGCACGTGGTATGAGTATTTACGGTAGACTTTGTGAACGCATGGAAAAGCCATCAAAACACATTCCATATTTAATCCAAATAGTGCACAATGTACACATAGTCTCCCTGCACCACATCAGAAGGTAACAGCAGTTTAAATAGTAACAGAACAAAGGGATTCACCTTTACAGGATAGGAGGGGGTAGAACAAGGTTATAAGGTGGTGTTTGGTATCCAGCTGTAAGGTATTTTAAGGGTAACATTCCAGTGTTGGTTTGAGGAAGATCGCATGTTCCTGCGGATAGTTATGTGCACGAGCAGAATATAGATATAAACTGTATTTACTGTACATTATGTATGCGGCGGGAATCCAGAGGAGACCACCCACAAGAGCAGTTGGAACAGACATCGCCCACCTATTCAAACCGACCTATGACCTCTCCTGTACTGTAAATGACCATCCCTGTGTCCAATGGACAAAGAGATTACAGTATCCATTGTGTTAAGTTTTGGATGAATTGTATAAAGAGAGCCGGCTGCAGGCCTGGTCAGACACAAGACTCACAACGTTATCTATCAGATGACGGAGGACCAGACTGGGTAGCACGGCGAATCCACTCACGTATGTACCATTGATTGTAGCCATTATTCTGTTGTATTGTATTGTTTATATTGTAACCCCCTTTCAGCAATAATACGCTGTGGTGTCAGAACCCAGTGGTTTAACTACAAACTGGTGTCGTGTCTTCCTTTCCCTGCTAAGGTTTAAAGTGTATTACTATCGCATTGCATTGCTGTAAAAGGTTTAAAATGTATCTCTGGGTGTGTATGCGCTGCGTGTACTTTGTACCATCAGCGCGGTGTGTGTACGCGAAGTCCGTACACTGTACGGGACTCTGTACGCAAACAGTGTACAATGGGGGTCATGCCGAGTTGTTCGCTCGGTAAATTTCTTCGCATCGCTGCGATTTTCCGCTTAGTGCGCATGCGCAATGTCCGCACTGCGACTGCGCCAAGTAAATTTGCTATGCAGTTAGGAATTTTACTCACGTTTTTTTTTTCGTTCTGGTGATCGTAATGTGATTGACAGGAAGTGGGTGTTTCTGGGCGGAAACTGGACGTTTTATGGGTGTGTGTGAAAAAACGCTACCGTTTCTGGGAAAAACGCGGGAGTGGCTGGAGAAACGGAGGAGTGGTTGGGCGAACGCTGGGTGTGTTTGTGACGTCAAACCAGGAACGACAAGCACTGAACTGATCGCACTGGCAGAGTAAGTCTCGAGTTACTCAGAAACTGCACAGAGATGTCTTATCGCTATATTGCGAATCTTTCGTTCGCAAATTTAAGTAGCTAAGATTCACTCCCAGTAGGCGGCGGCTTAGCGTGTGCAAAGCTGCTAAAAGCAGCTTGCGAGCGAACAACTCGGAATGACCCCCAATGTACGTAGGGTGTGTATTAAGTTTAGTGGCCGCAGCGGCTTCATGGTAAAGTGTATTTGAAGTGTGTATAAGGTATAGCTTTTCATTCCTGCATATAAAACAGCATTATCATTATAATTTCAAGCGCTTTGTTACATCAATTATAAGATTACTGCACTGATGAGTCAAATGCCTTTATGACTTATAGTGCTGCCAATGAGTTTGACCCTACTTGGACAGACATGCAAGCATCACACCAGGAAACAGAAAATACACAGCCATGCTGCTGTTATGCAAATATGCCTGTGTGAAAAATACAAATCTACTGTATTGTAGTGATGAGCGGGTTCGGTTCCTCGGAATCCGAACCCCTCCGAACTTCACCCATTTTACACGGTTCCGAGGCAGACTCGGATACTCCCGCCTTGCTCGGTTAACCCGAGTGCGCCCGAACATCATCATCCCGCTGTCGGATTCTCGCGAGATTCGTATTCTATATAAGGAGCCGAGCGTTGCCGCCATTTTCACTCGTGCATTGGAAATGATAGGGAGAGGACGTGCAGCGTTCTCTCAGTTGTGTTCAGTGTGCTGCAAATATCTGTGCTCAGTGTACTGAAAATATCTGTGCTCAGTGTGCTGAAAATATCTACGTTCTCTGCCTGAAAAACGCTCCATATATGTGCTCAGTGTGCTTTATTGTGGGGACTGGGGACCACCAGTATTATATAGTAGAAGGACAGTGCAGAGTTTTGCTGACCAGTGACCACCAGTATTATACATTCTCTGCCTGAAAAACGCTCCATATCTGTGCTGCATTGTAATATATAGTAGGAGGACAGTGCAGAATTTTGCTGTGACCAGCAGTATATATATAGCAGTACGGTACAGTAGTCCCCTGCTCTACCTCTGTGTCGTCAAGTATACTATGCATCCATACCTGTGGTGCATTTTAGTTATGCGTAGTATATATAGTAGGAGGACAGTGCATAATTTTGCTGACCACCAGTATATAATATATAGCAGTATGGTACAGTAGGCCACAGCTCTACCTACCTCTGTGTCGTCAAGTATACTATCCATCCATACCTGTGGTGCATTTAAGTTGTGCGCACTATATATAGTAGGAGGACAGTACATAATTGTGCTGACCACCAGTATATAATATATAGCAGTACGGTACAGTAGTCCACTGCTCTACCTACCTCTGTGTCGTCAAGTATACTATCCATCCATACCTGTGGTGCATTTAAGTTGTGCGCAGTATATATAGAAGGAGGACAGTGCATAATTTTGCTGACCACCAGTATATAATATATAGCAGTACGGTACAGTAGTCCACTGCTCTACCTACCTCTGTGTCGTCAAGTATACTGACCACCAGTATATAATATATAGCAGTACGGTACAGTAGGCCACTGCTCTACCTACCTCTGTGTCGTCAAGTATACTATCCATCCATACCTGTGGTGCATTTAAGTTGTGCGCAGTATATATAGTGCATAATTTTTCTGACCACCAGTATATAATATATAGCAGTATGGTACAGTAGTCCACTGCTCTACCTACCTCTGTGTCATCAAGTACGCTATCCATCCATACCTGTTGTGCATTTAAGTTGTGCGCAGTATATATAGTAGGAGGACAGTGCATAATTTTGCTGACCACCAGTGTATAATATATAGCAGTACGGTACAGTAGTCCACTGCTCTACCTACCTCTGTGTCGTCAAGTATACTATCCATCCATACCTGTGGTGCATTTAAGTTGTGCGCAGTATATATAGTAGGAGGACAGTGCAGAATTTTCCTGACCACCAGTATATAATATATAGCAGTACCGTACAGTAGTCCACTGCTCTACCTACCTCTGTGTCGTCAAGTATACTATCCATCGATACC